>NC_090934.1:1321174255-1321491388 GCF_040938575.1 Ambystoma mexicanum
CCCTTATGGGGATGACGATGAGGTTGACGGATTCACCCATTGATAACCAGCCACTTTTAAATGACGTGCTTGTCAAAGCGGCTGAACTTTTTCAGATGGCAACGCAGGAAACTCAGCAGGACAAAGATTTGGCTGATGATATTTTGGGGGATAAGAAGGCTGTCACTCAATTCATCCCTCTCCTGCGGTCAATTAGCGAAAGATACAATCCTCACTGGAAACACCTAATCAGACATGGGCGGTTAACCCCCGCATAGAAAAGCTTTTCAGACCTGCCCCATCAGACCCCCTATACAACCGGGGACAACTCAAGCCTGATGCGCTCGATGTTACGACTACCAGGAAGAGATCTGGTACATTCCTAGCCGCCTCTGAGGCACCTCTGGACAAGGAGAGTAAGAGGCTGTATACTATGGGGAGGAAAGTGGCCTCTTCTGCAGCCTTTCAGGCCAGAATAGCTAAACACCACCCTTTTAGCTAGTTATAACTGTCCTAAATGGGATGAGGTCTCAGCTTTGCTATCATCGGCCCCAGAACCCCTCAAAAGACAATTGACCTTTGTGGCTTCGGAAGGCAGGGCAGTTTCAAGCTGCTTGTTAAACACTAATATTGATGCTGGAGACAGCATCAGCAGAATCCTAGCAGTGGGAACTATTAAGCATCCCGTTTGGTTACGCCAAGACGCAAGCCACTCTGCTCAAAATGCCCATTGAGCCCAAAGTACTTTTTGGTAAGGCCGTTGAGGATGCCTTGAAAACTGCAAAAGAAGAAAATGATGCACTGAAGTCATTGGGCCAGCTGACCAACAAACACACTGGCCAGAGAGGTACCAGTAATTTTCGCTGCTCACGCGGACAAAATTACCAGAGGGGTTCGAGCTATAATCAAAATCGGGGAACATCCTGGGGGCATAATCAAGGCCAGGCCTCTCAAAATTACCAGAGAGGTCCACACAGATCCTGCGGTCAGGGAAGGGGCGCCTCCTCTAGAGGTGGTACCCCACCTCCGAAACAATGACTTCCCGCTTCAGGTGCCCTCCCATGCCTTTCCAGTAGGAGGGCGCATTTCCAACTGTACCCAAGCCTGGGAGGGAATCACCTCAGACAAATGGGGGCTGTCCACCATAGCGGGCGGATATTGTATACAGCTCCTAGAGCGACCCCGGAACCATCCCCCACATCATAAAACCCACTCCAAGGAAGACCAACGCATCCTCCTCGAGGAAATCGCTATGCTGCTCCAAAAGGAAGCCATAGAAATCATCCCGGCCAATCGGGTAAACAGGGGTATTTATGCAACCTACTTCCTTGTGCCAAAGAAAGATCTAACAATGCGCCCAGTATCAGATTTGTGCCCTGCAAACAAATCTGTCAAGCCACAAAGGTTCTGCATGACTACGCCACAAAAGGTAATCCCTCTCCTAAACAGGGGGGGGAACTACATGGCAACACTGGATATGAAAGATGCCTATTTTCATATTTCAATATTCCCAGTGCACAGAAGTTTCTTGCGTTTCAAAATAGCGAACCAGCTCTACCAATTCAAGGTGCTGCCCTTCGGAATCGCATCTTCTCCAAGGGTATTCACTAAGTTAGTGGCTGTGGTGGCAGCACACCTGCGCAGGGAGGCAATCCCAGTGTACCCTTACCTGGACGACTGGCCGATTACAGCGGAGACTCTATTGATTTGCAGACAAAACATTCAAAGAACTGTCAACCTTCTCTTTCAATTGGGCTTCTCCATCAACGAGAAAAAATCAAGCCTAGTGCCGAGCAAAACCAAACCATTCCTAGGAGCTGTTATAAACTTAGAAGAGGGATTGGTCTTTCCATCAGAGGAAAGAGTCTCAAACATGTTACTGCAAATACTGTGTTATCAAGCCTGCCGCCAGATAAGCGTACACAAAGCTATGCGTTTGCTAGGCATGATGGCGTCTTGCTTTTACCTGGTACCACTGCACGTCTGCACATGCGACCCATGCAGGAGTGGTTGGCGAAACAATGGTCTCAGGCAAACGGTCAGTGGGACGATCTAGTGGTTGTTTCGCAAACACCAGTACAAAACCTTCGCTGGTCGACAAGAGAAAATCTGTTGAAGGGATCCGGAAGTACAGGTGATTGTCACAACAGACGCCTCACTCGCCGGGTCGGGGGCTCATTACCTTCGCTACACAGCTCAAGGTCAGTGGACTTCTGCTACGGCAAAGAACATCAATCTGCTGGAACTACTAGCGGTGTTCAAGGCCCTTCAAACATTCGAGATACACCTGAAGAACCAGGCAGTGCAAGTCCTCACAGACAGCATTATGGCAATGTTTTACATCAACAAACAAGGGGGCGGGGGCACGTTCTCCAAATCAGTCCAAGCTAGCACAACAAATTTGGAAATGGACACTCAAATGGAAAATATTCCTATCGTCTCAGCATGTTCCAGGGGAACTCAACTCTCTGAGCAGAGATCCCCCTGCCTGAGGAACACGAGTGCCAACTAGACTCAAGGGTCGTAGAGCAACTCTTCTCTCAATGGAGTTTCCCCACAATAGACTTGTTCGCTACAATCAAACAGTCAATGCCCAGACTTCGCGTCCAGGTTCCCCCAACCAGGCTCCAAGAGGAACGCCCTATGTATGAACATATGGTAAGGGAAATTTGCTTACGCTTCCCCCTCTCTCCCACCCCCCAACACCAGAGCAACTGTTTCTCTGTAGCCCCAGGCAGAGAAGGGGATTGCGTTTCCAAGAATGCTATCTCCAGATGGATAGTCGGGTGTATACAACTGTGCGATTCCCTGTCGGACAAGACACTGCCTTTCAGACCAAGAGCTCACTCCACAAGGAGCACTGGAGCTACACTGGCATTTATTGCAAATGTCCCCTTAGATGGCATTTGCAAAGCAGCTACATGAAGCTCAGTACACACTTTCACTCAGCACTACTGCGTTGATACACATTCCAAGACCGATACACAGGTGGGACAAGCAGTTCTAAGACATCTGTTCACCCATGAACCTTCTCACAACCCACCACCTTCTAACACTGCTCGCTAATCTATGCACAGCATATGATCCTAGCAGATGTCACAAGCCTCAGAAGGGATTTATACTCACTGTAATTGTATTTCTGATGCTTGTAACTACTTAGATTCATATGCGCCCACCGTTCCTCCCCTCGGAGAGAAGGCGCCTGGATGCTTATAAGCTTGTCTGATATATTTCATATACTTGGATACATCTGTACTCGCGCTACACTTCATGCTACCTCATGTCAGAAAAATAACAATCTGAGAGACCTCGATGCATGAAGGACCATGGGTACAGTGGACGTCACACTAGGGATAGTATTACTGGCGCGTCCTGTCAACGTCCCTTTTCGAATTTCAAAAACTGCAATACTCTGCAGATTCCACTAGATGTCAGCCTATGCACAGCATGTGAATCTAAGCAGATATAAGCATCAGAAATACGATTACGGTGACATCTATATGAATAAAAATGTAAATGTTTGTTTGTTCAAAATCTTATATCTCCATCTTAATCTTCACCGATTGCTTTGAAATTTTGACACAATATTGCATTCAAATAGCTGCGTGTTTTTATATACCTACTATACATAGATGTCACACCTGTGTTAGGTAAAAACATGCTTTTTCTGAAAAACAGCACCATCTGTTAGACGTAAAAGCAAGCCACGCTATTTTACGATTCTGGCTCAAATATGTGCCGAGGAAGCAGCAGAGCGACGTGCAGCCAGACTTGGATGCACGGTTGTGAGCACAGTGATCGCGTTCTGGAGCTTCAGATCTGCTTTGTTTTCAACAGAATGAACGCGACAGGCTGAGAGTGGCTAAAAGAGAGAAACAGCAGATCAGCGTCAAACACGACTCTGTGCTCAGCAATCACATGATTACAATCGCCTTGCATTCCGGTACATCCCAGCTGATGATTATAGTTTGAGCCGGCATGTTCTCATTGGCACCATGAATGAAGTATGTTTTTATTGCAAGGCTCTGAAATTTAATGGAGAAACGAAAGGAATGTGTTGCGCCGCCGGGAAAATTAAACTGCCTCAACTTGGAGAACCGCCAGAGCCATTAAAAACTAGCCACAAGCATTGAAATTTGTTTCAGCGAGCAGCACTCCACATGAGGTATTCCAAGTTGTAATCACGGGAAACAATCCACAAATACTGCGCACAGGTTGCATGTTATTAAACAACCTTTATTTTCATTTTAAGCAGTTTTAAAAAATCAAATTATCCCAGCAAAAATGGCTTGCCAGACAGCAGCCTGACTCGTTTCGCCACAACAAAGTGGCTTGTTCAGTGTGTATATATATTTCTGATGTTTGTTAATCTGCTTGGAATCACATGCTGTGCATAGTCCGACATCCAGTGGTCACTGCGGAGTATTGCATTTTGTTTTTCGTAGTCGAAAAAGGGGATGTCGCCAAGGCGTCTAACACTATCCCTATAGTGACGTGCAGTGTACCCACAATCCCTCACGCATCGAGGTCCCTCAGATTGTTTTTTTCCGCCCAGATATTGGTCGCCTTTACGCGGAGCTCCTCGAGAGACATTGCAAATATTCACTCGACCATTTGGTCGTTATTTAACGTTCAGTTCCTCCTTCGACGAAGCTGTTCTCCGCCGACAAGATCTTCGACGGCAGTGCCTTCGACGGAGGAGACCCTTCGGCGTCGCGAACACGTGGCCTGGCCTTGCTGGCCTCAAACAGTAGGGAGACCTTAAGAGAGACTCCTGTTTTGTATGGACAAAATGGAGAATTTTATGTCTACCCAATACCTGCCCACACCCAAAAGACCAAGAGAGGGGCCTCAGGAGGATCCTGGGGCTAAATACCCTAGGCTGTTTAACCCCTCCAGGGGGATGTAGTTATATGACCTCACTGAAGAGGACTCCCACTTTCATGAAGATGAGGAGTTCTTAACTAACGAACAAGAACTAAACCTAGACCAGGAAGGTTTCCAGGATGACCCAGACATGGGTGATGGGGGGGCTTTGAAGAAGACCCAGAAGAAAGTGCTTCACAGCCCTGGCAGTGCCCATCAGCGTCTACAGACCCTGACGCCCTAAACCTAGTAGTAACAAATACAAGAAAGAGGGCCGGGGTCCCGCTATCAACCAGCGAGGCACCTCCAGATAAAGAAGGTAAAAAGCTGTATGCCCTAGGTAAAAGGATTACAGCCTCGGCAGCCTTTTCCACCAGGATTGCCAACAAAAACCTTTTACTGGCAAGTTATGCAGATGCCCAATGGAGCAAACTACGAAAAGACATTGAGGAGGTACCTGAACCCCTAAGAACTTCTGGCCACGGTTACTGAGGGAACCTTAGTCAACCATAGCATCATTAAGAATACTCTAGATGCTGCAGAAACGGCTGGCCGTTCCCTAGTCCAAGGAATCCTCCTCAAACGTCACGTCTGGCTACGTAATTCGGGGTTTAAACCCGAAACACCAGCATCTCTCATTAACAAACCAATAGAGGATGCCATCCTCTTTGGGAAGGCGGTGGATGAAGCACTAGAGACTGCAAAAAAGGATTTTGACACCATTAAGACCCTAGATCAGATTTCAAGGCCTCCCAACAAGCGAGGTTATGGAAACCGACGCTTTTTTCGAGGCCAACGTCAACAACAACATCAACAACAGCAGCAATACTCTGCAGACAACTGGTCCTCGAATCAAGGAACCAGTGGACAATACACCCAGAGAGGACAGAGTCGTGGCAAGGGAAGAGGTCGGGGTCCACCCCTAGAGGTCCCGAAGCCACCAACACCAAATGACCTGAAGATTCGGGTCCCCTCCCATGCATCGCCGGTCGGGGGCCGGCTAACATCCTTTCTTCCAGCATGGGAGGGAATAACATCAGACCGCTGGGTACTATCAACCATAGCACGCGGCTACTGTATAGAATTCAACCGCTCCCCGACGTACAGACCCCCAAGTGGACGGCGCCTGTCACCAGAACACCTCGCCATCCTTCAAGACGTGGACCAGCTACTAGGAAAAGGAGCTATAGAGTTTGTGCTTCTAACACAGGTAACGGAAGGTATTTATTCAGTGTACTTCCTTGTACCCAAAAAGGACCTAACCATGCGCCCTGTACTAGATCTGCGCCCAGCGAACAAATTTGTAAAACCTCAAAAATTTCGTATGGTGACATTACAGGAAGTAATCCCCCTGTTATCTCAAGGGGATTACATGACAACACTGGACATGAAAGATGCATACTTTCATATTTTAATGTTGCCAGCGCACAGAAAATACCTGAGGTTCATGATAGAGGGCAAACACTACCAGTTCAGAGTGCTACCCTTCGGCATAGCTTCCGCGCCAAGGGTATTCACAAAAGTACTGGTAGTGGCAGCGGCCCACCTGCACAGGTTGTCATCCCAGTATACCCTTACCTCGACGATTGGCTCATACCAGGGGATTCTTACGAGACATGCTTCTCAAATACCCAAAAGACTGTAGACCTTTTGTTCCAACTGGGCTTCTCCATCAACGAGAAGATGCCCAGCCTAGAGCCCAGCCAGATCAAACAATTCCTTGGGGCTCTAATTCGAACAAAGAACGGCCTCGTCTTCCCCTCCAAGAGGGTCCAAAACATGCTGTTTCAGATCCCTCAATATGTGGCCGGTTGTCAGGTTTCCTTCCTCTATTCAGGCTATTTTCCCTTATTCAAGTTTCTTTCCCATTATTTCTCTTTTATTATCCTTTTTAGATTAGCCTTGTGTGGGTGGGAAGTTTTCTATTGTAGTTGGTTTGGCCTTAACTTCCTGATTCAGAATCCTGGTTCTGACCCAAGGCAAAATGGAGTTTCACAGTGACAGCTCTGATTGGTTGGAAAACACTGCTGAACAACAATGAACATTCTAAACTGTCACTCTTTGCCTTTCATCATCTAAACCCCAGCTGAGAGGACGTGTTTAGTGGCTGCTCCTGCTTTAGACTTGGGCCTGGTGGATTTTATCCTTCAGGCGTTAGCAGTTGAGCGGCTACTTTCTTGGGGGTTTCAGGAGAAGCTATCAGCTGTCAGGAATTCGTTTTGAAGACAGGAAACTCTGACAATCTTTAAGAAATTGTGCTGGAGATAAGTGACTTTGTTTTAACTGCAGCTCTGTTTATCTTAATGACATTTAAGTGAGAACTCGTAAAATGTAACCTTTGAATTTATATTTTTGAACTTTGCGCGAGCAAGTGTTTTCCAGCGCGTGTGATTCGTAGCGCGAGAATCGGCTTGCCGTGTGAGAACTCTATAGCGCGTGTGTTTTCTTAGCGCGTGTGCGTCCAAGCGCGAGGATCTGTTTGCCGCGTGAGAACTCTATAGCGCGTGTTTTCTTAGCGCGTGTGCTTCCAAGCGCGAGGATCTGTTTGCCGCGTGAGAACTCTATAGCGCGTGTGTTTTCAAGCGCGTGTGCTTCAGCGCAAGAACTCAATTGCGCGTGTGTTTTAACGCGTGTACTCGACCACGTGTGAACTCTTTTGCGCGTGGGTTATAAGGCGCGTGTGAATAGGCGCGGAAATTCACCAGCGGGGAGTTTACAAGTGCGTGTGTTATCTGCGCGTGATTCCGTTTGCGCGTGAATTCTGCTTCGCGTGTTTTTACAAGCGCGTGTGTTTTTTTGCGCGTGGACTTTCCTTACAGTGCGCGTGTTCTTCAACGCAGGAAGTTTCTAACGTGCAAATCTTCTGTATTGAGATTATCCGTGTGTGTGTTTTGCACGTGTTTTCTTCAAGAATTCACAAACTTTATTGAATTGTAAAAAGTTTGAAAACAAAAGAAAAGTTTGAAAGAAAAAATAGACTATTTAACTGGACAACTATTGAATTTTGGAAAAAAGGCAAAGAGCAAAACTTTCAAGGTTTGCTCAAATTAAGAAGTTGCTGTGAATTTCAAGAGTCTCAAGTAAGAGATTTTCAGCTTCTTTACAAGCGTCTCTAAGAAATTTCAAGAGAAGAACCAGGTATGATTCTTAATTATTAGTTAAGGATTTAAAGTCTTTCCACTCTTAAGGTTGAGTAAGTAATAAAAGGATTTGTGTCTGCTTTTCTTATATCCTCTGCAGGTTCAGCTTTGGTTAGCCTTGACGCAGTCAGCCTGGTGTTGTTTTGTTATCCACTTCCCCCTTTCCCTTTGGGGTGTAGTTTGCAGAGCTGAATTGAAACATAGTTCTGAGAATTACATTTCAGGGGGATTGTCGGGGGTTCCGCAGCTTCCGCGGACACAGGACCACTCAGCCTGACACCGGTCGAGAGGTGACGGTGCGCAAAGCAATGCGTTTGCTGGGAATTATGGCGTCCTGTATATTTGGAACCTCACGCTCGACTGCGCATGCGCCCAATGCAAGAGTGGCTCAACAGCCAGTGGTGTCAGGCCAGCGGACAATGGGACGATCTAGTGGTGGTCTCGCAGGCCTTGGTTCTCTCACTACGGTGGTGGTCGAAGGAAAACCTTGTAATAGGGAAACCATTCGCCACCCCCGCAGTGGAGGCCACTCTAACCACAGACGCATCCCTCACAGGATGGGGGGCTCACCTATCCCATCAGACTGCACACGGAGTTTGGACTCAGAGCGTAGCGTCCAAACACATAAACTTGCTTGAACTGTTAGCAGTCTTCAAAGAACTGAAGTCTTTTCAGGCACACCACCTGCAAGGGAAGACTGTGATGGTCCTCACAGACAGCACCACAGATGTACTATCTGAACAAGCAAGGGGGCACTCACTCTCCAGGACTGTCCAAGCTGTCCCTGAACATCTGGAAGTGGGCTCTCAAACACATGTTCCTGTTGTCACAACATGTACCAGGGGAACTCAATCTGCTAGCAGACGAACTCAGCAGAGACTTCCCTCTGCCTGCAGAGTACGAATGGCGGTTACAAGAAGACCTCGTTTTCGACGTCTTCACACAATGCGGATTCCCAGAAATAGATCTGTTCGCAACTCTGGAGATCTCCCAATGCCAAGATTACGCCTTCAGGTACCCCAGAACCAATCCATGGGGAACGGTTGATGGATTCCATGGTCAGGGAAATTTGTTTACGCTTTCCCCCCCCCCCCGACTCCCCTTCTCAACAAGATAGTGCACAAGATGCACCAGGAACCAGTCACCATGATACTAGTGGCCCCTATGTGGGCCCGACAACCATGGTTCGCTCACCTGATGGAGATGTCTGTCTCCACCGGTGAAACTACCCTGCCCGTACAACATGCTGTCACAGGACAAGGGCAAGACACTACACCCATGCCCACAGAACATGAACTTAGCAGCATGGCTCCTGAGGTCATTGAATTTGGTCATTTACAACTCCCGCAGAGATGCATGGACATTCTCAAGGAAGCTAGAAAGCCTAACACTCGTCACTGTTACTCTAGCAAGTGGAAAAGATTTGTCATGGTGTAGAAATAACAGCATCAACCCGGTTGATTGCTCTCCCACACAAATTGTTCTCTACCTGACTCCCCTACTAGACTCAGGATTAGTGTTTAATTCTATTAAGGTTCACTTAGCGGCACTTTCCGCATACACCACTTCTCAACTTAGTGTCGTGGTGGAAAGTCCCAGTTATTAAAGCCTTCATGGAAGGAGTTAAAAGAATACACCCTCCCATAGCTAACCCAGCTCCCGGATGGGACCTAAATGTGGTACTAACCAGGCTCATGGGCTCGCCCTTTGAACCCATGCACAGAGCAACGCTTAAGGATCTCACCCTTAAAACTGCTTTTCTAATAGCTATCACCTCCATCAGGAGAGTAAGTGAGCTACAAGCGCTATCTATTCTAGACCCCTTTGTAACAGTTCACAAAGATAAGGTTGTTCTACCCACACACCCTAGCTTTGCACCTAAATTAATTTCTAAGTTCCATTTGAACCAATCTATAGAACTACCAACGTTCTTTCAAAACCCATCAAACTTGGGAAAAAAAAACCTGCATACACTGGATGTGCGCAGGGCTGTTATGTTTTATATGGAAAGAACTAGACCACTGAGAAAGACTAATCAGTTTTGTCTCAGGGGCAGCAGGAAGAGAAGGAGATGCAGTTTCAAAATCCACTCTGTTTCTCTCTTGCTAAGAGAGAACTACCCTTCAAGCCAAGAGCTCACTCTACTCGAGGCACTGGGGCTTCCATAGCATTCATTGCAAATGTCCCTCTTGAGTCCATTTGCAAAGCGGCAACCTGGAGTTCTGTACACACCTTTACAAAACACTACTGTCTAGATGCCCACTCTAGGTCTGATTCACAGGTCGGACAAGCAGTATTAAGGCACCTTTTCTCTACTGTTCCTTCTCACAACCCACCTCCAACTCCGGGTACTGCTCTCTAGTCTATGCACAGCATGTAATTCTAAGCAGATTAACAAACATCAGAAGACAATGCATTACTTACCGTAAAAGCATGTCTGATGGTTGTATCTACTTAGATTCACATACGCCCACCCTTCCTCCCTGCTCGGATGGAAGGAACATGGACATCTTTTTATCTCTCTTTTCTGTACTCACTCACGTCTATAAGGCTCCCTCAGGGCAGAAAAAATTCAAACAGAGGGACCTCGACGCGTGAGGGATTGTGGGTACACTGCACGTCACTATAGGGATAGTATTACAGACCCACCTTGTCGCCGTCCACTTTTTTGACTACGAAAAACAAAATGCAATACTCTGCAGTGACCACTGGATGTCGGACTATGCAGAGCATGTGAATCTAAGCAGATACAACCATCAGAAATGCTTTTACGGTAAGTAATGCATTGTCATATATTTATTTCTGAGGCTTGTGGAATCTGCTTAGATCGCATGCTGTGCATAGGCCAATATCTAGTGGAAGCTGCAGAGTATTACAGTTGTTTTCGAAACTCGAAAAGGGACTTCGATAGAGCATGCCTGTAATACTATCCCTAGTGTGACGTCCACTATACCCATGATCCTTCATGCGTCGAGGTCCCTCAGATTGTTTTTTTTCGCCATTATAGATGGACGCTTATAGCGGATTTCCTCTTTCGGCTTATCGCCATTTATTATGATCACATTAACAATGGTCTTATTACTATCCTTTATAATCACTGACTATCGAGACACCCAACGCCTGTGAAGAACAAGAAACGACTGTCAAGACTCCCGTCAACTGATCTGTTCCGGCCTTGGAAGGCTGCTACGGGCTTCAGTCCACACAGTAGGGAGAGGGTCATTTTTGAATGTATATACCCCTTTTCGTACACTACATTCGCCTAGCTGCTGTGTCATTCTGTTATGGACAGGACCCTCTTTAAATGTTGCCCTAAGTGCAACAAGAAATTACTGTGGGTTACTTGTCTGTAACCTGTGTCTCCCGCGAGACCACGTTGAGGGTTCTTGTCGAGCGTGCAGACTCTTCAAACCCAAGACTTCGAAGGACTGATCTACTACACGCTGGGCCCACTACGCCAGGCAGCTCGAGGCCATGCAATTGGAGGGTGCCTTCAGCGACGCAGCAACGCAGAGGTATCTGAAGGCGACAGGGTTACTCCGGTTTCCCAGGTGCAGGCCCCCGACCCCAACAGACAGGCCAGCGACCCTGTTACAGGGACAACACCCGGCGGCGGAAGAGCTGACACTAACCCCCACACTAAACCAACCCACCGTCAAGACTCGACAAACGTGTCGAGCAAACTGCAACGCACGACGTCTAGGGAAAGGCCTGTTGATTGTTTGTCCTCAAGGCACTCCAGATTGAGATCGCCTCATGACAAATCCCGACTGTCGAAAGACCGATCAGACGTTGTGGATAAAGATATTCTTGAAGATCGCGAATCAGATGATGAGACTTCGGAAAGGCCCGTAGCCGAGATTCGACGTCCTACGTCAAAATCGGTAAGAGTGCCCATACAGGCGGGACTAGCCCATCTAATAGAAAAGCACATCCCCAAGGCGTCTAGGAAGAGTTCTTCCAAGATCCCTTATTGAAATAAATCACAAGGGCCCCCTCACAAGAGTAAGGCACCTCAGGTACAGGATTCCCTATCTTCAGCCCTAAAGAAAAAGACTATGCCTTCTACTATACTCCCACCCACTCCAGAAGACTTGGGTCTCCCACCTCAACAAAAAGTTTATCCTAGTTCTGCCCTAGGGTCATGAGGAGAATGTCTTTCATGGCAAATTTTTATGAAAAGGACCCAAACTACTTTGCAAGTTTTCACTCTACCCCTCCCACAACAGCAGCCTCTGGATCTGTAAACCCTGTTCTATTCCCTGCTAAAAGGTCACACCCTAGTGAGCCAGTGCAAGATCCCACTATCATTGAGCTATATGACCCAGAGACTGATCATGATGATCTATATAGTCCGGAGGCTGCAGACCCTTATTATGTTAGATAATGAGGACAATGAGGGTGACCCAGATACTGTTATGTATAACATCGACTCCCCAGTGGATGATGTGACCCCCCTCCCCCGTGGTAGACTCACCCGTAGATAATCAGCCTCTTTTAAACAAAGTACTCATTAAAGCGGCCGAGCACTTCCAAATATCTACTCAAGATCCGCAAGACAATGATTTTGTTGACGAGATCCTTGGAGATGAAACGGCTGTGTCTCAATTTATTTCCCTACTAAAATGAGTCCAGCGGAAGGTACAGCCCTCGCTAGAAACACCAAATGAGACACGGGCGGTGAACCACTGCATAGAAAAACTTTTCAAGCCGCCCCTTTGAATGGATTGTGTCCTTCCACGTATTCCTCATCTTAGATATATCCTTAACTTCAGCTTGCTGCTTTGGAATTTTGTTTTCTCTCCACCAGAGGGCTCTCCTCTCGAGGCCGCAGCGTTGATGTCCCTCGGCGGCGTTCGTCGAGCACCGACGTCATCCACTGTATAAGACCCTCGAGCGTGCCCGTTGGCTTCAGTTCCGTTTTTCCGTTAGCTTCGCTTACGGATCGTTTCAAACGGCGCTTCAGTCTTTCGTGAAAAGAAAGCTGTGTCATCTTCATCTAACCCTTCCACACCGAAGACTGGATTTAAAAAATGTCTAAAATGTGGAAAGAAAATGTCTTTGACCGATCCACACAAGAATTGTCTTTTGGTGCCTCGGTTCCGACCACCGAATTAAAGACTGTGGTTCGTGCCAGTCGATGACCCATAAGGCCTTAAAAGAACGCAGAGGTAAACTGGCGATGGGGGAGGGTTCATCGAAGTCTACTTCGAAGGGGAAAGACTAGGCCGAGTCGTAAAAAACATAGGTCGAGGAATAGATTGCGAAAGTCTTCTTCGTCATCCAAGAAGACAAAGAAAAGACGGCATCGATCTCCCTCTTCTTCCTTGACGTCTTCGGAGGAGGTGATAGCATGCCCATCAAAGCATGACTCCCCGAGTAAATGGGAAGTCTTTCGAGTTTCCATGCTAAAGATTTTTGAGAACGCAGCTCAGACACCCTCAAAAAAGGCTAAGGAAGACCATGCCCCTGCTCACGAAAAACGTGACAAAGGTCCAAAACAAGAAAAGCTGACAAAATGTCCTCGAGGGTGTCATCTAGGGACTCTTCCCGATCACCTCGTGAAAAAGACCTTCTGGTGCATAAATCGAATGTAGAGGGAAACCAAATGGTGTCGAAACATCATACACCATTGAAGTCGACATCGAAGGCTCTCGAGTTGACAACGCTTTCGAAGGAAGTTGCGTTGAGTTCATGATCGATAACTTTGAAAGCTCCTTCGACAGTTTCCACAACTCCCTCGATGATTACATCGAGGTCATCGAAGGTTCCCTCGACGACATCGAAGGCTGTGGTGATGGCATCGGCACCAGTTTTCTTCGACGCCCAATCCTTTTAGGACCATGTCATCTATCTGAGGGAGAATCATCAGAAGAGGAAGAAGTCGCCTCTGCTGGTGTTAAATTTGGAACAAGATCTGTTCCAGAGGAATTAATGAATCCTCAGTCAAAAATTCAAGATTTAGAAGAATGTCTGCAAACAGCAAGTGGTCTGGACACTTCTCCCAGAGTACGCATTTGATAAGCCAGACCCATCAGAGCAGGCTGATGCGGGTTACAGAAAACTTATGAATAGAGTTACTGAATTTATGGGGTGGGGTAGAAGTTCACCAGTCTGTCAGGGTGATGACATGACTGATATTCTATCAGGAACACCTCAGCAAGACCCCATTCTTCCATTTCACATTGCCTTGCAGAGAAGGGTTAATTCTCCATGGGAACACCCTGAAGCCATCCCGGCAGTAAATTAAAAAATGTGTCCAAATATAGACCCTGCAATTCTGATCCAGAATACCTGAGCAAACGCCCAACTCAAGAAAGTCTGGTAGTACAAGCAGCCACTTCCACAAGAAATGCTGCATACCTCCAGATAGGGACGATAAAAAGGTGGATGCATGGTCTAGGAAGATTTTTACATCTGGGAGTATGGCTTTGAAGTCTACTAATGTAACCTGTGCCTTGGCAAGGTTCACATATACCCTGTGGGACTGCATGTCAGCGGCAGTTGAACACATCCCAGAAGGTGAAGAGCATGATGGCTTTCTAGCCATAATAAGGGATGCAAAGGGGGCTTCGGGAGAATGCCTTCAATCAGGTTTGGACACAGCTGACAGTATCAGTAGGTCCATGGAAACTAGCATGGTGCTACGTAGATTTGCGTGGCTAAGAAAGTCTGGTTTTGCACCGGATGTGCAATCCAGGCTTCTTAATATGCCTTTTGACGGCTCGAGGTTGTTTGGCAGCAAGGCGGATGAAAGTTTGGAGAAGCTGCAGACCTCCAAAGCGGCGGCTAAATCTCTCGGTGCCGCTATAAGACAACCTCAGCAACGCCCCTACACAGGCTCATCTTCCTGGAGTGGTTGTCCTTTTTGTTTGTTTGTTTGGTTTGTTTTATTCACTTATAATGCGCACCAAACCCGAAGGTAGCCGGGCGCAGCAGTACAGAAAATGCGAAGCTTAGGTTGCAGGGTGGGGTCATGGGATACATACACTGTACAAATACAAAATACAAATATAGAATGCAAAATATCACAGTAAGGCAGCAGTTGCGGTTTACATGCAGAATCAATACAAAATAAGATCAAAACAGTCTATGTACAGGTACTGTGTGGGCGAAAGCTCATCGGTCAGGTGGGCAAAGTGGGTGGGACCATAAGATCATGATGAAATGTATGTTCTAGGGTGGGGTGAAGGATAAGTGGGCGCCAATAGGCTATTCATTGGCAGGCCTTAGCAGATTGATGTAGTTATTTCTGAATTTAGGGAAGGGCTGTGCCTCGCGTAGAGGATTAGGCAATGAGTTCCATAATTGAGCTGCTTGCACCGGGAAGCTACTCCACCCCCGCCTTAGATAACCTGAATCTCGGAATGATGAGGCTGTTGGCATTTGCAGTTCTGGCAGGGCGCGAGTGATGTCTTTTTGTGAGTTTATTGCGGAGATAGTTTGGTGCTGCATTGTTCAGGGCTTTATGAACCAGGGATGCTACTTTAAGGTGGATTTTGTTTTGGGAGGACAACCAGTTGTTTTGACGCCTGATGTTTGAAATATGTGATCTTTTAGGTACACCAAGGGCGGCTCGTAGGGCGTTGTTTTGAAGAATTTGAAGTCGGTGGGTAATGGATTTATTTGCTCCGATGTAAAGGGCATTACAATAATCAAGCCTCGAAAGGATTAATGCTCTCGCTAGGATAAGGCAGTTGTTATCGGAGAGAAAATGCTTGCCTGCTCTAATGAGCTTGCATGTGTAGGCGGTAGCAGATGCCAATGACTTCACCTGCTTGTCAAAAGAGAGGGTGGCATCCAGATAGAAGCCAAGTGTCTTCACATCTTTGGAAACCTTGATGATGTTCCCCTCAATTTCAAATGAGGTATAGTCCTGACTGAGTTTCTGTATGTTAGAATGTGTCCCTAGGATGAGCAACTCTGTTTTGTCATCGTTCAGGCATAGACCATGGGTTGCCATCCATGCCTGGACGATGATGTACACCCTATTCACCAAGGCCAAATCCTTGTTGTAGTCCCCGGAAAGTGGGAGGAGAATCTGGGTATCATCTGCATAGTTGGTGTAGGTGATACCAAGATGGTCCAGATCATCAAAAAGGGGCTTAGTGAATATGTTGTAGAGAGTCGGGGAGACGCATGAGCCCTGAGGGACTCCACATCGGATGGGGATTGGGTCCGCCGCTGCCGAAGGGGAGAACACCCTCATGGTCCTATCACTGAGGAAGGATTCAATCCAAGATATGGCCTCCTTGGAAAAATGTGCGGCTGAGTCTAAATGGCTACAAAGTACTCCATGGTCTACAAGGTCGAATGCCGCCGAGAGGTCCAGCAGCAAGAGGAGAGCCATTTTACCTTTATCTCTTATTTCATCTATTTGTGCCTTTAGGTCGATAAGGGCAGTCTCTGTACCATGTTGTGGACGGAATCCTGATTGGCGCTCTCCTAAAAGTTTGTTGTTCCAGGAAGCTTTGGATTTGATTGTAGGCGATTTTATCCAGGATTTTGAGCAGGAAGGGGACTGTTGTAATGGGGCGGTAGTTTGTGGGTATAAGAGGGTCTAGCGTTTGCTTTTTGAGCAATGGTAGTACCCAGGATTGTTTTAAATTGGTGGGTACCGTGCCGGACGTGAATGAGGAGTTGACGAGTTTGGCAATAAACGGGGAGAGATCTCTAGCTGCGTCTTTTATAAGCTGGGCAGGGCAAGAGTCGCCCTGGCAGGTAGACGGCTTAAGAGAGAGGATGACTTTCTCCACCTCGAGAATCGATGTTTTGGAAAACATGAACCGTGTGGCTGTGTCCTGGGTCTTTGGGGTAGGGTCTGTAATGAGGTTGTTAGTCTTGGGATGATGAGTAAGGGAGGCTTTCTTTTTGGTTATTTTCGTTTGGAGTAGGGAGATTTTATTGGATAAGGCTAGCTGAATGTTGGAGCACCAAGTTTTGTCTTTGGTGCAAGTATCCGGAATGGGGATGTGTGACTCTAGTTCTTTGAGGATGGTGAATAGTTCCCTCATGTTTGAATTGGCGTTGGAGATCCGCTTATTAAAGGAGTTCTGTTTGGCCAGATGGATTTCTTTTTTATATTGGGAGGAGATTTCTGTTAGTTTCATTTTATGGTCTACTGAAGGGGTGAGCCTCCAAATTGTTTCGCAGCTCCTCTTAAGTAGTCGCAAATCCTTTAGTTCGGGGGTAAACGATTTATTTAGGTGAGATTTGGGTTTACTTTTTCTGAGTTTCAAGGGTGCGATGTTGTCGAGGGTAGTTAGCATAATTTTGTTATACTCGTTGACTAGTGTTTCTGGGTCTAGATAATCTGCTAATCCGTTAAGTGTAGGTAGAATGGCCGGGATCACTTTGTCTCTGGTGATGCTCTTTTTGTTTCTTGTTGGGCAAGGCGGGGCCATGATGGAGGCTGGTGAAGGTGGTCTGGAGGTAGATAGTTCAAATGACAGGAAGAAGTGGTCTGTCCAAGGTTGAGGGATAATAGCTTTGATATTGGCAGTGCAATTGTAGTCTACTAGCCAATCAAGGATTCTTCCCTTATTATGTGTAGGTTCAAGAGTTTTTTGCGTCATGCCCAGATTTGAGAGGGAATTGGCAATGATGGTGGCATTTTTATCTGAAGGGTCATTGAAGCCCAGATTGAAGTCCCCTAGGACAAGTAGTTGTGAAGAGGTTTTAAGGTTGTTGGAGAGTGAATTATGTAGATCCTCCTCGAAGGTCCCTAAGGGACCAGGTGGTCTGTAGATGAGGTGGATCGTCAAAGTTTGGGAGCTAGCTAGTGGAAGTTTGATAGTAAGTGATTCACATGAGTCAGCTGCTATTGTAGGTGAGATTCTCATATCTAAGCTGGTCTTTGCGATGATGGCAATGCCACCGCCGCGCGTATTGGTTCTATCTTGCCTGAATATAGTAAAGTCTTCTGGGATGGCTAAGGAGAGTAGGGGACCTGCTGCGTTGTGCAGCCAGGACTCGGTGATGGCGATGAAGTCCAGATTGTCGAGCACTATCAGATCACAGATATCTGTGGCATGTGCTATCAGGGATCTTGCATTTATTAGTCCTCCTTTGAGTAGGTGGTATGACGGATGAGGTGGTACAGTTTTGGTCTGGGTAGTGGGAGGAAGTCTCCTGTTTTTTGGGGGGACGTTGGTGTTGGGCTTCTGGGTATTGGATCTTTTGTTGTTAGGAGGTAGGGTTCTGGTCAGAGGCTCATAAAGTTTCGAGAGTCTAGCTCTGAGCCTAGAGTTTCGACAGAGTAGACTACATGGGTTGCTGGGAAACTCGGATAGGGGATTCAGATCCGGGTGTTCCATACTGGTGTCAGTAGAGAGGGTGGTGATGGTGGAATTTAGGGGTCTTGTGAGCATAGTAGGGAGGCTACAGTCCTCTCTATGGTGGAAGATAATTGCAGATAGGTACAATAGCAGGCTGCAAGGTGTGATAAGCATAGGCAATGACTAAGTTGCACAGGGCACAGTGGGCATAGATAAGCATAGCCAATGACTAAGTTGCACAAGGCACAGTGGACATAGATAAGCATAGGCAATGACTAAGTTGCACAGGGCACAGTGGGCATAGATAAGCATAGCCAATGACTAAGTTGCACAAGGCACAGTGGACATAGATAAGCATAGGCAATGACTAAGTTGCACAAGGCACAGTGGGCATAGATAAGCATAGGCAATGACTAAGTTGCACAAGGCACAGTGGGCATAGATAAGCTTAGGCTTGCAGGTAACCAATGTCAAAATGTCAAATTGATGGTTCCCCTGTTATGATATGTAAGGAAAAAAAAGCCCCTGGGCTTACCATAGTAGTATGGGGTCCGTCAGGCAGTGAGCAAAGGTCCTTGCAGCATTTAGGGAGCAGGCGCAATAGGAGTAGGCTACGCCTCCCATGCGCCGAACAGGGCGCAAAACAGGGCCTTTGTATGGCCTTCGTGTGGGCCGGCGTATCCGCCTGCCGGCGGAAGCAGAGGGCTTAGTAGTGCCCAGATCGAGGCTCAGCCTCGCTTTGAAGCCGCGTCGTGCCCGGCATGGGGAAGTCAGGCGAGCGGGAGAGACATAGACAGGCAGGCCGCCGTGTGCAGTGCAGCGGATCTGCACTTGCTGCTGCCGGGTGGTCTGCTGGATGGGGGGGGGGGGCTCCTGCCCTCCACCCTCGTCGAAGGTCGTCCGGAAGGAAAAGGCATTAGATTAGAAAAGGAAGAGGACAGGCCAAAGAAAATTTCTTCTGGGGTGATGAAAAGGTGCTAGATCTCCCCCAGCAACGGCATCTGTCCCTTCATCCGCTGCTGCAAAACCACTCTGAGGTTTTGACCCACAAGACCCCGGTGGGAGGCAGGATCTCACAGCATCTAGAAGAATGGCAGGGCATTACCTCAGATGCTTGGGCACTGGAAACAGTATCCCAAGGTTACCGCCTTCCTTTTCTAAAGAAACCTCAGAATCACCCCCCGGGATACAACTCTGTCAAACATCCGGATCCGCTCCTGTTGTAGGAAGTCTTAACCCTGCTACAGAAAGGTGCAATAGAACATGTACTTGTAGCAGAGAGGAACAAGGGTTGGTATTCCCCATATTTCCTCATCCCAAAGAAAGACTGAGGACTGAGACCCATCTTGGACTTGAGAAACTTGAAAAAGTTCCTAAGGAAGGGCATGTTCATGATGGTCACACTTTCTCAGATCCTTCAGGCTCTCCAACTCCAGGATTGGTTGGTATCATTGGACCTTCAAGATGCTTACTTTCATGTGCCAATCCATCTCAAGCACAGAAAGTACCTAAGGTTTGTGATTGGCAATTCTCACTATCAGTTTTGAGTTCTGCCATTCGGATTATCCGCCGCCCCAATAGTGTTCACCAAGTTGATGGCGGTGGTTGCAGCGAGTCTCAGGAGATGGGGGGGGGGGGGTTATGTCTACCCCTGTCTGGACTATTGTCACTTCCTTCACAAACTAGGGTTTTCTCTGAATTAAAAAAAGTCAAACATGATACCATCACAGAAACTCCAGTTTATCGGAGCAGTCCTGGATACTTGCTCGGGCAAAGCCTCGCCTCCCGAAGAGAGAGCTCACCACATTCTGCAGATGGTAACAAAATTCCAGAATGCCCAGTATCTTCCGGCCTTCGATTTTTCTCAGATTGCTCGGCTTAATGGCATCCTGCATTTTCCTAGTGCCAGAAGGCAGATTGAGAATGAGATCCCTTCAATGGGCTCTCAGAACTCGATGGTCCCAATTCTCAGGGGAAATGTCAGATGTGTTGCAGGTTCCAGCCAAAGTAGGGTAGCCAAATACAGGAGGGTCCTTCGCTCCACACAGAGCTTCCCTCGCTTAGCAACAGTCTCCATCCACGCACGAGTACCCTCTGCCTGGATCCGCACTGACGATTAACTCCACGCCGAGTATAGATTTCTGTTACTGGAGACCGCGCAACTATTTTATTACAGTAAGCCTCTTCCGTTTCGTGAAACGCTCAAACACAAGCTGTTTTTTCTAAATTCTGTTCGGCCTAGCAACCGTTCACTTTTACTGATTTAAATCTTTCTTGGGCCATCCGCAGTCTTCGCCATCGTGATACAGCCAGCCTTGATCAGAGACTGTACGCTATTTCAGCACTTAGACTCCAGGACTCCATTGTACCTTTACGGCTATGTACTACGCCAGGGTGAGTCCCTGCCTTTTTGTGACCTACTTTAGTCCGTGGCCACTTTGTTGCCACTTCGTGTTCACTTGCATCTAATTAACTACCTGCATTGTCAATTGCAGGGCGCTGGGCTCCTGCATAGTTGAATTCCTGATAACTAAGTGACCCGTGTTTTATCAAACTCTTCTTAAAGAAATCACTAAACGCAGCAGCACCAAGGGGCATCTTGGTCATGGTGAGTGAGTTTTTAGCTCTCATCTCCCTTACACACTTAGTTGCGGTTTTCTCCAATGAACTTTGCCTTTTAAACTCCCCTTGTCATTGACTGCTCAGGCTATTGCAGATTGGGTTGCCTGTGGCTTTGGATATAATGTAATATACCACTATAATGATGAAATGCAACTGTGTTAGTATGGGTATAACGCATTCTGTTGAATTCGCTTGATAGCTACACAATTCTGATTATCTTCCCTTATTTTTTATTTATATCCTCTATATTTAGTTCTTTTGCACGATCGGCTCATGAAGAAGAGAATTTGCTTCTCAAAGCGTCAGCCGTCCTCAATGAACTGAACCTTCTCTGCTATTTGCGTTTTTGGAATAAACGGAACTTGATTTTTGTATACAAACAATGGACTGTATTACAATAATTGGTTAGACATGCTTTATAACTGAATATTTCTATTTGAATTTCCAAGAAGTTTCCTTGAATTGATACTTATGTGTCTTATTGACACAATTTAAAGGTGTGCAGGGGACGGGAGGATTCCGTTTTGGATCCTCTTTTTTTTTTTTTTTTTTTTTTTCTCCAGCCAAAGTAGCACAGGATCTACAATGGTGGGCTTGCAGACATCATATCCTCAGAGGAAAATCTTTTTGGAAACCATTGCCAGAGATGACAGTAGTGACGGACACCTCACTCACAGGATGGGGAGCCCATACGAACGATCTGACAATCAGCGGTTGTTGGTCTCCATCGGAGTCCAAACTAAACATCAACCTTTTTGGAGTTGAGGGCAATCAGACTAGCGCTGAAGGCCTTCCTGCCCTCTGTACGGGGAAAGAATGGTCTGATAATGACGGACAACACAGTGGCCATGTACTACCTCAACAAGAGAGGAGTGGGGTCACTGCCGCTGTGCAGAGAGGCGATGCAACTCTGGTTCTGGGCAATACAAGAAGGGATCTCTCTATCGGTAATTCATCTAGCAGGAGAGCAAAACAGAGCAGCAGACGCTCTGAGCAGGCAGAGCACAGTCTCCCACAAGTGTGAGATAGCTCAGGAAGTCATTCAAGAGATTTTTCGCCCTTTGGGGAACCCCTCAAGTGGATCTGTTCGCGACTGGTACCAACCGGAAGTGCAAACAGTACTGCTCAAGGGATTTTCAAGGGAATTTCCCCAGAGAGGAGCTCTAGGGGACGCGTTTGTGGTGGACTGGGTGTTTCCACTCCTGTATGCATTCCCTCCAGTCCCTGTGATCCCTCAAGTAATCAGGAGGTTGAAAAAGTTCAGGAAAACCATGATCCCAATTGACCCGGATTGGGCCAGGAGAACGTGGTACCCGGACCTTCTGGATATGTCCATCTGCCCTCCAATACGTTTTCCAAGAAGAGAGGATCTTCTCTCGCGAGAGGAAGGTCATGTTTTCCATCCGGAGGTCAACACACTCAACCTTCACGCATGGCTTCTGAGGGGTTGAGATATAAGGACTGGGATCTTCCGGATGACGTGATGGAAATTTTGCTTTTGGCCAGAAGGCCAGAAACCAAGTCTCTGTATCGGTGTCGTTGGAACAAGTTCAGTAACTGGTGCAGAGAAAAGAATGTGGATCCATTTCATTGTAATATCCCCACAATTGTATCTTTTCTATTACATTTAGCTAATCTGGGGCTCCAGGTTGGTACGATAAAGGGATACTTAGCAGTGCTATCCATTTTTAAGCGCTCTTCAGAAGAAGAATCTTACTTCAAGATACCTTTTTTAATAATTCAATTCTTAAAAGGTTTAAATAATGTATTTCCACCAATGCCTTTCCAGGTTCCAGTGTGGGATTTGAACTTAGTTCTAAAATTCCTCACATGCATTCCATTTGAGCCTTTACACTCTTGTCCGCTAAGGCTCCTTACTTTGAAAACAATACTTCTTGTACCATTGACATCAGCCCGCAGGGTAAGTGAGTTGCAGGCGCTTTGTAGCGGTCCTCCTCACACTATCTTTTATAAGAACAAAAACCATATTTTTTGCCAAAAATTGTTTCAGATTTTCATCTGTCACAGAAAATAACTTTACCTACTTTTTACCCCCCTCCTCATGCAATCAAAGAAGAGGAGCGGCTACATAGACTAGATCCCAGAAGAGCTCTTAGTTTCTACATTTCAAGATTGGCAAAAGTACATCAGTGTGATCAACTTTTTGTGGGGTACACTGGACGCAAACTGGGACTTGCGGTAACTAAAACATTATCTAGATGGATAATTTTGGCTTTAACAGAATGTTATAGATTGGCTGGGAAAGAACCACCTGATGGACTGAGAGCTCATTCAACCAGGGTCATGGAAAACTTCAACAGCACTAAAAAGGGGTGTCCCTGTACAAGATATTTGTGCAGCAGCCACATGGCCATCCATGCATACCTTTTATAAAACATTATGCTCTGGACTCGACTTCTTCTCAAGGAAGTGTTTGCTAAATCTGTACTCCATTCTGTACACGATTAGAAAAAATTCTGTACTCCCACCTCTTGAGACAAAACTGCTTTGGGAGTCTATCTAAGATGAGGAATACGTGGGAGGACACAATCCATTCGAAGAACAAGTTACTTACCAACTGTAACGTTCTTTCGATTGGATGTTCCTCCCACGTATTCCTCATCGACCCTCCCAACCAACACCACAGTACAGTTTACGTGAATTACACTCTAAATTATTTTAAGGCTTGGTCAAAAGAGGCACGCCATTACTTAAAATCCATGGGCTACAATATACGAAAAAACGGAACTGAATCCCACGGGCGTGCTCGAGGCTCTTAAACAGTGGATGACGACGGATGCCGCCGAGGTACATCGACGTCACAGCCTTGAGAGGAGCGCCCTCTGGTGGAGAGAAGAAAAATGTTTTCCGAAGCAGCTAGCTGAAGCTAAGGATATATCTAAGATGAGGAATACGTGGGAGGAACATCCAATCGAAAGAACGTTACGGTTGGTAAGTAACTTGTTCATCTGACCCGCTGTACATCGGGGGGTCAACTAAAACCTGACTCGCTCGTTGTTACTACAAGGAAAAGGGCAGGTACTCCCCTATCCTCCTCTGAGGCTCCTCCAGACAAGGAAAGTCAGAGGATATACACAATGGGCAGTAAGGTTGCATCTTCCGCTGCTTTCCAGACCAGAATAGCTAATAACTCTACTCTATTAGCCAGTTTCAACTGCCATAAATGGGAAGAGGTCTCTGCATTGCTCTCCTCAGCCCCGGAACTCTCAAGTTTCAATTAGCACTGGTGGCTTCAGAAGGAAGGACAGTTTCCAGCTGCTTGCTTAAGAGCAGTCTTGACACCGCAGACAACACCGACAGCATCATAGCTGAGTGTACCATTATTAAGTGTCACGAGTGGTTACACCAATCCAGTTTAAAGCCAGAGACGCAGGCTACTCTCATTAACATGCCCGTCAAGCCTAATGTTCTCTTTGGCAAGACTGTCGGACGCCTTGAAGACAGCAAAGGAAGAATATGAAACACTGAAGTCATTGGGTCAATTGACCAATAAACCTCCTGGACAAAGGGGAAACGGCAATTTTTGACGCTCACGCAGACACTTTTCCTAGAGGGGTTCCCGCTATAACCAAGGTCTGCGAACAGCGTGGGGGAGCAATCGAGGCCAAGCCTCTAACAATTACCAGAGAGGACCGCACACGTCACACGGTCGGGGAAGGCGTCCCTCCTCCAGAGGCGTTATCCCACCCCAGAAACAGTGACATCCCGCATCAGGTGCCCTTCCATGCCTCTCCAGTAGGAGGGTGAATTTCCAACTTCACCCAAGCATGGGAGGGAATCACCTCAGACAGCATGGTGCTGTCCACCGTAGCAGGCGGACATTGTATAGAGCTCCTCGAGTGACCCTGAAACCACCCCCCACACCAAAACACCCACTCCAATGAAGACCAGCGCATCCTAGAGGAAATCGCCACTCTTCTCCTAAAGGACGCCATTGAAATCGTCTGGCCAACCAGGTAAACAGGGGTATTTATTAAACTAACTTCCTTCTGCCAAAGAAAGATCTAACAATGCGCCCAGTATTAGATTTGCGCCCTGCAAACAAATGTGAAGCCACAAAAGGTCTGCATGGCTATGCTGCAAGAGGTAATCCTTCTACTTAAAAAAGGGGACTACATGGCAACACTGGATATGAAAGATGCCTATTTTCATATTTCAATGTTCCCAGCGCACAGTAGATTCTTGCGTTTCAAGATGACGAACCAGCACTACCAATTCAAAGTGCTGCTCTTCGGAATAGCATCTGCTCCAATGGTATTCGCGCAGGTACTGGCGGTGGTGGCAGCACACTTACGTAGGGAGGCAATCCCAGTGTATCCTTACCTGGACGATGGGCCGATTACAGGGAAGTCTGCCCTAATTTGCAGGCAAAACATTCAAAGAACTATCAACCTTCTCTTTCAATTGGGCTTCTCCATCAACAAGAAAAAATCAAGCCTAGTGCCAAGCACAACCAAACAGTTTCTAGGAGCTATCTTAAACACAGAGGAGGGGTTGGTCTTTCCATCAGAGGAAAGAGTCCAAAACATGTTACTGCAAATACCTCATTATCAGGCTGAACCGCCAGGGTGCGCAAAGCTTTGCATTTGCTAGGCATGATGGCATCTTGCATTTACCTGGTACCACACGTGTGCCTGAGCATGCAACACATCCAGGAGTGGTTGGCATAACAATGGTCTCAGGCAAGTGGTCACTGGGACGATCTTGTGGCTGTTTCGCCAACACTAGTACAGAATCTTCGCTGGCAGACAAGAGAAAATCTGCTGATGGGGAAACCCTTCCACGATCCGAAAGTACAAGCGATTGTCACGACAGGCTCCTCATTCGCTGGGTGGTGGGGGCTTAGTACCTTCACCACACAGCTCAGGTTCTGTGGTCTCGGGCAGCTGCTCAGAACCACATCAATCTGTTGGAACTACTGGCAGTATTCAAAGCCCTTCAGGCATTCGAGTTTCACCTAGCGAATCAATCTGTGGAAGTCCTGACAGAATGCACTATAGCAATGTTCTACATCAACAAACAGGGGGGGCACATGTTCTCCAAATCTGTCCAGGCTTGCGCAACTGTCATGATGCCTACCTCCAAGGAGCCAGACCAGGCCCAGCACCCCAGAGGCAGACATCATGTCCCCGAGGGAAGTCTCAGCAGCCCCAAGTAGGGGCCCTTTGGACTCAGTCCTGGCGCCTTTGGCACCAGGCTCATATTGGACAACAGTCCTGGCGCCATAGGCGCCAGGCTCATAAAAGATGACTTTGTGTTTAAAGGTGCTTGGTGTAAACTTACCTGATGCAGACCATGCTGCAACATCCGGGCCATCTAGAGGCCTGAATGGGACTACTTTCTCTTTGGGGACTACTTAACCACACGGGTGTGGCCGGAGGAAGAATACATACCTGGAACTACTTTGAAGGCTATTTAAGCCACGCCCAAGCAGCAACTCACGCTTCGCATTGTTCTGCATCTAGCAGCTGGACACTCACCGTGTCTGCTCCTGCATCCTGACTTCTGCCACGCACGCCAGCCTCCTGGAACACCTGCAAAGGGAGAAGAGAAGAGAATAGGAGAAAGGAGAGTTCTTACCTGCTAAATCCGCATTCCGGAGACATTTCGCCGACGATCCTGAAAAGGAAGACATTGATTTTAAAAGCACATCGCATCGATCGCTGCAGCGCCGCATTCCACTCACCTTTACTAGGCGCCTCCATGTTCATCAGCGACCATCTGGATCCGCACCCACATTTCAGCGCCTTGGAAGAAAAAGGCAAGAACAAAGGTGAGCTAGGGAAGAGAATAAGAAAACCTTAATTTGCCATCATAAGACTTACCTGTTGGGTCATTCCCACTTCATTTCGGGTCGGTGCCGCATCCTGGCATTTCTGGACCCCGGCCCCTAAGGGGAAAAAGAGACATCAGCGTTAGTGAGCGAATGCTAAAACATTACCTGAACGCTCATTAAAGACTTACCTGATATCTACTGGAACTGCACCTTTCACTTCGGGTCGGTGCCATATCTCCGGCATTTCCGAACCCCGGCCCCTATGGGGAAAAAAGACATGAGCATTAGTGCATTAATGCAAGGACACTAAAGGAACCTCTCATCAAACAACTCACCTGAGTTTCCTTTGTCGGTTCCATTGCTCATCTCGGATTCTTTGTTCTGCACCTGAAATAGAGACAACGGACAATTATTATTTCGGGCTCATACTTATAAACAGAATTCTCACAGTACTTTACCGGGAAGGTCAAGCAAACTTGAACTCTCTACAATCCATGATCCAGTGAAGTAACTGGATTACAACGATGGAGAGCTCGTCCTTTCAGACCCTAAGGTGAGACTTCACGGGGAATCGCAGAAGGGTTTTGTGGAGGGTGAGAAGGGAGTGGGAGCCTTACACATTATCGCGCAGATTGTTAATACTCCCTTTTCGCACAGAGAAGGATATTTCTGCGAGACAGACAAGCCAGATTTGAGGTTCCGGTCCTGTCCATCTTCCGAGTCCTGCGCTTCACCATTGAAGAGGCAACAGCACTCCAAACCAGGCCTGCGCCTCCGTGGGAGTCAGGTGAGCGTAACAGCAACAAATTTGGAAATGTGCACTCAAATGGAAGATATTCCTATCATCGCAGCACGTTCCAAGGGAACTATACTCTCTGGCAGACTCATTGAGCAGAGATCCTCTTACCAGAAGAGCACGAGTGGCAACTATACGCAGGGGTCGTAGAACACATCTTCTCTCAATGGGGTTTCCCCACAATAGACTTGTTTGGTTCAAGCGAAAACAGTCAATGCCCAGACGCGTCCATCTTCCCCCAGCCAGGCTCCAAGGGGAACACCCTATGGATGAACTGGTCAGGGAAACTTGCTTATGCTTTCCCCCCCTCCCGCCCCCCCCAACACACCTCTCATGAGGAAGGTGGTGAACAAGATACACAAGGAACAGGTGACCCTCATCCTAGTTGCTCCTATGTGGGCACGACAGCCTTGGTATCCACTCCTGTGCAAACTGGCTATTTGCGATCCCATCAAGTTCCCATGCCCGACCAATCTGCTCACTCAGCACGGAGGGCTAACGGTGCACCCTCAACCTCACTCAATGAACTTGGCAGCATGACTCCTCAAAGATTTGTAACTTGGTGCCTGTCTAAACAAATGAACCCCATAGAATGTACTCCATACCACATTCTAACCTATATGCTTCACTTGCTAGGTTCGGGGTTAGTATTCAACTCTTTAAAGGTCCACCTGGCGGCCTCGTCAGCCTACACCACCTCCCACAAATAGGTTTTAAGGTGGAAGGTGCTTGTCATCAAAGCATTCATGGAGGGGGTAAAAAGGGGGTAAAAAGACTTCACCCTCCAATTTCTAATCCGCTGCCAGGATGCAATCTCAATGTTGTACTCGCTAAGCTCATGGGACCTCCTTTCGAGCCGATGCATAAATCTAGTCTTCTGACTTGCAAAACAAACTGCCTTCTTATGGCTATCACTTCCATGAGAAGAGTTAGTGAAATACAAGCATTGTCTGTGCAGGATCCTTTCTTTATTCTGCACAAGGACACGTTGGTTTTAAGTACTCACTCTAGGTTCTCCCCCAAGTTCATCTCTAAATTTCACGTAAACCAGTCTGTTGAGCTACCGGCTTTCTTTCAGGAACCCAACTGCTCAGCTGAGGTAAAACTCAACACACTAGATCTGAGGACGGCAGTCCTTTACTATGTAGATAAGACCGGACCGCTAAGAAAAACAAATCGACTGTTTGTCTCCATAGCACCAGGCAGAGAAGGAGACCGGATTTCAAAAATGCCAGCTCCAGGTGGATAGTTGGATGTATACAATTGTGCTATTCCCTATCAAACAAGACACTGCTTTTTACGCCTGGAGCTCACTCCACAAGCACAGGAGCCACTCTGGCTTTCATTGCAAATGTCCCTCTAGACCGCATTTGCAAAGCGGCTACGTGGAGCTCAGTACATACTTTCACTCAGCATTACTGCATTGACACGCATTCCAAGACAGATACACAGGTGGGACAAGTGGTTCGGAAACATCTTTTCGCCCATGAACCTTCTCACATCCCACCACCTTCTTCTAACACTGCTTGCTAATCTATGCACAGCATGTGATCTAAGCAGATTCCACAAGCCTCAGAAGGGATACATAACTCACCGTAATCGTATTTCTGATGCTTGGATCTGCTTAGATTCACATGCGGCCACCCATCCTCCCCTCGGAGAGAAGGCGCATGGTTACTTAGGAGCTTGTCTGATACTTGTCTGCTTGGATACAACTGTACTCCCTCTACACTTCATGCTACCTCATGTCAGAAAAATAACAATCTAAGGCACCTCTACGCGTGAAGGATCATGGGTACAGTGGACGTCACACTAGGGATAGTATTACTGGCACGCCCTGTCGACGTCCCTTTTCGAGTTTAGAAAACAACTGTAATACTCCACAGCTTCCACTAGATGTCGGCCTATGCACAGCATGTGAATCTAAGCAGATACAAGCATCAGAAATAAGATTACCTTGAGTAATGTATCCCATATATATCCATATTCTTTACTTACCTGAACTCTGTATTACAACAGTGGACCTTAGTGTATATAATGAATGCCTTTTTTCTTTTATATAACTACAGTGTGTAAGGGTCTTCTTGAACCAACGTGTTATCTGAGGTCTTTGTACACTATTACAGCCCTCCTCCCTCCTTAGATTAAGCCTGGCTGCTCGTCCATTGCTACCATTCCCTTGGGTAGTTCACGCCAAACCGAAGAAGTGTAACAATGTTCACCGAAGGCAGGCTTTCCTAAATTCTGTCGCAAGCAGCAACATTTGGAAAGCCCCCTAAAACTACTGAAGTCCCTCTACCACTGCAGCCCTTTTTTCAGTCATGAAGAGTATATAGTCTTGGGTCACCCATAAGGCTCCCATTGATGCTTCTTAAGCAATACCTTTTTGTCCAAGGGTGATTATAGTCCCCTACACCAGAAAGGATGCTTAAAATAGCCTTTGTGCACGTGGCCTCTTTGGGAGATAGGTTCAAACCACTGTTGTGGGTGCATAGCTATTTATACCATTTCCTGGCAGTCCATAACGCGTCCTGTGTCACAGCTTTCCCCCTTTCTCACCTGTTTTTGTTGTCTGATGACTTCTTTAGGAGGAGTCTTCTTTCGTATGGTTCGGGTCTTATACAAGCCCACTCGGGCGTCCTCGGATTCCAGTGTTCGTTCAGCTTCGATGTCCGGGATCAAGGGAAAACTCCAGGAAATTCAGAAAAGGGATGTGGAGCACACGGAGGCGGTGCAGGGATTCCGGAAGGGCTGGATAAGAAGGAGGGAAGGTAGATTGGAAGAAGGGGTTCCAGGAACCAGGAAACAGAATAATACAAGGGAGAGTACGGAGCACACGTCTGGTCACAGCTAACAGCAGCGTTGAGACGCGCGGGTCCGCGGGGGTGTGGCCTCTTTATACAGTACGCTGCTTAGAACGTGAAGACTGGTGAGCAGCGTTCTGAGCTTGCAGCCATGTTGGTAGTATTATGGAGTGTAATCCCCGAAGTGTCAGGGACCAGGAGGCCCAGAAAGGGCGAGTTTGATGGTTCAAGACATCCTGTGAGGGTGGTCTGGGTTGAGTGGTGAATTAAAGGGGCACCTAAGCCTTTCTTTCTTTAGCTCCTTAATGTGATTGGTGGTTCTACCCAAGTCAGCCTCTATGTGTGGGTATAATTAGGGAAGACACTGTTTCTACATTAAATTCTTTTGGAATTTTCAGAAGAAGCCAGTTTACTTTTATTGGAGAAACCAGGTTAACAATGGTTTTTGAAATATATTTTTATTTTATTTTTTAAGGTCAAACAAACACACTACAACTGTTTCAAAACATAGAAAGCATCATATTTCAACACATTTTCAAACTCCCCCCTCCCCCTTTAAACTAGAGCTGGTTCTCACATATCGTTTACGGGAACATCACTGGGTGGCACACTACCTAGACAGCCATCAACCGGGTCCCCTGTTTCGGTGTCACCCTGGTGAGGGTTTGCCAACGAGGCCACCAATTGCCGCCAGGCCAGCAAGGGCCCTACTTCTTCTTCGCCCCCCCTGGTGACCGCTTCAAACCAGACTACAGATTCAGCTTCCGCCCACCTCAAGAGGTCTGTCCACCATAACTCCACCCTAGGTCTGTGGGCCGCCTTCCAGCCCATGGCGATCCTACGTTTGGCCAAGACATAGGCCAGGTCCTTCATCTTGCTTATGTGTTTCAAATGCTGGGGTCTAGGGAATAGTCCAAGCAAGCATGACCAGGCCGATTCCACATCCAGCACCACCCCCCCCGCCAGCCAGTTTCGTCTTGACCTCTTCCAAAATCTATGCACCTCCGGGCAAGCCCAAAACATGTGTAGCAGTCCCGCGTTCACCTCCCCACACCTGGGGCATTGCTGTATAGCTGACCCCCCCCCCCAAACTTTGCAATCTTCCCGGGGGTTAAATAAGCCCTGTGGGTAACATACAATTGAAGCTGTTGGAATCTCGCGTTACGGGACACCTTTTTATGGTACCTCTGGGCCCGTTCCCACTGCCCATCCGTCATGGGTCCTCCCACCTCCTCCCAGTCTTGTCTCAATTGGAGCAACTCCTTCCCTGTCCTTGCTCGCAGGAGCTCATATATCCTTGATAGTTCATGCCCGCCCTCCGATGCATCATACATGGTTTCCAGGGAGGCATCTGGATCCTCCGCGAGCACTGTCTCTGGCCATCTTTCTCTAGTCTTTTTCACCAGCCTAGTGTAGGTTATATATTGGCCACCATGTACTCCCGTCTCTTCCTGCAGCCGCTGAAAGTCCACCGCCTCCCCTTCCTGCCATATGTCCCCGAGGGTGGCTAGGCCTACCTGTTCCCAGTATCTGCGGACCGATTCAAGTAGTTGAGTCGCTCCCACACAGAGCCGCCAAAGGGGCCTGCTGGGAGTATGGTTCTGAGTCCCCCCCCAATCTTCCATGTCCTGTGCCAGATCTCCCAGCCCAACCTCAGTAACCGCCCCTTGCCCACCAGTTTATCTCTGCCCAACCACACCGCTTCCATCCGAAAGTGTGGGGCTGTATCTTCGCGCAGGAGCCTGGCTTCCGTCGAATCTTCAGTCGAGAGCCACCTGGCCACGTACTGCAGCTGCCCCGCCAGGTAATAGAGTTCGAAGTTAGGCAGGCCTATTTCATCCCCTCCCCCCCCCCTGTCGCACGGGTTCTGGAGCTTCCACAGAGCCACCCTATTCCTAGAGCTGCCCCACACAAAACCCCTACACACGCTGTGAAGTTTCGCGAATAGGCTCCTGGGTATCAGAAACGGGACGTTTATAAAAAAAAGTGCAGGAGTCTAGGCAGGACCACCATCTTGAGCAAGGCCGCCCTCCCCATCATAGTCAGGGGCAGTCTGGACCAAAATACCATACTGTTCTTAATCCCCTCTATCGCCTTTTCCGTGTTGTGCTTGTGTTCTGTCTCGATCTTGTGGTAAATGTTTATTCCCAAATACCTAAATGTTACGGGCTGCCATGGTATTGGCAAAACAGGCAGCCTCTGCACCGGGACATTCCTATATCTACCCAAAGGGAACAGGCTGGACTTTCCAGGGTTCACCGATATACCGGAGAGGATGGCGTACCGTTCTATCACCTTTAGGACGTACTGTAGGTTTTCTTCTGGGTAGCGTAAATAAAGGAGCATATCATCCGCATATAATGATATCAGATGCTCTCCACTGGCCGTGTTTATGCCCACCTCCCCATATTGTTGACGCAGGCATATTGCCAGCGGATCCAATGCCAGTATATATAGCATAGGTGACCAGGGACATCCCTGTCTGGTCCCCCTTCCCAGTTGCCAAGAATCTGAGACCGTGGACCCTGTCTTGACCCTCGCCATCGGGGTGCTGTAAAATAACTGTACCCATCTGAGGTATCCGGGTCCCACTCCATACCCCTTCAGGATCGCTTTCAGCCAGGGCCATCGTACCGAGTCGAAGGCCTTGACCGCGTCTAATGACACTATAGCCAGCTCGCCCGTGTCCTCCTCAGTTTGGTCTATGACATGGTGTAGCCTCCGGTGGTTATCAGTGATGTTCCTGCCCGGAACATATCCCGCCTGATCTGGGTGTATCAGTTTCTTAATCACCCTCTTCAGTCTATTAGCCAGCACCGCCGTGAGTATTTTGCTGTCCTGGTTGAGCATGGACAACGGTCTGTAAGACCCGCGCTCCACGGCCGGCTTGCCTGGTTTCAGGAGTGGGATGATTACAGCCTCACGGAGGGACAACGGGAGTTCTCCCTTCTCATAGGCCTCGTTGAAAGTGGCAAGCAGTGGCTGGAGCAACTCTTGCTGGTATGTATTGTAGAACTCGCTGGGCAGCCCATCCGAACCCGGCGCCTTGCAAGTGGGCAAGTTACCTCCAGCTCATCCGAGGTGACGGGTGCGTCCAACTCGGAACGTTCTAGATCTAAGGTGGGCAGCTCAATTTCCCCCAATGTGTCTATATCCTCCCCCGAGTCCTCATACAAGTGTCTGTAAAACTTAAGGAATTCCTCATTTACCTCTTTCTGGGTGTTGCATATGCTACCTCCTTCGCCCTGAATCTCACTAATCACCGAGCGGGGGGGTCTCACTCTTGTACAGCCAAGCCAGCAATCTGCCCGGCTTATCGCCCCCTGCGTGTATCCTCTCCATATATTTCCTGTAGCTGAGTCTGCACAGTCTATCCCAGAGTGCACTGCAGGACAACTGTAGCTCCTCTACTTTGGTTCTGTTATCCTGAGCGGTGCTCACGCAATGCGTGAGCTCCTCCGGCTCCCTTTCCGCCTCCCGGAGCTCCCTTTCGACCCCCCACCCTGTAGCCCCTTAACTTGGGAAATGGCTACCCCACGCACCACCACCTTAAACGCTTCCCACAGTGTGCCCACAGAGTTTACGCTTCCCGTGTTTGTATCAAAATATTCTTCAATGGCGTCCCTCAGGCCCTCATCCTGCAGAGCCTCGGTCCTAAGTCTCCATGTAGGGATCTGCGGGCGTGGGGGCTGGTGTCTCCAGTCTACCACCAAGGGCGAGTGGTCCGACAGCACTCGGGCTTTGTATTCTGCTCCTTCTATTTCTCTCACTATCCCGGCTGTTACAAACATGTAGTCTAACCTCGTGTGCAAATCATGTGGCGCTGTGTAGTGTGAGTACTGTCTATCCGTGGGATGCAGCCTTCTCCACGCATCCTCTAGGCCTAGGTCTTTCAGTAGGGTACTCAGCGCTTTAGCCACCGGTGCCGTTTTTCCTGCCCTGTCCTTGGACCTATCCATACTGGGGTCTACGGTACAGTTAAAGTCCCCCCCCCCACACTACCGTACCCCCCGCCAGGGGGCCAAGTTTACCGTAGAGGGTCCTAAAGTAAACCGCTGTATCGTTATTGGGGGCGTACAAATTTACGATGTGTATTTCTCTGTTTTCCAAGAGACCCGTTACCACCACCATTCCACCCTCCGGGTCCACCGTAGAATCAAGCACTCGAAACGGCACGTGGGGCACCACCCAAGTGACAACCCCTCTGGCATACGCTGAGTATGCCGCCCCCACAACGGTGCCCTTCCATTTCCTCCCGACCACCTGCAGCCTTTCCCTAGTGAGGTGGGTCTCTTGCAGCAGGGCTATGTCTACGCGCATCCTCTTTAAATACATCATCACTTTGTTGCGTTTAAGGTAGCTGTTGAGGCCCCGTACATTCCAGGTCACAATTCTGAGATTACCCGATGCCATCTAGTCGGTCTATCTCCGTCCCATCCCTCCCAATAATGCTCCCCATGTAGGGTCGTTTCCTGGCTCCTTCCCTTCTGTTAACGAACCGTGCCCCCCTCCCCCCTTCCCCAACCTCACACCACTGCACACAGCTCGCCCCTTCCCCCCCCCCCTCCACACCAACCCCCAACAATAGCCCAGCTCCATCCCTGGATCTCAGGCCTACCCACGTCTGGACCCGTCTCGTGACCAAGAACAAGGACCCCGCGGGGTGTCACCAATCGAACAGTGACCTAACTAAGTGTACTACTATCGGGTGCAGAGGTTGCTCCCCAGAAGCTCCCAGTCATCTATTTAGGAGAAGTGAATTCAACGGGACCCGCCGGCAGATGCCGTGACTTCCCCCACACAAGCACAATATCAAACTATATTCTAGTCCCAATGTCATAGCTATGGCCTCACGGGTGCCTCTGCAGCGTGCTACTTATCTCCATCCGCTTCTGTCTGGGCATCCGATTCCTGTGGTCGACCTTGCATATCCAGCCATTCCATCGCGTCGCTCGGCGTCTCGAAGAGGGATCTGTTCTTATGAATCACCTTTAACCTAGCGGGGTAAAGCAACATGTAGCGGTGGCCTGCCTCTCTGAGCCTCCTCTTCACCGTTCCAAAGTTCATTCGACTCCGTTGTACAAGCAGCGTGTAATCCGGATACGCTGTTATATTCGCTGACCCCCTTTCTATCGTGCCCCCTTTCCGGAAAAATTCGCAAATCTTCTCGCGGTCACGATAGTTCAAGATCTTTGCAATCAACGGCCGCGGGGGGGCTCAAGGGGCCGGTCTCCTGGTCAGGGCCCTGTGCGCCCTTTCGACCGCGAACCCCTGGGTCAGCTCTCTGCCTGTAATCTCCTGCAAAAGCATGGTTTCAACGAAATCCGTGGGGTTCGATCCTTCCATTCCCTCCGGTACCCCCACTATGCGAATGTTATTGCGCCTGGCGCGCCCCTCCGCCTGCTCTGCTCTGTCCTCCAAATTGTCCACTCGCTGCACGAGGGCATGAAGTCCCTTGGCGTGTGTATTGCACGCCTCCACGGTCGGGGCCAACTCCTTCTCCAGTTCCCCAGTGTGCTCCGCGATCGTTCGCACATCCTGGCGCAACAGGTTCACTTCTTCTCGGACCGCTCCTATCTTGAGGTTTAGGCCCTCTTGCGACTCTTTCATGGCCAGGCCCAGCTTCGTCTCCCAGGCCACCTTCAGGTCAGCAATTGCTGCCAGCACCTCCTGGATGGTACCCGGTGGGTCCGTCGCCGCCGCAGGGGTTTCTTTGCTCTTGCCCCCTTCCGCACCCGAGGGCGACCTAGCATAGGTCTCCATCGTAGGCTGCTTGATCCGGGGTCGCACCACCTTGGAAGACATCCTGTTGCGTCGATTGGGCCCACGCGCCCAGCTGTATCCTCTGCAGTGGGGGCTCGCCCTTATGTTCTTGCTTTCAGCCCGAGGCGCATGCGACCCGTCTATCTGGTTGGGCTCGCCCATGTTCCGACCAACCTTGTCTTCCTCAGCTCGTCGGACCTTTTATGGCCCTTTGTCCACAGGCGGCCATCTTGGGTGCTCCCCTTCCTTTGCGCGACCGCCACCTTCTTCGGGATTCAGTTCCGTGAATATGCAGTCTCGCCGTTGGGGAGGGCACGCACCGTATGCCCCCCACTTTCATACACCTTTAGATGCACCGTGGGCTCGAAAGTCCGCCAAAAACAATCACTTTTTTCCCAGGATCAGGATCGGATCATCGGGAGCTCCTCCAAGGAACGTCCTCTCACGTAGCCATCAAGCCACGCCCCCCAGGTTAACAATGGTTGATGGTAAACGGAAGTGATATATTTATTTGCTTTCACTTCAAGGAGCATATGATCCTGCCTATATTCTGAACCCACCTTCTCTGCCTGATCCACCGATCAGACCTGTTACATTTATAGATCTCTGCTTACCTGACCAAGGAAGGTTTGATAAAACCTCCAACTAGGCCTTCCAGCAAGTTTCTCCCAACAAATAACAAGCCTTTTCATTCAGACTTTAAGTCTGTCTGTAATGTTCATAAACAGAAGTGATTTATGCTGACATACTTCTGTCAGGTTATGCTTGACTGGAAAGTGGGGACCCCATTCCAGAGTAGTACTTCTTGTCTTGCCTACTCTGCCGAGTGGCATAGGTTCTCTACCCATCTGACGACTTCTGTTCTCTTGCAACAGTCCATTGCGTAATCCAGTGCATACTGGCTTATTCCACTGGGATCATTTGGTGGGGTGAATTATTGCCACAGTTCATATGGGAGTAACCATGAGCCTTCCTGCAAAGAACCCCCCCCCCTCAATGTTTCTCTCGTAATTCATTAGTTTATTTACTACACAAACTTCTACACTTAAATGCTGGAGGATTTATTCCAGTTTTCCTGCTGTTGCTGCATTTTAAGGGCATGGTTGGCCATAATGGCTGAACCCTTTGTCCTGTGCTGATCTGCATTTGGGATTTCTGGTAGCTGGCTATCCTTCCTGGGCCTTCTAAAACCTTCTAGCTCTGTGTGATGGGTGTGATGGTCCTGGCCTTCTGTTAATGTTAAAGGACATTTGTACCACGTACTATGCTGGACTGTCTCCATACAATTTCATTGACGGATTGTAGCTTTACGCCATCATCCTCCTACCTTGGTGCTAGTCACTGCCATCACGTGGAAGTGTGTTGAGACCCCCTACACCACGCTTCATTTGCTCTTCAGGACTGTTCTGGATCGCCCCATCATTCTTTGTCGTGTGACTGTTTTTTGTGGCAGGACACTCTGTTTGCTGAGCCACAGGTCCTGCTTTGCCGGGTTCACTCGCCTTTGATTTTTCTTCTGGCTTGAGGGTCCCACTTCTAAGAAAGGCACTTGTATTTCTTTTCCACCATCCCGGTTGTCGTTAGTCCGAAGTTCAAGTCCCTCGCGGTTCAGATCCCATTAACCACACCTGTAACAGAGCTTTTGTACTTACCAAGCTGTTTAACCTTCCTGACCTGACTTTTCAGGAACCGCCACCATGAGCATTTGCTTCTGGGACCTGGGGTGGTGTGGTGGGTATTCACGCTGCTTAACCCCTGGTGTTCCTGTGGTATGTGGTTAAGACTATTCACAGGTGATTCTCAGCCACATTTTTCCACTGGGGCTTTTCCTGCTGGACTTCACCTTGTTCTGGGGCTCCTGGTTCTTGAACTTGCCTTTGGAACTCTTCATTGGGCACTCCTCTGATACTCACTGGGGTTATTTGCTTCCAAATCCACACATATGGACAAAACCTGCAGTTGTGTGTCTTTTACTTATACACACTGATTTCCTATTGACTTTGTCCTGTTGTCTTCTCATTTTAGTCACCTGAAAATACTGAAAAGTGACTTTGGAATGTAGTTGCATGTCCTTGGACGTTTTCCTGCCTCCATTTTGAGTTAGGGAGATTTAGACCAAGGACTGGATTTACATTTTGAAAACCTAGCACAGCGTGCTTGAATATCACTCCTCCGTGGGAGCTCGGTAGGAGGATCTTCTGCACTTCAAACAGCAGAACCTCCTTTCCTTGCCAGCTTTCTATCGCCACAGCACCACTTCTAGCCTTGCATCTGTTGAGACTTTCATTTGCATGTTATCTTCTACTCGTATGAAGGCTGTTTGCTAAACCCAACTATGTTGTTAAATGCTTTAGATTTGTAGATTTTATTTGTACGTTTATTCCACAGTGTCTGGTGGAGGCAGCGACAGCGAGGATGAAATTGGTCGACATAAGACGAAGAAAGTGATTGCATCAGATTCAGATATGGACAGCGATGCAGATGGGCAGAAAGGTATTCGGAATCCTATTTACCTATTTTTGTTTTGATTGTTTGAAAATGTGTCCAGCTAGTGTCGGAATGAATGAATTTACCATAACATTAACCAAGTTGTAATGGTATTTCTGCACCTATTGACTTCTGAATATCACCCCTTCCCTAATATGACTTGTGGCACGTCATAAAAGGGTACCTCCATTACACATATATTATAATGATAATAATATTAATAATTTGGTGATGTATATAGAACCTTAAGGTCTGTATTGATTGGGGTCACCATTATTACCCACTGTTGGAACTCAATTTATCGACCTCTGATGGATGAAGGGCAGAGTTTGCCTTACCAGGTTTTCAAACACATCTTGTCTGGCGTCACCCTGATCCCAAGGCAGCACGTTGCACTTCAGTCAGTCAAGTGCGTTATGCAGATTGAATCAATCCAAGAAAATACAAGTACAAATCAACAAACGGTTCAACCCAAGGAAGAATCCATAAAACCACAAATCATTTCAAGATGTTAACAGTCAAATATTATAATTAAATGATCACAACTTGATGTGAGAGAAGTAAATATAATAATAATGTGTAAACGGAACAGTAAATATATTTCTGATGCTTGTGAATCTGCTTGGATTCACATGCTGTGCATATTGTCCGACATCTAGTGCTAAATCACAGAGTATTGCATCTTTCTTCCGAAGATCGAGTGGAGACGTCGACCGTAACACTATCCCTAACGTGCCGTGTAGTGTACCCAAAATCCCTCACGCCTCGAGGTCCCTCTGATTGTTTTTTCCACCCAACTAGTTGGTCGCCTTATGCGAAGCTCGCAAGAGTTTATATTGCTCATTATTGTTGCTTTGTCCCACAACCTACTGTCGTCTAGTCTCCAGACTACTTTCGACGACTGTTTCGTGGATTTCCTGCTACCGAAGACATCCACTACTGCTCGGCGACTGGTGTATTGATCGACTCTGTCGACCGCGTGACCTCGCCCTTCCGGCAAGGCCCTTATAGTAGGGAGGGTGGGGTACTGGGTTTATTATTTTTCAAGAATGCATTTCCTTTTCCCTTCTCTTTCCCTATTTGGTCTGGCTATCGTCTATGCTATGGAGAGGACGCCCTTTAAATTCTGTCCGTCGTGTAACAGCAAATTCCTCTGGAAGGACACCCATCGCTGTTGCAATAGGTGTCTACTTCGATCACGACAAGCGTTCTTGTAAGTCCTGCAACCTCTTTCGTCCCAAGACGTTACAGCATAGGCGGACAAAACAGTGGGCGGCCTATACAATGCAGGCCGAAAGTCATTGCCCCCCCCCCCCCCCCCCCCGTTGGCGCCGTCGCTTTGGATGACGAGGACTCCAGCGGCAGCCATGGCTCCTACCTGGAAGCCATAGACCATTCCGCGGAACCCTCCGGTTCGTAGATGCCCGGCCTCGATAGACGGGCCACTGGCTCTGTTATAGGGAGTTCACACCCCGGCGACAAGGACACACACACGCCCACACGCCCACACGCCCACGCCCACACACACACACCCACACACACACACACACACCCACACACCCACACACCACCTAAGCCCACACACCCCCACACACACACACACACACACACACCACCTAAGCCCAAACACACACACACGCCCAAACACACACACACGCCCAAACACACACACACCACCTAAGCCCAAACACACACACACCACCTAAGCCCAAACACACACACACGCCCAAACACACACACACGCCCAAACACACACACACCACCTAAGCCCAAACACACACACACCACCTAAGCCCAAACACACACACACCACCTAAGCCCAAACACACAACCCCATAAGGCCTCCTCGATGTACACGTTGAAGCACGTAAAGCCAACAGGCCCGTCGAAAAACTTTGGTGTCCTCCGAACCTTGCGGTTCAGCGCCCTCCGCGCAACCGTCTTCTCGGTATGCGACTGGGCTTTCTTCTCACAAGGGCGTGCCCCCAAAAAACACACGGTTGCCAACACGCCGTCCAAGGGTGCGCAAGGACCTAAGGCTTCGGTAGAGTAGTCAACTGCGACAGTGTCGCAAGTGGCATTGAAACCTAGTATTCAGCCGCCAAAAATACACGAGTGTCTCGCAGCTATTATTTCGGCAGCAGTAGAACAAAGGGGCACCCCTCTCGTTGAGAGGAGTGTTCAGAAGCCCCCCCAGCCTCTCTCAAAGGCTTTGTCTGGAAAATCTCCCACTTCTGATCAGCCTTTCCCACCTCCAGACCCCTCTGCATCTTCCCTGTGGCCCAGGCAGAGATTTGAGAATTTTATGGACAAGATGGCCCAATTTATAGATTTCTCTAATAAATATATTACTCCCAAGAGACCTAGAGAGGAAGACTGCTGCCCCATTCCACAAAAATTGCGAATGCTTCCCATTCCTATACAAGTCCGCCAAGAGGAGGTCTTTGATTACTCAGAACAGGAGGATACATACAAAGACAATCCTTTTGATCAGGACACAGCTGACCAGGACTGGGAACAGGATCAATCAACGTGTCAGGGGCCTTGGCTTTCATCCAGACATACCCCTGACCCAGACATTATTTGTCTTACCCACCTTCTTCACCTCAACAAAGACAGTCATTGCCTGTGGATGATCAAATGCTATTTAATGCCATCCTAAAGCGAGCCGCAGGTCATTTTGAGATTGCTACACAGGAGACGCCCCCTGATGGCGAATTTGTTGAAAATATTCTCAAGGAGAAGCCTCCCACTAGTCATGCTATTCCGCTACTCAATTCAATAAAGAAATCCCTAACTCCTTCTTTACTGTCACCCTCCCTCACAAGAGCAGTCAATCCTCGGGTTGAGAAATTGTTCTGCTCCATCTGACCCAATGTATATATGAGGTCATGCCACACCGGACTCTCTAGTTGTTACAACCACTAGTAAGAGCGCAGGGGTTCCACTATCCACAGCGGAAGCTCCCCCGATAAAGATTGCAAAAAACATTACGCCCTAGGGAAGGTTATTACTGCTTCTGCTGCTTTTTCTAACAGAATGGCTAATAATACGACTCTCCTCACTAGTTAGAGCGACGTCCAATGGGGCCTGCTCCAGGAAGGCCTTCAAGAGGTCCCAGAGCCCACACGATCACACCTGCTGGCGGTCCTGACTGAGGGCGGTTAGGTGACCCATCATATATTAAAGAACACTCTCTCTAGACGCCGCTGAGACTGCTGGACATACTCTAGCACAGAACTCTTCAGCGTAAGTTTTTATTGGCATTTTAAGGCAACAAGCAGCCAGCAATAACAAGGGCAAAGTCACCTCCCACCCACACCCGTGAATACCGTTTGGAGCCTGTGTAGAAGTAGAGGCACATGAGCATGCATGTCTAACCAGTAGGAGTTTATCATTCCAAGAATAAGTTACAAAGCAACCATACAAACTCGATTCAGCTTGGGATCCCATAGACAAACGCAAAGTCCTTTGGAGGTTGATATCCTATTTCCTAACAGAACCCCGGGAGGCTGGGCCATAAGCGGTTGGAATCCAGAGGGCCCCTCTAGCCTGGGTTGCCCCTCCTCCCAAGTTATCCCATCACCCCTCGGCTACATCCTGTGTGTTGGGTGAGGCTGGGGGTTCCTCAGCTCTTAACAGCATATATGATGGAAATGGGGCCCAAATGTCTAATGGTCTGCAGTTAAATGGGAGCGTTTGGGCATACTGTGTCTCTCTCCTCTCACACATTGACATATTATTAAGCCATTCGTAAAATGTAGGTGTCCTGTTCGATCCCCAGGATTTAGCAGTGACCTCCTCCACCAAGGCCAGGAGCCATAATTCAGAGTAGGACCCCTGCCCGGGGCCCAGCATCTCAAGACAGCCGCCTCCACCCTATACCAGAGGGTTTGTACCCGGGGGCAAGACCATGCTGTATGAAAGAAGTCTGCAGAGTTCTGACCACATTTCTGTCAATTCGAGGACCTGTCAGGGTAATATTTGTGCAGGCGGGCTGGGGAATAGTACATCTCGTACAAACATTTGAAGTGCATTAGGCAGAACTGGTTGTTAATCGATATAGATCTGGTTTGCGAGCCCACAATGTCCCACTGTTCCATTGTTAGTGGTTCATACATTTCTTGCAGGTGGGGAATTAATAAGTCAGGATATGCTTTGTACAGTTCAGCAGTAATCCCGTCCGTGCCTGGGGCCTTCCTGTTGGGGAGTGACTGGATCACCTTGAGGAATTCTTTGTCTGCGGGGGCGTCTTTCAACATTGCACCTTGAGCTAGCACCAGCCAACCTAGTGCTATTCTGTCTACGTACTGCATGATTCAGTCATGGCCTGTGACAGCCTGGGTGGTGTATAGCCTGTTGTAGAAGTCCCGGAAGACCGCTTTGATCTCACCATTGTGCCCGACGGGCACCCCTTTGTCCCTGTAGATTTCTACTATGTTGTCCAATTGGCGTTCCTGTTTTATAGCCCAGGATAGCGTCTTACTCGGGCGGTCACCCTTGCCATATGCTGCAGATGCTATTGGGTCTCCCATAAAGCGTTCCTCTCTATCAGTAAAAATACCCATTTCCTCCCGCTTTTCCCTCAGTCGGGTCTGTACGTCCTGGGTATCTTGGATGCCCTGCTGGATCTCCAGCTGCCTGATTTCCGTTTCCAGGGCGGAGATGGACCTACGTATATACTTCAGAACCCCCCCCTTCCTTGGATATACAGCATCCCCGGAGGTATACCTTGCAAGACTCCCACACCACACCGGGGTCAGGGGCTGAACCTACATTTATCTGGAAAAAGGTAGAGCTGTCCTGGCGTATATCTCTTCGCGAAAGACAATGTCCTCGAGATCGCATGCTATGAATCGCCACCTCAGAGATGAGAGAGGGAGACGAGGTGGCAGAGGGCAGCCTGAAAATGAGTTGAGTGTCGTCAGCGTAGCACTGGAAATTTGAGCAGAAAATGGAAATGCAGCGGGCGAGAGTTGCCAGGTATTGGTTGAAAAGCTAGGGCGAGAGGTTAGACCCCTGGGGAACACCACAGGTAGAGAGGAAGATAGATGAAAGGAAGGACCCAAGTTGGACTTGGGAGGGTCGATCTGAGAGGAAAGAGGTCAGCCAGGGAGGAGCCTGATCAGTGATACCCAAGTTTTCACGGAGACGGTTGAGCAGGATGGTATGGTTGACCGTGTCGAAGGCAGAAGAGAGATCGAGGAGGATGAGGACAGAGGGAATGTTAGTGTCAAGGTTGGTGAGCAGATCTTCACAGATTTTATACCTAGAATGCATGGATCATTTAAAAGATCATACCTCATATCACACCCCACGCTTACTCTCTCCTTACACCACCACCCAACTAGAACACAGAGATACTATGACACCATTCGGTATAACTGTTCTCATATCAACATCTGACGCCGCTCACTCCACATCACTCTATTGTAATCACTGCTGGTCTCGCACCCCCAGCCAGGCGTTCTCCTCAGGCCTTACGCTGCCACTCTCGGTCTGGATAATTCCTGCCAGATTCGAACACATACTCCTGACCTCTCAGCCACCACACCTAGCGCTATGAAGCAGCTTCCACAGGAATTTTCGCACCAGCTGCACACATACCAGATGCGCACTCGCACCTTTTGGATCCTCTCTCCTCCCTCTACTGACAAGAACTTCGGTTCCCAAGGGCGTTCAACCTACCAGCGCCTTCAGACCATACCAATGGTATATAAGGCGCTATATAAGTGCAAAATAACATAACATAACATAACCTGAGTTGCCTGGGAGGTGTGGGGGGACGAACAGGGCCCATAAAACTTACTAATACCGGGGGAATGTATCGGATAGGGTCCTCGGAAGGATCTGGGCACACTGGGGAACACAGGCCAGCTTGTATGATAGCATTACATAGTCGATTCTGGAGGAGCTACCATGGTCCCCGGAGTGAAAAGTGGAGTGAAGGAGACGCCATGTATCAAGAAGGTCGTTATATTCCACTATGGCCACCAATTTCTGGGCGGCTCTTGTGAGGTTAGTCTGGGTAGAGGTGGACCTATCGAGGTTGAGTGAGTGTGCCATATTGAAATCCCCTGCCCATACCACCTCGTAGTTCGGAAAAGTGCGTAGGTGATCAGTGCACCCCTGAAAAGAAGTCTGGGCTATCAAAGTTGGGGGTGTACACATTAACGAAGAGAAACAGCCATCCCGCAATTTCCCAGCCACGAGGAGATCCCGCTCCTACCTGTCCTCAGTTTGATCGTGAAGTTTAAACTCCAAGGAGCGGTGAATGTAAATGGCAACCCCTCGGGAATGTGTGGAGAAAGATGAGCAGGATCTGTGAATTCTCCATCCCGTAAGGTTGGGTAGCCTGCCCCTCTTTTCTTAGTGAGATTCCTATAAACGCAGTATATTAACTTTATGGTTACTAGCATAGTTTGAGATCAAGCGTGCCTTCTTCCCATTTGTGATATGCTAAAAAATACTTTGGATGCAGCAGAAACGTCCAGAAGGTACCCTCCTTAAAAGGCACGCATGGCTAAAACTCTGGGTTCAAGCCAGAAACACAAGCTTCACTTACAAATAAACCAGTGGAGGATACTAATTTTTTTCGGAAAGACAGTGGATGAAGCCCTCGCAACTGTAAAAAAGGAGCGCAACACCCTTAAAACTCTGGATCAAATCATCCAGAGACCTTCACAAAGGAGGAGTATTGGGAATAGACGTTTCTTTTATGGGCAACGATTCTCTCAAAATCTTTACAGCTCAGGGAATAACTGGTCCTCTCCCCAAGGAATCGGCAGCTACAATACCCCATACCCCACAAGGGGCAACAACGCAGTAAAAGGAAGGGGCCAAAACTCTACCCCTTCGAGGCTCCCTGGCCTCAGGCCAGAAATGACCCGTAATTCCGGGTCCCCTCCCATGCATCCCTGGTCGGGGGCCGGCTAACATAATTTCTTCGAGCATGGGAGGGAATAACTACAGACCAGTGGGTGCTAAAGACCGTCGCCCACGGGTACTGTATAGAGTTCAGCTGGACCCCACAGTTCAGACCGCCACAAGCAAGACGCCTGCCGCCAGAATATCTGCAAATCCTGCTCCAAGAAGTCAAAACCCTGCAGGAAAAGGGCGCCACAGAGGTTGTACCTGTTCTACAGGTAAACAAGGGTATTTATTCAGTGTACTTCCTTGTACCCAAAAAGGATCTCACCATGTGCCCCTGTATTAGATCTCCACCTAGCGAACACATTTGTGAAGCCCCAAACGTTTTGTATGGTCACTTTGCAAGAAGTTATTCCCCTCTCACACGGGGAATTATATGGCAACATTGGACATGAAAGATGCATACTTTCATATTTTAATGTTGCCGGCGCACAGAAAATACCTCAGATTCATGATTTAAGACAAGCACTATCAGATCAAAGTACTACCCTTCGGCATAGCTTTTGCAACAAGGGTATTTACAAAGGTACTGGCAGCAGTACACCTGCGCAGACAATCCATTCCAGTTCATCCTTTCCTCGACGACTGGCTCAGAACAGGGGATTCCTACGAAACCTGCCTGTCAAATATCCAAAAGACTATAGATCTTCTATTCAGTCTAGGATTCTCTATCAACGAGAAGAAATCAAGCCTAGATCCCAGCAGTTCAAACAGTTCCTTGGGGCTCTAATTCGAACAAAGGACAACCTTGTCCAAAACATGCTGTTTCAAATCCCTCAATATGTAGCCAGTCGAAAGGTGATGATACGCAAAGCTATGCGACTGTTGGGAATTATGGTGTCATGCATTTATTTGGTTCCTCACGCGCTCATGCGTCCAATGCAGGACTGGCTCAACAGCCAGTGGTGTCAGGCCAGCGGACAATGGGACGATTTAGTGGTTGTCTCGCCAGCCCTCATTCTCTCGCTATGGTGGTGGTCGAGGGAAAACCTCTTGAAGGGGAAATCCTTCACCACCCCTGCAGTGGAGGCCACTCTAACTACGAACACAACTCACAGGTTGGGGTGCTCACCTGCTTCAACAGACAGCGCACAGAGTTTGGTCGTCAGACATAGCATCCAGCCACATAAACCTGTTGGAACTATTAGCAGTATTCAAAGCACTGAAAGCTTTCTAGACAAAACTACAGGAAAAGACTGTCCTGATCCTCAGACAGCACCACGGCCATGTACTATCTGAACAAACAGGGGGCACTCACTCTCCAGGGCTGTCCAAACTGTCCCAGAACATTTGCAAGTGGACTCTAAACGCATGTTCCTGTTGTCACAACATGTTCCAGGGGAACTCAATCTTCTGGCGGATGTACTCAGCAGAGATTTCCCACTACCCATGGAGTACGAATGGCGATTACACGAAAACATTGTCTCCAATGTTTTCGCGGAATGGGGTTTGAAACTCTGGAGAACGCTGAATGCCAAGATTACTCCTCCGGGTACCCCCAGAACCGTTCTAAGGGGAGCGGACTCTGGATAACATGGTCAGGGAAATTTGTTTACGCTTTTCTCCCGACTCCCCTACTCAACAAAATGGTGCACAAGTTGCACCAAGATCCAGTCACAATATTGGTGTCCCCCATGTGGGCCTGCCAACCCTGATTCGCTCATCTGATGGAGATGTCCCTATCTCCTCCGATGGGAACTACCTTGCCTGTACAACATGTTGTTGCAAAACAAGGGGGGGGAGACACTTCACTCATGCCCGCAAACATTGAACTTAGCGACCTGGCTCCTGAGGTCATAGAGTTCGGGCACCTACAGCTCCATCAAAGGTGTATGGACATACTCACACGATATTGCTATTCCAGCAAGCGGAAACGTTTTGTTATCTGGTGCAACTCTAAGAGCATCAATCCCATTGACTGCTCTCCCACTCATATCGGTTTGTACCGGAGTCATTTACTTAGCTCAGGCCTAGTCTTTGACTCGCTAAAAGTTCACTTAGCTGCTCTTTCAGCCTACACTACATCACAATAGAAGGTGTTGTGGTGGAAGATACCAGTTATTAAGGCTTTCATGGCGGTAGTAAAAAGAATTCATTCACCCTCCCATTTCTAACCCAGCTGACAGGTTAGACCTAAACGTGGTGTAAGACTTATGGGGTCTCTTTTCGAGCACATGCATAAAGCAAGTTTTAAAGATATCACCTAAAAAACTGCCTTTTTAATAGCCATTACTTCTATTAGAAGAGTCAGTGATCATACCAGTGGTACATAAGGCGCTACATAAATGCAAAATAACATAACTACAAGCGCACTCAGTCCTAGACCCCTTTTGTAACCGTTTACAAAGATAAGGTGGGGTTCAGTGCACTCACCCTAGGTGTGCGCCTAAATTCATTTCAACGTTCCATGTGAACCAATCCATAGAACTACCGACGTTATTTTAGAACCCCTCAAACATGGGAGAAAGAAGCCTGCACACACTGGATGTAAGCAGGGCAGTCATGTTTTACATGGAAAGAACTCGACCACTAAGAAAAACAAATCCGTTTTTCGTTTCAGTGGCTGTCTCCAAATCTACTGTCTCTAAATGGATTTGCAAATGCATCACACTCTGTTACACTCTTGCTAAGAAAGAACTGCCCCATCAAGCCTAGAGCACATTCTACTCAAGGCACTGGGGCTTCCATAGCATTCATTGCAAATGTTCCCCTAGAGTCCATTTGCAAAGCGGCAACCTGGAGTTCTGTACACACCTTTACAAAACCCTTGCCTAGACACTCATTCTACGTCTGATTATTAGGTGGGACAAGCAGTACTAAGACATCTTTTCACTATTATTCCTTCTCACAACCCACCACCATCTCTGGGTACTGCTCACTAGTCTATGGACAGCATGGGATTCTAAGCAGATTCACAAGCATCAGAAGACCTGCATTACTCACTGTAATAGCATTTCTGATGATTGTATCTGCTTAGATTCACATGCGCCCACCCTTCCTCCCTTCATGGAGTAGAAGGAACATAGACATCTTACACCTTCTCTGCTCTGTACTCGCGCTGTCTATAAGGCTCCTTCACGGCAGAAAAAACTCAATCTGAGGTACCGAAGTGTAAGGGATTTTGGGTACACTACACGTCACGTTAGGGATAGTGTTAGTCGTGCCCATGTCGACGTCCCCTTTCGATCTTCGAAATAAAGATGCAATACTCTGCGATTATCACTAGATGTTGAACTATATGCACAGCATGTGAATCTAAGCAGATACAATCATCAGAAATGCTATTATGGTGAGTAATGCATGTCCTCTCAAGTATCCCATAAAATAGACTGACATATAATCAACTTGATTGGTTAAAATCTGCCCTTAATACCCATGTACGCACCACTATGAGGAGAAAAATGCATTATAGTACTGTCATGTTGATCCTTTTTAGCGTTGGCAGGTTTTGATTTCTGATTTTCGTGATGCCTCTTCAAAATGTAAAAGGGTCCAGGAGATCACTGGGGCATTTGCAAAAATGGTTGCCACTGCCTCAGTTGTTTAGGCCTCAGAATTCAATTTGCCTTTCTCATTATTTCATATTTGAGACAAAAGAATACGCTATGAAATGCTGTTTCTGCAATATCCCAGCAGAAAGGACTAAGAGAGGCCATAGGTCTTGCACTTTCTGCACAGATTCACTGTGACATGTATTTAAATAACACTTATACTCAAGGTTTCTTGATTAAAATAATTATTTATTAATTTAACAGTCAGTTTTAAAATGAGCCTTCTTTAGAAGGGAGCAATATGCAACACTTAAACTTCAAAAATACACTCCTTCAGCTAAGTAAGTAGATGATGTCCTTTTGGGATGTCACACAGATACTTCCTACACCCTGAGGTGACTTCAATTGCTAGGAACACTATGGACATTAATATATCACTTTTCACAATTAAACTGTAATACTGAAGATATGGCAAAAAGGAAAAGGGTAAGCACTACAATCCTCCAATGAAATATAGGTTAACCCTTTCCCAGCTATATAAGTAAGGTATGAATAACTTTTTGGAGGGACGGATCAACACAAAGTCAGAGGGTAAAAACAGTCTGCAGGGAGCCAGGACAGCCAATGTTAGTTGAGAAAAGTCTAGGGACGCTGAGGCACTTCTTGAAGATAGCCCAAACGTCTTGCACAATGTTAAAGGGAGTTCTGTTGTAAAAAGAATCGCTGTTGGGCCACAAGCTGGGAGGCTTGTCGGGCACAGCTGCAAGCAACTCTACAAAGGGCAGCAAATGCAAGTCTCCAGTGAGAACAAGCAAGCTACATACAAGAGGTAAGTACCCATTGTTACACAGTACAGTGAGTCTCAAGAAAAGGTTCCAGCTGGCTTCTGTTCCTGTTGTTCCTGGGCCTCCGTCGAGGGGACAAGAGGGAGGACGTCTGGGGAATCCTGCACTATGATTTGAAGGTCGGCGGCAGCAATGGGCACATTTCAGATCAGCTGCACTTTGCCGTTTCAGCTACTCGCAAATAGCACCACCGTGGTTCTTGGACACCTTGTATACATTCCTTGCTTCTGGGGTCCAGCACTCTGTTGAGGTGGCTCAGGCTTGGTTAGTCCTGCTTCAAGGGAGTCTTGAAGATCTTCCTGGAGCTCGGGTCGGGCTTAAAGGCGATTCACTTGATTCTGGTGTTCCTGTCCCCTGGCACTCGGTTTCTGCAGCAGCAAAGAAGTAGTGTCAGCCGAGAGAGGGGTTCCATCGAGTTCATCTTGGGGCTGATTGGTCCCACCAACCCAAGCAGAGAAGTCGTCCTTTCTGGGCTTCTCTAGTCCATTAGAAATTCAGAGCTTCAGCGCTGCAGCCGGGTTTCACCGGGCAAACCAACGGTCTAGGAGGGTGCAAGCTTCTCTTCCAGTTTCTTCTTCGGTTCCTTCGTCCAGTGGTCGACTCTGCCTACCTTGCAAAAGACCTTGCCTATTATGCAAGTCTCTCCCATTCATTTGCAGCCTAGCTGTCACTCACACAGCAGGGTGGCTGTTCTCCGAGGACAGCCAGCCAATCACCTTTTGGGTCCATTTCTGTAACCAAGGAGACTAAGCACAGGGAGTTTCGGGAACCTCCCTCGCTTCCTGCCCTGCCACACGCTGGAGCCAGAGGGGGCTTCACCAGTGAATCCCGCCAAAGGCAAAACAAACAAAGAGGCCAAACCTGGTTTGGCGCGCAGAGTAAATCTCAAGAAGGACCTTTCCAACAAGAAATGGCTAAAAAAGACGACCGGGGCCATTTTGACAGTCTGCGTTAAAAACGCACAATGGTAGAAAAAAGTAAAACGCTGCCACCAGCCATTAATTGTAGAAAGGGTAACATAAAAATGTTACATGAGAATGTAGACAAAGGGGATACTAAGTAACCCCTGCAGCACTCTATGTAAGATGGTGTATGCAGGGTCTACAAAGAGAAAAAGGTAAGTAAAGTCAATTTCACTTTAGTACTCTTGGAAACAGTTTATCCAAGAGAAGGTTGTTAAACCTTAAAGAAATCCAAAGGACTTCTCTGTGAGACTGCACTGAGGGTGCTGTAAGTCAAATACAAAAAGATGATGCCTATGGAGTTTGTCAGACTCCAAAACCAAAAGAACAGAGTTCAAATCAAAGAAAAAGGTATCGCTCTCTCTAGGATAAAAACGAAGAAAAGTCCAGCGAAAGAGCTAGGGGTCTCTAAGGTAGAAGGGAATTAACACATAATTGAGAATTCTCCCCATCAGTACACTTAAAGAAAGACAACGTATTTAAAGTTGGTTGACCCTATTGGTGGGCTTTTACACTCATTCAGTTAGGAATACTAAAACATGACCAATATGTAGTACTTTTCAGAAGGGTGAGGGGGAGGGGTGGGGGGACACCATTAAAGTTATATACTTTTTATCGGGGGTAAAGGTAAACTTTCAGTGTTATGCAATCGACACACAACTCTTCTTCAAACTTCCCTCTGTTTCTCTTATGACTTTCTCTATCATTCCGGACTGCCTATCTGCCATCCAGTACTCGGCAGACCCCATGTGTCCAGAACATCAATCTGGATTCCGAGCATCCAGAGGCACAGAAACTGCTCTTCTGAAGACCTGTGAAGGACTTCTCACATGTCTGGATTGCAACTCTCCAGCTGTATTCATTCTACTTGATCTCGCCTCTGCTTTTGACATGGTCAACCACTTCATCCTCCTAAAACGGCTCCATGATACCCTGGTTATCTTGGAGTGGGCACTGGACTGGTCGACCTCCTTTTGTCAGTGACTGTCCGTCTCAGGTTATTCATGGAACTTTATCCTCCCCTACCGCTCTATCCACCTGTGGTGTCCCCTAGGGCCCCAGGCTCTCTCCCTGGCTCTTTAACACTTACATTGCTCCACTGGCACACCTCATTTCCACCTTCTCCCCTAACCTTCAGTGTTACACAGATGACGCACAACTCTTCCTCAAACTCCCCTACGACCCTCTCCTTACTTCCTCCATCATTCTGGACTGCCTATCTGCCATCCAGTCCAGGTGCACTTCCTACGATCTCTGCCTCAACGCCAGCAAGACTGAGATCCTTCCTACCAAGACTCCTGCTGCCTCTTTCTGTCCCTCACACTGGCCATCTTCTATGGGTTCTCCCCCTTCTACTTCATCTGTAAACAGAAACCTTATGGTCATCTTCGACTCCTCTTTCCTTCATACTTCACATTCAGGACCTTGCCAAGAAGATACACTTTCAACTCTACCTCCTTAAAGGAATTATTCCTTTCTTCATCTTCCCCCAGAAGCTCAATGCCTCTAGCACTCTGGATCTCTCTAGGCTAGACTACTGCAATAGCCTTTTCCTTAACCTACCCTCTTCTTTACAACCCCTCCTGCTAATCCAGAATAGGGCTGCAAGACTTATCCTTGGCCTCAAGACCAGGGACTGCATCTCTCCAGCCCTAAAAACTCTCCACTGGCTCCCCGTTGCTGCGAATATCAAATTCAAATCCCTCTGCATCATCCATAAGCCCGTCTGGGGACGGGGACCACGCTATCTACAGTTTACTCTCACTAAATACTCTCCCTCTGGATCTTTACGTTTCTTTAGCACCAACTCTCTGCGTGTTAAGCAATTTGCTAAACAGAAAGCTGGTGGCCGATCTTTCCACAGCATACACTATAGAGAGACCTGAAAAGAGAGACCTGAAAAGAGAGACCTGAAAAGAGAGACCTGAAAAGGTCACCAATGAGTAAAAGACTAGGTAAGAGCGGAAGAGGTTCCCACTTACCTAGGGACAATGTAAAATAGTGACCAAGTCCAAGCAAATAGTTATGGGGTTGACACAGGTCAGAAAGATTTGTCATAAATCTGAAAATCTTACCTAACAGGGTGACAGGTAGTCTTCCCATGAACTAGGCCGAGCTTCAACCGATGTACCTATTGTGGTAGGAACGGTCCACTGCGGTTTGTTGAGAATATAACAATTTTATAATAAGTTACCATATGCCATAGCTATAACATGGAGGATGACCATGGTAGTATAGAATGCCGCCTCATATGGCGTACCTTGGCAGTTTATTATACGTCCAGGCCTATCAAAACTCTAAATGTGGGCTCATGATCTAAATATATACAGCGAGCACTAGGCGTGTGTGCGTGTGCGTGTGTGTGTGTGTGTGTGTGTGTGTGTGTGTGTGTGTGTGTATATATACATAGAACTTATACTTCGAGCATTGGTGCATACAAATTTGATCCACAATCAGATTAACATCTAGGAAACGAGTAAGACGACCAGAATATGAACATGGGATTTTAGTGGAAGAAGTCATACTTATAGCTTATGCAAGTGTTGGAAGTGGTCTGTGTACTGCTTTGAAGTTCAGTGTGAGAGCACCACGAGCACTGGCTAAATTCCAAGGACACTGACTGAAGCCTATTGCCCAATGTTTGCTGCATATGCACCATATCCTGAATATTTTAATGCTTGTTCTCAATGCAGTAGCTACAGGTCAAGGCCTGTGTTTACCGTCAGTAAACAAGAAAAGCTTCATAGGCCATAGCCATTGTGTGGGCTGATTTATCGTACAGCTTTTTCAAGCATTTGTAAAAGTGACACACTTTGGGCCTCATTATGAGTTGGGCAGTGCGTCGCAAAACAACTGTAATGCGTTGGGCGAAGCATTGCCGCACAGCCCAACTATGGCTTTGGCTGTAGGGTGAAGGAAAAACCTCCAGCAGAATGCTAGAGGTAATTCCACCCCCTTACCACCAAAAACCGGACATTTCGGCAGAATTACTGCCAGAGGTAATTCTGCCGAAATCCCCATGGAGTCCAACATAAATGAGAACTAATACCGCCATACCCCATTCTGCCGGAATGTGAATCTGTTTGGTGGTATATCGGTAGATTACTGCTGAGTTATCACCAAACGTGTAATGAGGCCCTATTTCATTGGTGATGTCCTATGTTAAAGCACATGTGTTAAAAGCAGCGCATGGTTGGGTGCAAGTTATAATTGCATAGGTTACCATAACTGGCGAGTTTCTATGGTTTTTAGGTTTTGCACTGCAACCAGATCACCCCTTAATTTTAAAGTTTCTTCATTGAAGATCTACATTGAATATTCTTGTGGGAGACAGATGAATTGTGCGGGAAGTGTGTGTACAATCTGTTCAAACTTTTACTAAAAGGACTGGCATGCAGATATACAATCGCCTTGAGATTGAATGACGAATGGTGTGCCAAGATTGTGGTGTTATTCATTCATAAAATATTTAGTTTGTATTTTAAAAATGTCGCCTGTAGTTGCTTAGGACATTTTATATTTTTCAACTCTATATTAATTTCTTAATGTGTTCCGAGACACATTTTAGGGTTACTTTACCAAGATCACCCCTAAGTAAGATATATATATATATATATATATATTTTTTTTTTTTGGATGGATAATTATTTTTCTGTGGGTTTTTCTCTTAAGATAATGATGCTGCTGCAAATCTGTTTGGCGATGCAGATGACATTTCATCTGGCAGTGATGGCGAGGCTAAACCAGTTACTCCAGGTCAGCCATTGGTAAGTGAACTGAAGCACGTTGGACACATGCGCCCCTTTCACAGGTCTCCGAATTATTTGTCCAACCTTTTCAAGTTTTCAATTAGTTTGCCGTTCACACTGTAGCAAAAGTTAAAACCTAATTTAACCATAATCCCCCTCTAAATCACCTCTATGCAGACTGAGTTTTCCCATGTATGCACAACTTGGTATGCGTCCTACTTCATTCTCCCCATTATGAGTTTCTCTTTCCTCCTAATGCTTTATGTATAACTCAACAGCTTCTTTGCCCAAAAACAAATGCAATTGTCCTTTGCCTTCCTGGGGAATATCTGCCAGTTTATGGAATGAAAGGAAAATGCATTAAATAAAGCAGAGGGAGCAGCAACCTATCACTGCTCTTGTCAAATGTCCACTGCAAGAATCGAAAGTAATATTCAAAGCAAAATAATTGTGCCTTTTTGTAACCAGAGGTATTTTTATCATTAGTGCGTAAAATGCTTATTAACAGTGACATGTAATATTTGAAATGCTTTTGTGTACAGCAGTTTTTCACTGCACCTGCTCAAATCTTCAAAGTTAAAATTGATCTTTTAATCCTGCCTGTAAAAAGCATTTCCTTTTTATAACCGATAAAGTACAATTCTAGATTACCACATTTTTTAATGACATTCAGGGCATGTCTAAGTGCTTGTAGTTTTTCACAAATAATCCGAGAACTGTGGCACAAGGTGGCAAAGTGATACTCTTCATACCACATTATGGCCAAGAGGGAAAGCCAGTACCTGAAGCGGAGTACAAGTGTTAAGTGTCTGATATGTTTGTTTGTTTATTTATAATGCACACCAGACCCGAGGGTATTAGGGCGCCGAAAGCAAAAGGGGCTTGTTCAGTTTAGGTTACATTGCTGTGCGTTACAATACAATACATTAATGAATAGTGCTGGCAGATAGCATACAAGTAAGCAGGTGGTAGCTGGAGACAACAGACAACAATTATATACATTAGTAGTGGTAAGAGGTCAAATGTCATGTTCCTTAATCCATAGGATAAGGTTAGATCTAAAACGTGGGTAAGACATGTCTTCCCTTGGAGAGGGTGGGAGTGAGTTCCAATTTTGGGCAGCTTTGACCGGGAGGCTACTAACACCAGTCTTTGTATGTTTGAATCTAGGCACTCGAAGTAGGTTGGCAGTGGCTGTTCTAGAGGGGCGGTTGGTGGATTGTCGTAGGAATCTAGTGGTAAGGTACTGTGGAGCGGCCATGTGTAAACATTTATGAGTCGGGGAGGCTGATTTAAGGAAGATTTTATCTTTGGTGGAGAGCCAGTTGTTGGATCTTCCGAGTTCAGATATGTGTGATTTCTTGGGAATGTTGAGAGCTGCTTTCAGAGCATTGTATTGTAAGATCTGAATCTTGTTAATGATGTATTTGTTACACCCTACGTATAGGGCATTACAGTAGTCCAATTTGGATAATACCAAGGATCTTGCTAGAGTGATGCAATCATTGGGTGTAAGGAAAGGCCATGGAGTTTACTTGTTTTTTGAAGGTGAGAGTAGAATCTGTAGCAACCAAGAGTTTTAACTTCCTTGGCTACTGTAATGTTAATGTTATCTATGATGAAATTAGAATAGCGATGTCCTAATTTATTGAGATTTGCTGTGGTGCGACTATAAGGAGTTCCGTTTTGTCATCATTCAGGCATAGTCCATGAGAGGCCATCCATGCCTGGATGATGAGATACACTCTGATCACGAAGGCCAAATCCTTGTTGTAATGTCCCGTCAATGGGATGAGGATCTGTGTATCATCTGCATAGTTAGTGTAGGTGATACCCAGGCCATCTAGATCATCGTAAAAGGGGCTTCGTAAAGATGTTGTACAGAGTGGGCGAAACGCGTGGACCCTGAGGCACAGCGCAGGTAATAGGTATGGGGTCCGCCGCTGCTGAGGGTGCGAAGACCCGCATGGTTCTATTATCTAAGAAGGATTGAATCCATCCTATGGCTTCTTGTGAGAAGTGGGTAGCAGAGTCAAGGTGGTGGCAAAGAATCTTGTGATCAACTAAATCAAACGCCGCTGAGAGGTTGAGCAACAGTAGTAGTGCTGTATTACCGTTGTCTCATAGGGTGTCTATTTGTGCCTTGAGGTCAATCGGTGCAGTTTCCGTTCCGTTTTGCGGTCTGAAACCTGACTGACGTACTGCTAGGAGGTGGTTACATTCCAAATATTGTTGGATTTGGAGGTACGCTACCTTGTCAAGGATTTTAAGCAGGAATAGTACTGTCTTAATGGGACAATAGTGGGAATGGATGGGTCAAGTGTAGGTTTTTGTAGGAGTGGGCGGACCCACGATTGTTTCAGGTTGTTGGGAATGGTGCCGGTAGAGAATGAGGCATTTCTCCAGCATGGGGTCTGGCATGGATTCACATGCTCATGAATATTCCCCGTCGTCGGGCTGGGAATCCTCGGTAAAGAAAAAACCAGTATCAGTTTCGTTTCTGATCTGTCTTTCGTAGTAATAACCAATCACTGGTCTCTGCGTCATACTGACCACAGCCAATGACTGCCCTCTACCTAAGCACCGCCTCTGGCAGCCATCTTCAGATTTTTACCGCACGTTCATGTGTTGGGATCCTCGTGCTATTGCTCTCGAGCGTTAGTGCTAATTTTCGCGCTTTTTTCACAAAAAACTTCGATTCTTTCGGTCAAAAGAGCCTCAAGCTCCACCGATCCTACATCCGATCAACGGGGACCCGTGTCGGATTCGTCTGTGCCCCTCAAGGGTGAAGATTTCGTCGAGCTACACTTCGGAGGACTCCAGAAGCTTCTCAGGCCCGGTCTCGGAGATGGCCCAGGAGAAGGGAAGCTCGACGCCCGGAAAGCTGTTCAGGGTCTGCCCTGGATGCCAGCTGCAGAACGTCTTTAAGGAGGACGAACACTCTTTCTGCCTTTACTGCCTTCATGAGGACAAGACGCACGTGGAGAAGGACTGTGCGTTTTGCGGCAGCATGTCGGAACGGACCATGAAGGACCGCCATCAACGTCTCGCCAACTGGCTGGAGGGTAAGAGCCCGTCTGGCGAGAAGAAGAAGAAATCCGAGCGGTCTTCTAAGACCTTTGAGGGCGCCCCGGCGACGGGGGCCCAACATAAGGCTAAGCACCGCGAGTCCGCTGGCACCGGGAGCGCCGAACGGTCGGGCTCTACGGGCGTCAGGCAGGGCACACCCTCCCCAGCACCATCAACCACGAGCCAACGCTCTGGGTCGGGTAAGAGGAAGGCCGAGCACCCGGCGAAGCTCCTGGAGAGGCCCCGGTCGAGCTCTAAGGCAGAGGAGGAGCGTGGCAGTGCCCCCTCCCTCAAGGATAAGGCGGTGAGCGCACCTAAGGTGGTGAAGGCTTGATCCATCCGACCAAGCCCTCTATCGAAACGGTCGCGGCGGCCCTGGCTCAGCCTGTGGAGGCTGCACCAGTGGTGGCGACCTCGGGGCCCAGAATCTCCCTGCCTCCTCGGAGGGAGTCTTCTTTTGTGCCCATCGATAGGACCCCCGTGAAACCCTCCGTGGGGAAGAAGGGGGGGGGCAGGGCGTCGTCGTAGATTCGGCCTCAACCTCAGAAGAGGAACTGATCGAGGTCTTAAGCCACGGCCTAGGCGTGGAAGAAGGCCAGCCCGTCGGAATGGACCCCGACGCAGGTGACGACGACGACATCGTCGAGGATACCGACGGGGCCCCTGCTCGCCCGTCGGACTCCCCTCTGCCAGCGCCGCAAGACAACTCGGCGGCCATTTTGTTGGCCATACAGTCCTTATGCTCCGAGATAAGGACGAGGCTACCGTTACCGACGGAGGAACCTCTCCCGTCGGGGGATCCAGAACCGGGACCTTCTGGTGTTCCCCCTACCAAGAAAAGAAGGATCCATCCACCACCTCCTTTTCAACCGTCGCGCCCCGTCCAGCCCTCCTCCCCGTCCACCCGAGGGGATGATACGGGGACTGACACGGCAGCGACGGGTACGGACGACGAGGCATACGACGAGGATTTTCCGTCGTCGCCTCCCGCCAGGGCTTCTCCGCCCGACGAGATCGGATCTTTCCACTCCATGATCTCCAGGGCTTCCGAGCTTTTCCAACTCTGCCCTGAGGAGAAGAAAAAGGAAGGCTTCCTTTATCAGCGGCGCGAGGCCAAGAGGAAGACGGTCCTCGCAGTGCCTCTGTTGGACGACATTTGGGATGAGGGCCTTTCCCTCCTCAAGAACCCTTCCACGACGCCAGCTAGAAGAGACCGGTACGAGAAAAAGTACCGGGTCCCGGACACGGCCCCCCTGTGCCTCCGGGCGCAGCCTACCCCGGATTCCGTCGTCTCCGCGGCAGCCAGGAAGAAAGCGGGGGGGGGGTGCGGCCTCCACATCGACCTCCCCGCCGGACGGCGAGGGAAGGAAATTGGATGCTATGGGACGTAGAGTCATCTCGTCGGCAGCGACGACGATTAAAGCGGCCAACGCCTTGGCTATCGTGGCTCGCTACGACAGGGAGCTCTGGTACAAGATAGCTCCCCTGCTGGATTTTCTGCCGGACGACAAGAGGGCGGAGGCCCTGGAGATCCTGCAGGAAGGTGAGGTGGCCTCGGACCACGCCATCACCGTGGCGACGGACATCGCCGACACTGGGTTCCGCCAGCTGGGCAACGGCGTTTGCCTTCGACGTCGTGGATGGCTCAAAGCTACGGACTTCCGGCAGGACGTCCAGACCAGAGTCCTGGACATGCCCTTCGACGGGAACAATCTGTTTGGGAAGACAGTGGACGATTCCCTTCAGGCCATCAAGGCGGATACTGAGACGGCCCGGGCCCTTGGAGTTCTGCAGCAACGACGGACGCCCTTTCGGAGCAGCGGAGGCAAGGGCGCCTCCAAAGGTTCCGGCGGCAGTTTCGCTTCCTACCGTCAAGCGGCCCGCTCGTCGTCGCAAGAGGCCTACAGAGGACGAGGCAAGTCTAGCGGACCCCGCCGTCGTCGCCAAGGAGGTCAAGGCGGCAAGGCCGCGTCCAAGCAGGATTGAACCGGCCGTGGGGTCGGGCCCCCACCGAAGCACCCCGGTGGGAGGCCGGCTGGCGGGCTTCGTCAGCGTGTGGGAGTCCATCTCCACCGACCGTTGGGTGCTGGACGCCCTGGCCCGGGGCCACGCGCTTGAGTTTCAAAAAAGGTGCCCGCGCGTCCCCCCCGTGGCCAGGAAAGAACTTCACGCCCCTCAACTTCTCCTGGAGGTGAAGGCGATGCTCAGGAAGGGCGCCATCGAACTCGTCCCAAAGGGGCTTCGGGGCTCCGGAGTCTACTTCCTCGTGAAGAAGAAGACGGGAGGATGGCGCCCCATCCTAGACCTGCGACGTCTGAACAAGTTCATCAAGGCGCAGAAGTTCCGGATGGTCACCCTCCAGCACGTCCTGGGTCAGCTGGAGGAAGGAGACTTCCTATCGTCGTTGGATTTGGAGGATGCCTACTTCCACATTCCCATCCTAAAGGGGCACCGGAAATTCCTCAGGTTCGTGGTCCAAGGGCGTCATTACCAGTTCAAAGCCCTTCCCTTCGGACTACGGTCGGCACCCAGGGTATTCACCAAGTGCCTCGCACCGGTGGCGGCGCAGCTGCGCCGCGAGGGGATTCACGTCTACCCCTACCTGGACGACTGGCTCATCCGCGCCAAGACGAGGGAGCTCGCCGTGGTCCACACGGCAAGGACCGTCCAACTCCTCACGGACCTGGGATTCTCCGTGAACTACGCCAAATCCCACCTGGTGCCCGCGCAAGTCGCACTGTTTCTGGGAGCGAGGCTCGACACAGTGTCCCTTCTGGCCTCCCCGTCGGAGGAGAGGACCAGGACCATCTTGGGCAAGGTGCAACGGATGTTGGTGGCCGACGCGGCCAAAGTGAGGTCCATCAAGTCCCTCCTCGGGATGATGTCTTCCTGCATCTACCTCATTCCCATGTGCAGGCTCCAGATGCGCCCGTTGCAAGAATTCCTGGATGCGCGCTGGATCCAGACGACGGGCAGCTTCGAGGAAAGGATCAAGCTCGACGAGAGCTTCCGACGAGCGATACGGTGGTGGGGCACCCGCGCGCATCTGACGGCGGGCATGGACTTCCAGGCCCCAGCCCACCAGGAGACTGTGACCACGGATGCCTCCCTGGAAGGGTGGGGAGCGCACACCGAAAATCTGCACGCAAGGGGACTCTGGCCCCCGACGGAGAAGTCCCTGCATATCAACGTCCTGGAGCTCCGTGCAGTGTTTTGGGCCCTCAGGTCCTTCCTTCCGTCCCTCAAGGGCAAGGTGGTGAGGATCTTCACCGACAACACCACCACCATGTTTTACATCAGGAAACGGGGCGGAACCAGGTCCCCAGCGCTGTCCAAGGAGGCGCAGGACCTGTGGCATTGGGCCGTCGCCCAAGGGATTTTTCTGGTGCCGTTTCATCTGGCAGGGATAAAAAACACCATCGCTGACTCACTCAGCAGGGAGCTGCGCTCGTGCCACGAGTGGGAACTACGGCAGGGTCTGGTGGATCGCCTCTTCCGACGGTGGGGCACACCCCAGATCGACCTGTTCGCGACGGCGACGAACACCAAGTGCCGGAGGTTCGCCAGCAGGTTTCCCCAGACGAGGAGCATGGGCGATGCTTTCTCGTTCCCCTGGGAGGGCCTGTTCCTCTACGCGTTCCCTCCTTTGCCTCTGCTAATCCGGCTCATCAACCAGCTCAAGAGGTCACGGTGCAGGATGATCCTCGTCGCACCTGCGTGGCCGAGGCAGATATGGTTCCCGGACTTGCTGGACTTGTCAGCGTCCCCGCCGATCAAGCTGCCGGCGGACGCGGATCTACTCTCCAGGGAAGGAGGCGCCATCCTCCACCACGACCCGAAGTCGCTGAACTTGCAGGCCTGGCTCCTGCAGCGCTAGAGTTTGGAGGATACGACATACCGGCCGATTGCAGAGAGGTTCTTGCAAAGGCCAGGGCGTCCTCGACTCTTAAATGCTACGGACACAAATGGAAGAGGTTCTCTGTCTGGTGCCGCGCACAGAAGATTAACCCTCTACGGATTACGGCTCCCCAAGTACTGCCGTACCTGCTGACGCTGGCCAAAGCTGGTCTGGCACACGCGTCCATCAAGATTCATCTTGCTGCGATCTCCCGATACACCAGAACCACGGGCCGGACGTCCTTGTGGTCTCATCGTCTGGTGAAAGAGTTCATGAAGGGACTGTTCAGATCGTTCCCGCCGGTGAAGGCTCCGGCCCCGGCGTGGGAGCTCAACGTGGTGCTGACCAAGCTCATGGGACCTCCGTTCGAGCCTCTGCACTCGGCCCCGTTGAAGTTTCTATCGTGGAAAACAGCTTTTCTTGTGGCCATCACCTCCGCACGACGAGTGAGAGAGATCCAGGCCCTTTCCTGCAAGGCCCCGTACTTGACTTTCCACGACACGAGGGTAGTGCTCAGGACGCACCCCTCCTTCATGCCCAAGGTACCGTCGGACTTCCATCTCAACGAACCCTTGGTGTTACCTGTGTTCTTCCCGTCGCCTTCGTCGCCGGCTGAGAGGACTTTGCACTCGCTGGATGTAGCTAGAGCGCTGAAGTTCTACGTGGACCGCACAAAGGGTTTTCGGAAGACGTCACAACTCTTTGTGAACTTTGGACCTGTCAATCAGGGGAAGGCTCTCTCGAAGGCTTCCATCTCCAGATGGCTCTCCGGCTGTATCATGTGCTGTCACCGGTTGGCAAACCGACCGCTGCCTGGCCGTCCGAGAGCCCATTCCACCAGAGCGATCGCAGCTACCACGGCGTTCCTATCTGGTGTGCCCCTGCTGGACATATGCAGGGCTGCTACGTGGAGGTCGACGCACACCTTCACGAAATTCTACTGCGTCGACCGGGATTCCAGGGAGGAGTCCAGGGTCGGCCAAGCAGTGCTGCGCAACCTGTTCGCCTGAGGTGAGCCTGGTGAGGAGGTAAGATGCTTAATGTTGAGTTGATGTGATGCTTAATGTTGAGCCTTTGCCACCTCCCGTGGTTGTGCATGTGTGTACTGCTATGTATTCTTTATTCATGAGCATGTGAATCCATGCCAGACCCCATGCTGGAGAAGGAACAAGTTACTTACCTGTAACTGTTGTTCTCCAGCATGGGTCTGGCATGGATTCACATGCGAACCCTCCCGCCTACCCCTCTGCGGCTCTTCACTTGGTCATACTGCCACTTCACGTGCTTCCAAATCTGAAGATGGCTGCCAGAGGCGGTGCTTAGGTAGAGGGCAGTCATTGGCTGTGGTCAGTATGACGCAGAGACCAGTGATTGGTTATTACTACGAAAGACAGATCAGAAACGAAACTGATACTGGTTTTTTCTTTACCGAGGATTCCCAGCCTGACGACGGGGAATATTCATGAGCATGTGAATCCATGCCAGACCCATGCTGGAGAACAACAGTTACAGGTAAGTAACTTGTTCCTTATAAGCTTAGTTATGAATGGGGAGAGGTCCCGTGCGGCATCCTTTATTAATTTGTGCTGGGCAGGGGTCACCATGGCAGTTGGACGGTTTGAGAGTTAGGATGACTTTTTCAACTTCTAGAATGGGTACTTTCTTGAAGTTGAAAAGGGGTTGAGGCAGTTCAGAAGGGACGAGAGGTGAGGTGATCGGAGGCAGAGGGGCAGTGATGTTAGAATTGGAGGCGAGTAAGAGGGATTCTTTTTTGTTGTTAATTTTAGCCTGAAGGGTCGTTATTTTATTAGCTAGGGCACTCTGAATACTGGTGCACCATGTTTTGTCTTTAAGGCAGGTATCGGGGGCTTGGATAGATTTTTGCATTTGTTTGAGAATTATGAACAATTCTTTAGTATTGGACTTAGCTTGGGTAAATGCACAGATTATAAGATCTTGTTTGTCAAGGATTATTTTTTTTGTACAAGGAAGCTAGTTTAGTGAGGTTGTTTTTGTTAGTACCTGAAGGGTCTAGTCTCCATATTTGTTCACATTTACGTTTCTCTAATCTAATAGCTTTTAGGTGGGGAGAGAACCATGTGTTAATATGTTTTTTCTGTTTGCACTTTCAAGTTTTCAGGGGTGCCATGGTGTCTAGGGCAGAAAGCATTACTTTATTGTACTCTTTGATCAAAGTAAGTGGGTCTGTGGAGGCAGGAAGAGAGTTCAAGGTGGGGAGGATCAGAGGAATGAGTTTGTTAGCTGTAATGTTCTTTTTATTCCTAGTGGGAATGGCACGGGCTATGATGACGACATGATGGGGGGGACTATGGCTTCAAAGGAGAAGGAGATCAAGTGGTGGTCGGACCAGGGCAAAGGTGTTATGGCAGTGACGGAAGTTTGGCAGTGGTGTTCCACTATCCAGTCAAGGGTTCTACCTTTTAGTGTGTGTAGCGCCTGTTACCTTTTGGGGAAATCCTAGTTCCTCGATGGAATCATTAATCTGTGTGGCATTAGGGTCTAGGGGGTCTTTATAGCCAAGATTAAAGTCTCCTAGGAGAAGGCTTGGTGAAGCATTTTTGAGGTTATCCGATAGGATGTCGGTGAGATCTTCTTCAAAGGAGCCTAGAGGGCCTGGAGGTCTTTAGATAAGGTGGATAGATATAGTTTGAGTATTTGAGATGGTTAGCTTAGCGTTCAGGAGTTTGCACAAGTCTACATTTAGTGGAGAAGCAAGTCTCAGTGCTAGGCTAGTTTTGGCAATTATGGCTAGGCCACCGCCTCGAGAGGTGTTGCGGTCTATTCTTAAGAGGGTAGAGTCCTCCGGAATAGCTAACATAATCGCTGGGCCGGCTGCTGAATGGAGCCAGGATTCCGTGATAGTAAGGAAGTCAATTTTTTCTCTTGAAATTAGGTCAGCTATTTCTGTGGAATGTGCAACCAAAGACAAGGCATTTATTAAGGCTCCTCTTATACCGGGCAGTGTGGTCTCAGTAGGAGCTGGCATGTTATTGTGGAGGGGTCTAGGATAACTGGTGGGGTCTCGACAGTGTCAGCTATTAAGCTGGAGTGGGTGCTGAGTATTAGTAGATTAATGCGTGGAGATTTTGGTGTTAGGCTGGGTGCTTTTTAGGTTTCTAGAAGGGTAGTTAGGGGGTGTAGGGATTTGGCTGGGGGCTCATACATTTTGGGGAGTCTGGCACGAAGTTTAAGATTTCTCTGGGCGAGATTGCATGGTTTGGTGATCAGGTCCTTTAGGTTGTTGGGATCGTTAGGATTTGCAGACGCCGACAAGGGCAAAGTGTGAGGCATGTTAACGTCTATTGTAGTAAGTAGGTGTAGGATAGTCCTCAGTAGAACTGTGTAAATGGCTGGCAGGTGCATACTTAGTCTGAGGGGAGGCTAGCTGATCGTAGGTGTACCATATAGAACATTTAGGGTGTCCACAGGAGTAGGCTAGGCAGGTGGTGGCTGAGATCAGAGTGGGCGCTGGTGACTATGCGTAGGGTGGGCGTACGAGTGGCGATCGTACAGGGATGATAGTCACAGAGCTATGGGGCTTGGCGAGATCGGTAGTGCTAGTACAACTGTAACAAACGTCACAGACTAAGCATAGGGCTGTCGGTGCCAACACAGAGGGTATAGGAGTAGCGGGCTGGGCATGTAAGAGGCCAGGCTGGCAGTGTGCTCACAGAAATCACAGGTTGAGCATAATATGGGTGTTGCTAGCAAGAATGGTCACAGGATTCCTAGGCTGAACAAACAGTGAGGTGGTCACAAATCTGAGGTTAGGCATAGATGGGCAATACAGGCACAATAATGACGCAATTACTAGAGACACAGACTAGCATAGAGCGGGCAATGCTGGCCCAGTGGTCAGAGTAGTAACTGGACAGGTCGGCAATATAGTCACAAGGCGCACAGGGCACATAGGCTAGATGCATCTATCCAGCAACAGGTAAGTAACAGGCTAATGCAGGATTCAATTAGCAGTTGGGCAAATGCAACTGACTAGCAATAGGTGGCAACGCTGGGATAGGCAGTTTCAATGAGCAACACAGTTTTATGAATCACAATAAGTGGAAGGGCTAACTAGGCTACTTCTGCGTGAAACGCATGTGATGAGTTCATTATGCAATCACGTATACAAGTCGGGTCGGAATAAGGCATTTGTTAATTGCTGTGTGTATTTGACTACCGACCTGGTGAGGTCAGGAGCCATGAGAGAGGGTAGAGAATACGATCTATGTAAGAGCATTTATGTAACGTGAACATGACAAGTCAGAGTTTTAACAGTGACATTGTTGGACTTACTCACGCATGATAGTGTTAGTGTTTGCTGCGACGATGCAGAAAGGTCTGGGTTCGGCATAGGCATAAGTTCACAATAGGTCCGTTAAATGCTCACATGAGTGAACAGGGGCAAACGGGGCCTTTGTCTAGGCCTTCGTCGTGTGGCCAGCGTTTCTGCCTACCGGCGGATGTGGAACAATACAAAGAGCTTCAGTTGCTTAGCAATGAAGCCACGCGGCCAGAGCCTCACTCTGGGGCCACAATGCGCCCGCCATTGCAGGGTCAGGCGGAAGATTTTGCCAAGGTCAGGCGGATTCGGCACTACGGTGCGCTTCTGATCCGGGGAGAGGCACGGCATACGGGTATTACTCAGGAGGTGCTAGTATGCCCAAAGTACATACATAGAGGTCCTATGAATGTAATCCTCACCCTTGATGGTGCCAGCATGCAGAACACGTTTGTTTAATATGAATACACCACAGTGTGCATGGTCCCAATCGATTTTCATCTTTATGATAAATCTTCCTGACGTGCATCAACCCCAGAACCTTTTGCTTGGTCTTGGTAATTATTTCACCTTGTCATTAGGTAAGTGGGAATCTTTTTCCCATTTGACCTAGTCTTTTACTCTTTTTATGGGTGACCTTTTTATGTCTCTCCATAGTGTATGATTGAAGTTAGTTTCCTACTTTGGACTGACTGTAATGTACTATGGCAGCATATAGCATTTTAAATGCAGTGGCTTCCTTTTTAATTCTCTTATTATTTCTTGAGTGAAATACTTTTCACAAGAAGTAAAGTGGGATTCCCATCCCCGTTAAATTTTATATAGTGAGCCAGCACAGCCCACCTTATGTTAAGTACTTGAGGGATACAATGTGTCCCCTTTCTTACTTACTTGGTGACATGTTTGTTACAATTACAAGTTTACTTGTATGGCTGGTTGCAGTGGTACTCCTACGTCCCATCCCCTTTCCTCCATACTTGTGGGACATCTCTCCGTCCTGTGGGACGGGACCAGAGCACTTTGTAAAAAGCATCCACATTTTTTTCAAAAATGTGTCCCTCCCCTTTCCTGCGCGGGTCCCGGCACGCGGCTGTAACCCCGCCCACCTTGGCTCCGCCCTGCGCATCGCCTATCGGTCCTTTTCTCCGCTCGATCGGGCCGGACCCACTTGCATCCTCGGAAGATTTTCTTCCCTTTTTTCCTCTCTGGCTCTCGCTACCGTTCGTTTACTAGTCCGTCTGTCTTTCAAATTAGACTTTCCAGATTGTTCATCGTGTCACCGTCGCTTCCCGACGGCGGATCCCCATCCTCTTTGTTTAGATTGTTTGGGTCCGGAACACCGTTGGGACTCCTGTTTTTACTGTGACTCCCTTTCGGTCCGGGCACTTCATTGTTGGTTGGAACGGTAGGAGGAGGTGTTCCGACGAACTCCTCCTTCGCATTTTCAGGCGTTCATCGACGAGAAGAAGAAACGCCCAGTAAGTTCTTTACTTTTCAGAGCACCCCAGCCGGGGGATAACTTTCCGGGTTCCTCTCGGTCCGGGAGGGGCGTTGATCGCTCTGTCACCGGGGTTCGCCCTGAGATGCCCGTTGGGCCTAATAATTCTACCGGAGTTTTCTCCGAGGGTCTCCGTAAGGGGCCTGTGAACACCAGAGTACACTCCGAGGCCCCTCCTGTGCGGGCTGTTTGTAGACCCAGTTCTACTGAATCGTGGGGTACCGGAGCTCGCTCTGAGGCCTCTGTCGGATTCCCTCAAAAACAAGACCGGGTGCACCCCGAGGCCTTGGCTGGGCTGGTTGTTACCGAACGGATGTTCGAGGCCCGTGAAGATAAGGCTGTTACCGGGCCTGGGTCCGAGGTCCCTTGTTCAGAGGCTAAAGCTACTAACAGTTCTGAGAGGCCGGACAAGGCTTTGTCGGTGAAAGCACACCATTCCCGCTCTTGTGGTGATACCAGATCTGTTGAGGGGGCAAAGAAGCAAAGTTCTTCTTTTACCGGCAGTGCCGAGGTCCTGCCTTCGAAGGCTAATTTGGCGGTTGGTATGTCACAAAAACATTCCAGGCCTCATAGTACCGGCTCGGCCGAGATTCTTTATGTTAAGGCTAAGATTAAGACCCCTGATCCATCGACGGAGACCCCTGCCTCACTTCCTCACGTGCCGCAGTTCCCCTCAGATGAGGACAAAATGGCAGCCATTCCCGCCATGACCACGTCGGCCATTTTAGGTGCTACCCCTACAGCTACGCCATCGGCCTCTGGTGTAGGGCGCAGTCCCTTGGGTGAACCTAAGGTCCCTTGTGCGCATCCTTACCGGCCAGTTTATGATTGGAACGCCCGGATGCCTCTTCCGCACAATGTTTCATTGCCCGCAGGGGCGGCTCCTTTGATTTATGTGGATACGTCGGTGGAGGGGCCGGTGTGGCACCCTTCCCCGTTAAGTCCCTGGATTTGTCCACCTCATGAGAGGCCTCCTCAGGTTCCGAAGCAATCTCCTGGTACTTTCCGGTACTTTTCAAGCGCTTATGCGCACCGACCCCATGAGGGAATATTTCAAAGGGCTTTTCAAGGAGATCTGTCCACCTGCGCCTCCGGCTCCACCCATTCCTCCGGTGGTTCCGATGGCGCCTCCCTTGCCTGTGGTGCCTCCCCCGGCTCTTCCGCCTGTGCCTCCATTGTCCCCAGTGGACAAGGCAGTGTCTGACATGGCTCAGCAGGATCCTGACCTGTCAGATGACCCTCAAGGCGATCAGGACAACAAGGACCTTACCCGCTCTATCAGAGCCTTTCATGACCGGGTACTGGACATGATGAGTTTCTTAGATGTTCCGGTGCCCGAGGCACCCGCTCCGCAGGAGGGCGTGCTTTCTGGGGCGTTCACCCTGTCTCCCTTCGAGCGTACCGGCCTGTTCCTGCAGAAGGACGTTCTGGCCGAGGTCCGAAGAGTCTGGGAAAAACCACACTCGGGACTTTTTGTCAATAAGAAGATTGACGCGAGGTACAGGCTGCATTCTACGGAAGAGGTGGCCCTGTCGTCTTTTCCGTCTCCCTACTCCACAGTGGTGGCTGCGGCTACGTTGCAATCCAGACCTGCAGCATCCTCTTCCACGACGGCTACTCGGGTCTTGGGAAAGGAGGACAAGCTCCTGGACTCCCTAGGGAGGAAAATCTTTGCCAACTCAGCCTTGCAGCTCAGGCAGGCCAACGCTGAGTTGATATTGGCGGGAGCTAACATGCGGATGTGGAAAGGTCTGTCGAAGTTTGAGGAGCACATCCCGGTCGAGAAGTTGGAAGACTTCAGAGGAGGCCTTTCCGATGCCAGGGTCTTGGCCCAGGATCTCCTGGAGGCTGCGGCTCACCACGTAGACACCTCGGCTCGGGGCCTGATGCTTGGGGTTCATACCTCACGGCAGGCGTGGCTGCATGCCACTAAATTTTCTAAGGAAGTGCAAGACAAGGTGTTGGACCTTCCATTCGATGGTAAGGAGCTTTTTCATTCTACTACTGATGTAGAGCTCACCAAGACCAAGGATAGCACTCAGACGGCTAAATCATTGTCTGTTCTGGTCAAAGCTCCTTTCAAGTCCCAGAGACCGTTGTCGCAAAGTCGGCCCTCCTCTGGTTTTAGGGACTTCCTCGACCGCAAATCTCGCAGAGTGGATACTCCTGCAGGGAATAACCGCCGTAGACGACAACGCACACAGCTTTTCTCCCGCTCCTCAGCCTCCTCATCAGGTTCAGGTGGCACCGCCACTGATAAACCTACCAAATGAGGGTTTTCAGCGCTCGCATGAGACCCTGGTGGGAGGACGTATTGCGTCTCATTGGGAGGCGTGGCAGATCATCACAGAAGACGGATGGGTCTTGTCAGTCGCTCGAGCGGGCTTCCGCTTACCTTTACCCCCTACCCCACCCCTCAACCCGCCTTTTCAGCTGTCGGGCTCAACCTCCCTCAAGGCCGAAGTTCAGAAACATCTGGACTTCAGAGCTGTGGAACCCGTTCCCCTTGGGGAGCGAGGGGAGGGCTTCTACTCCCGGCTGTGTACGGTGCCCAAACCCAACCAGGCTGGCCTGCGCACCATCCTCGACCTTTGCCAGTTCAATCTTTTCCTACCCCAAGAGAAATTCAAGATGATCACGCCCAGCCAGATACCCTCCTCCTTACAGATGGGCGATTGGCTCAGTGTTGTGGATCTTCAGGACGCGTACATGCATATCCTGATTTGGAACCCACACAGGAGATATCTCCGCTTCTCTTTGGGAGAGGAGCACTTCCAGTTTCGAGTGCTTCCTTTTGGCCTCAGCTCGGCGCTGTGTGTCTTTACGAAGATGATGTTGGTGATTGCGGCCTATCTTCGTCTCCAGGGTATCCATGTGTATCCGTATTTGGACGACTGGCTATTACGCAGCCCTTGTCCGCTAGCAGCAGCGGGCAATCTCCAGTCTCTCCTTCAGCTCCTGTTCCATCTTGGGCTGTCGGTGAACTGGTGGAAATCTTCCATGACGGTCTTGCAGGACCTGATTTTCCTGGATTTTCGCTAGAACACGATCGACTGCAGAGTGTACCTGACCAGGGACAGAATGGCGGAACTGTTAGCCACGTGTCAGATGTTTGTGCAGTCGGAGAGCATGTCGGCCTGGTGGTTCCAGAGGCTTCTGGGCCTCATGGCCTTGTGCGTGCTGGCTCTTCCTCTTGCTCGTCTCAAGATGAGACGGACCCAGATAGCTCTTTGGAGTTCATGGCGTCCGGCAGTGGATCCGGATTCCATGTGGATAATGATTCCGGATTCCATGAGAGTGGACCTGGATTGGTGGTCATCTCTCAGCAATCTGTCTGGGGGTGCAGGGTTTCAGGACCCAGTCCCCATGGTGACGATCACGACGGACTCCTCCCTTCTAGGGTGGGGTGCGACGTTAGATCTTCAGGTTTCAGACCTCTGGTCGCCTCAGGACAAGCTCCTGCACATAAATCATTTAGAGCGTCTGGCGATCTTCCTAGCGCTCAGGGCGTTCAGACCGCTCATCGTCAACAAGGTGGTCCGCATAAGAACGGACAATGTGGTGTCAATGTATTACATCAACAAACAAGGGGGAACGAAGTCTCCCCTCCCCCTCGTGGACCTGTCCATCCAGATTTGGGAGTGGGCCGTGCTTCATGGTGTCTGGCTGCTTGCAGTGCACATCCCGGGCCAGCTGAATGTCACAGCGGATGCCCTCAGCCAGCGGACAGTGGTCAGCTACGAGTGGGAATTGAAGGCGGAGGTCCTCTCATGGATTTTCTCGCGCTGGAGCACACCGGAGGTGGACCTCTTCGCTGCGGCGGCGAACAAGAAGCTTCCTCAGTATGCCTCCAGAGGGGGGCTGGGAGCCTCCTCTCTGGGGGATGCTCTCGAGATTCCATGGCACAACATGAGAGCTTACGCCTTCCCGCCTCTGCCTCTAGTTCACCGTGCAATTTGGAAGTTGAAGAACTCGGCAAACTGTTCCCTTCTACTCATAGCCCCGTGGTGGCCGGCCAGGTTTTGGTTCTCAGAACTTCAACACCTGTTGGTGTATCCGCCGATCAGGTTACCAGTAACTCCCGATCTTCTTCACCAAGGGGAACAGATGTGGCACCCCTCCCCACAATCGCTCAGCTTGGCGGCATGGTGCCTGAGTTCAAGTCTTTAGAGCATCTGAGTTTGTCTGTGGATAGCATGCGCATTATCCAGGCAGCCAGGAAACCCTTGACCAGATCTCAATACAAGAGTAAATGGCTCAGGTTCTGTCATTGGTGTTTGGAGAAGAAGTTGGATCCGAGGGTGGCCACGATTGAAACGGTGTTGTCCTTCGTGTCCTCCCTAGCAGAGTCATGTCCTCTCATGCAGGATTTATCTCTCAGCGGTTTCCGCTTACCTTTCTACAGACCTGTGTTCTTATTCTCTAACTAACCCATTGGTGAAGAGGCATTTTGCTGGTTTGACACACCTCTACGCTCCGGTTCGTAATCCGTACCCGCCATGGGACCTAAATGTAGTCCTGACAGCACTGGGCCACAAACCCTTTGAACCAATGGCTACGGTGGACCTCAAGTACTTGTCTTGGAAAATGTCCTTTCTGGTCGCCGTTACGTCAGCAAGGAGAGTGAGTGAGCTCCAGGCATTGTCGGTGGAGCATCCTTTCTTGGTCTTTCACAAGGACAAGGTAGTCCTTCGGACAAACCCGGCCTTTCTACCGAAGGTTGTGACCGCATTCCATCTGAATCAGTCGATTTCCCTTCCGGTCTTTTTTCCGAACCCTGCCTCAGAGGCTGAAGGGGTTCTACACTGTCTTGATGTCCGAAGAGCTCTTAAATTCTACCTGGACAGGACTTCCGAGCTTAGGAGTTCTCAACTTTTTGAGACCTTCGGTAACCCTCAGGACAAGCCGGCATCTAAGGCAGCTATTTCTAGGTGCATTGCTGCCTGCATCACGGAGTCTTTCACCGTCCAAGGGCTGAAACCTCCTAAGGGTATCCATGCACACCTGGTGCGGGGCAAGGCAGCTGCGGTTGCTTTTCAGCAATATGTCCCCTGGGAGTCCATCGCTAGGGCAGCTACTTGGGACTCCCCATCTGCTTTCTGTAAGCATTACTGTCTCGACATGAGCTCAAGAGCGGACGCTCAGTTTGGTCGGGCTGTGCTGAAGAACCTGTTTCAGTAAGGGGGATTTCCATCCACCCGTAGTTCCTGTAAGGAGTGCTTGGGAATCTCCCACAAGTATGGAGGAAAGGGGGCGGGACGTAGGAGTATTACCAGGTTACTCACCGTAGTGACCACCTTACTCCTAGTCCATAGTCCCCTTTCCCCCATACGCCCGCCCGCCGTCCCCTCTAATAAGGTTCCTCTGTTATTGCTAATGGGTCTTTGACCTGGCGACAGAAAAGGACTGATGGGCGATGCGCGGGGCGGAGCCAAGGTGGGCGGGGTTACGGCCATGTGCCGGGCCCCGCGCAGGAAAGAGAGGAGGGACACATTTTTGAAAAAAACTTGGATGCTTTTTACAAAGTGCTCCGGTACCATCCCACAGGACGGAGAGATGTCCCACAAGTATGAAGCAAAGGGGACTATGGACTAGGAGTAAGGTGGTCACTACGGTGAGTAACCTGGTAATTTTATCTTAGGGACTTTTTAGCCTTATTACTTGCAGGTTGTTAAATACGCCCTGGTAATGCACAGAAGGGCCACCATTCTGCTAGAATTGTGGGCTCCTTCTTTTTTGCCATTTTCCATTTGCTTGTTTCTGCTGTCTCCCCCTGCCATTCTACGTGAGAACAACCTCAGTGGACGTTTTGTCTTCTGCAGGAATCCTTTGTATTCCCTGCCAAGGCAGTTCTGAGAAGTCACGAAGCAAGTGAGGCGTCACCTTGCCTGAAAGAAACCAAATCCCAAAGGGGGGCTGTACTGATTAGACCGCCAGACCGCCCCTTTCGGTAAACTGCAGTGAGTTTGCAGAAGTTGTGCTGTAGTTCCTGATAAATACTGTGAACCTGGAAGCTACTTAGTCGACCACAAGCTGAATCCAGAGAGAAAGATGTAGCGATTTCCAGCGCTGTATAACCGGAGCCTGATTCAACCCTTTCTTCCAATTGAGCTGGTGGTTCCAAGCGACGACACCTATCTGGAGGCTGATCAGATCCACTAGTCCCAAGCCGACCTGCATTTTGAGCCATCCCACAAGGTGATGCGACCTTGCTGGGCTGCAAACCGCCAATACCCTAGGATCTCGAGCCTGAGTACAGTGCATGGTACTCCAAAGTCTGAATCTGTCTGAAACTTTCGTGGACTCCTGCAGGATCTCCAGAGGCACGCTTCGAATACCCGAAGTCCCCTCACAAGAGTGCAGGACCAATAGAGTGAAGAGAATCCGACCAGTGATATTAGTTCTTCATCTGGCTGCTGTAAAAAAAAAAAAAACACCAAATGCACAGACCCGCGAGAAAGCTTAAAGAGTCCTTTGCTGGAAGCCTCCTCTGACTACTTCTGCAAGTTCCCATCCAGTGTCCAGTTCTTTCGTCTCCAGACCAAGAATCCAGGGACCAGGTTATGTGCTGCTGCATTCTGAAGGCATCCACTCTGAAGCTCTCCTTTTCTCCTAGTACTGTGTGGGCTTGGGTAATATTTATCTATTACTGCTATTCTGTTATGGTGTGCTGAAAACGACCTCTGCCTCAACGCCACTAAGACTGAGACCGTTTGCATTGGGACCCCTACTCCCACTTTCCCACTTGCACTCTGGCTGGCGTCCCTTGGCCCTGCACCCACCTGTGAAGCAAGAAACCTTGGGGTCATCTTTGATTCCACTCTCTCCTCCTCTCACATTTCAGACGTCTCTAAATAGTCTATCAACTACACCTCCTCAGGGGTACTCACGCTTTCTCACTTTCCCCCAGAGGCTCACTGTCTCAAAAGCCCTGGTTCTCTCCAGGCTGGACTACTGCAACAGCCTCTTCCTCAACCTCCCTTCTTCTGCCCTGCGCCCTCTGCAACTCATCCAGAACAGAACCGCAAGATGTATTCTTGGCCTCAAGCCCAGGGACCGCTTCTCTCTGGTGCTGAAATCCCTTCGCTGGCTCCTCGTGGCTGCAAGGACCAAATTTAAAGACCATTTGCATTGTCCACAAGGCTTTCTGGGGCCTGGGACCCACCCACCTTCAACGCTTCCTACCTAAACACTGTCCCTCAAGAGCCCTCCGCTCATCTTGCTCCAACCTTCTGCGACTGAGCCGGTTCTCCAAACAGAGATTTGGTGGGAGATCCTTAATCCTCAGCAGGTGCCTTCCTCTGGAATATCCTCCCTGCCGCACTACGTCTTGAGCCGGATCTCCTGAAATTCCGGAAACTCCTCAAGACCTTCCTCTTTTCTCTCCCTTCTCTCTCCCTCTACCCTGCTACCCTAGTTCTGTCCTTTCCCTCTCTCCCGCCTATTACTTACAGCATGCTGACTGGCCGCCTGGTGTACCTCAGAGTCTCACTGGTTCCCGGCACCCCTGCCAGTCCTCCCTCGCACTTGCCTAAAGCCCTACACCCCACCCACACTCAACGCACTGAGAAATGAACCCAAGAGAGTGGCTCTCTCTGCACTTAATCAGTCTCAACTGACCGGGTGTACTTGACCCTTCCCTCCCGGTGACCCTCTGTGCACTTGCTCGATCCGTACGCACCACATCTGAAGATTGTCTGTCTGCTTCTCCCCTGTCTTCACCCCTAATTGTACTGTAAACATTGCAGAATCTCTGTCAGTCCAATTTGCTATATCCCATACTGTTAAATGTATTTTATGCACTTACTCTGCTTGTGCAGAATATTATCGTCTCAGATTTTCAAAGGCTCTGAGCGACTGTTGCATTTTCCCTGTGTTCCCATCCTCCTAGAGCACTTTGAAACACTTGCCTGTGTATAGGCATTTTATAAATAAACAATAATGTACCATACCTTAAGTCTGGTGTGCATCCTGTGACGCTGAGTGGGTGATTTGTGTGGTTGGGAGTTTGTCCATACCACTTGCCCAGGTCTAATGCTGGAACACATATAGGGAGCCTTCTGTGAAGTCCCTGAACACTTAACTCTGAAGTTAATTCCTCTCGAACTTTGCCTTTCCTGCAACTGAAACCTATCCTGACCTGCCTACAGCTGGCACCGAGACCACTAGGGTCCCTCTTCTGTGTCTGTGATGGATGTATATGAATTGTTTGAACTACAATTGTTCGAATCACAATTGACCTTTGCACAATTGACCGAATTGTGAAGGTCAATTGTTACATATCCCCCCGCAACCCCCCATTTTATATATATATATATATATATATATATCTATCTATATATCGGACCCTTGACTTTCGATCAATTGGGTCATTCGAACAATTGTGTTCGAACAATTTGGGTAATACCTCTGTGATCACTCCCGTTTAGAATAGGGAAGGGCTTTATAAGGTAAGGATGCTGGCTTGAAAGTATAACAAGTGTAAACGTACATAATTGTTAAAGAGGTTAGTGTGGTAACTGTATCTCTGTGAAAGAAGAAGTTACAAAGTGTTATTTAGTTTATGCTTACCTTTTGAGTTGGATTCTGCCCCTCCAAAACGTATATAAGTTGCTTTAGTAATGTTGATTGGTATTTCCCCGCCCCTCCTCCCCCCTTTGAAAAGTAATAAGTATTGGTTCTGCTTTAGTATTCTTGACTGAATGAGTGTAAAAGCTCACCAATACGATCTACCTACCTTGAAATACATTGTGTCTTTGTTGGCTAAGAATATGTAGAATCCAACTGGTGTAGGACTTTACAAGACTTATCTCTTGGTATTAGTTAACCAACCTTTTAATATAGGCCTTTACTACACAAGTTGGTAGAGTGACTGAACATCCATGCTTATCTCAGGAGTGATAATGTGAGCTGTAGAATGAAATTTGTAAATGCAGGTATCTAATTAAACACAAAGTTATATAATTATTTATACACAAAGATATTTAAAGCATTCTTTAAAAATCAGTAACATTAGTCCCAAGTTAGGATTCAATGCAAAAAGTGAACAATAAAGCAGGTGAGGAATTTGCTCATATGTTACACATTTTCCAGCACCCAGAGGTGACGCCATTTCAGGTCAGTATAACACTTATTTTGTATCACCTTTGCAGTTTTGAGTTATTAAAGGAGGGAAAGGTTAGGGTTTGATCAGAACAGACAGGTATTCTATTCTCCCAAAGGGATGCAGGCACTCTTTTGTCCCAGCATTAAGAGTGTTCAATAATTAAAACCTGTAAGGGAACAAGCACTGCCACAGCTAATAGTTTCAGAAGGAGGCCTTTAGGGAGCCACAGCAGTCAAAATCAATAGGCAAAGTCAAAGTTCTGATGCTCCTCTTCTTAGAAATGTTCTTAAATAGTCAGTAGTTCAAAAATAAATCACAGAAGCTCAAGACGAGTCGCCTTCAAGAAGCTCAAGCTGAAAGGCCAGTGCAAGTGAGTTGACGTCAACTTGAGATAGGGTAAAATAGCACTCCCAAAGGTAGGAAACACCCCAAATGGCAAAAGGATAATGTACTCCAATCCCCACAGTACCTTTGAATTGAAGAAGTTGTTCCAGCTGGATGCCTTCTAATTGCAGTGCAGCAGACCCTTGTTCCTGGTCCTTGGTCGTGGTGACAAAAGGGAGGACATCTGGCGGGCTCCTGCTGCAATACTCGAGAGAGGGAATTCCTCTGGATTCAGCGGCTTTGTGGTGTTGCTGTCTTTTTCTCAGAACCAAAGAACAACAAACCGCTCCAGTTAGACGTTCCTTGATCCCTCTGTCCTGGACTCTAGCGAGGGAACTCTGGATGCAGATTTCCTGCTTCTGTAGGGTCCTCTGGGTGCCAGTTTTGGCCGGATTCGCACTTCGGAAGACAATGCACTCACAGATGGTCGAAGTACTGCGGGTATTGGGATTCTGCAGCCTGGGAAAGTCGCAGCAAGTCGGGGGTTGCGCCAAAATAGTTTGTCTTGAGGCTAGTTGGTCCGACCAGCCTAAGGGAGGAAGTCCTCCTGTACAGGTCTTCCCTGTCGATCCGAAACCCGGGTCAGCACAGATGCAGGGCTTCACCAGACACTTTGTGGTCCAGGTGGGTGCTGCTGGTGTCTGCTCTCCTCTTCTTTGGATGTTGTCCTCAAGTGGTCGACTCTCTTCAGCCTCCAAGTTCTTACTTTTATGCAGGAACCCAGCCAATCAAACAGCCTTGTAACATTCAAACTTAGGGGGTTGGCAATCATTTCTGGGCAGCCAGCCTCCCAGTTTGAACTGGAATCTCGCATGCAGGCTGGAAGACCAAGGCTGCAAAGTTCTGGACTTGCCCCCCCCCCCCCCCCCCCCCCTCGCTTCCTGCCTTCACAGACACTCTTGAGCCTGGGCGGGAGTCCACAGGTCTCCTGCCGAAGATAAAAATCACACAAAGGAATTTCCCACCCTGGATGTCAGGGGAAGGAAAAAGAAAGGAAAAGGAACAATAAAATGGCAAAAAAACACTGGGGCCATTTTGGTAAAATGAGCAGCCATGGGTACCTTTACCAGGGCTGTGCAAACAGCCCGCGGTAAAGCTGCACAGAATTAATAAAAAGGTTCACTGTCACAAGCCATTAAAAGTAGGTTTGTCCTTGTAACATAAATGTTACATTTAACATAGAAGCGGGATTCTCAGCATCTCCTCAGCACTCCACATAAGCTGGGGGTGCTGGTCTCATCTAATAAAATGTAAAAGGGATCCAAAGATCCTTTCTACCCTTGAGAACTGTAGTTCTAACAAGGTTAGCCAGAGAAAATTAAAAGGGGAGCCCCTAGGGCAACCCAGCAACAATGGGCACTTATTGCCAAAAAGTGGTCAAAGAGGATAACTTTTAAAAGACACTGTGGAGAGACCTAAAAATGACATCCATAAAAAGAGTAACAGATTCTGAGAGTGTGGGACAAGGTCCCCCCTTCACAGAAGTATAAGGAACAATAATCCACCAGTAAAAGCAAAATGCTCTGGGGTTGACACAGGTCAGGAAGATTTATCATTGCTATGAAAATCTTACCCAACACTTGTACTTTACTAGGCAAGGGCCTAATCTCGCCTCCTCCTACCTCATGCCCAAGGTAGACCACTTTGCTCTGACCAATTTGACACTTACTTGCCTTTATGGTCAGATTGGCCTGTTCAAGAGCCTGCAATATATATCCTAGGCGGTGAAGATGGTCTTCCCAATTGGGGCTGAAGACTGCAATGTCATCCAAGTATGCCATGCAGACGTCCTCTAACCCAATCAGAACCTTGTTCACCATCCTTTGGAATGTAGCAGGTGCATTCTTTAGTCCGAAAGGCATAACCCTAAACTGGTATAAGCCTCCTCGGGTGGAAAATGCAGTTTTCTCCTTGGCACGGTCTGTCAGTGATATTTGCCAATAGCCTGAGGTCAAGTCAAATGCACCGAGGAACTTGACAGCTCCAAGTTTATCCACCAGTTCATCTGTCCTGTGTAAAGGATGGGCATCAGTCTTTGGGACTGCATTCAGAGCCCCATAGTCCACACATAACCTTAACTCACTGGTTCCTGCTTTCAGCACTAGCACAACTGGACTAGCCCAGGGACTGGTGGATGGCTCTATAACCCCAAGGTCAAGCATCTTGTTAACCTCATCCTTCATGTGAGTTCTGCCATGATTCACCATTGTAGCCCCTGCTTTTGACAGGGAGACAGTCACCATTGAGTATATCATGCTGCCCCTAAGCGGTCAAGTCTGGTGTCACAGAAAACAGCGAGGCAAACTGAGTCAACAAAGCTTTGCACTCCTCCTGTTGCTGCAGAGTCAGATCTGGAGAGAGTTCAACTCCTTCAATGGTAGCATCTGAAGGGTGTCCCCTGAGGACATCAGGGAGAGGCACACTCCCCTCTTGTTGGTCAGAGGCTAGAAGCAAAGCTCATAGTTCTGGTCTAGAGACATAGGCCTTCAAACGATTAGTGTGAAAGACCCTAGGGGCCTCAGTGGGGTTGCCCAAGTGCACTAAATAATTAGCCTCTCCAAGTTTGCCTACAACTTCGAAGGGTCCAATCCATTTGTCCTGTAAGGCTCTCTGCCTTGTAGGAACCATGACGAATACTGATCTGGAGTAAACTCCACCATGTTGACCTTCTGGTCATGCCAATGTTTGAACAGAGCCTGACCACCTTTCACGTTTTCAGATGCTTCAGTAATCGAGTACCATCCTCTTCCTGAGGCCTTGTACACAGTCAGTGACACAGACTGGCTTTAGGGATGGAGCACACTCCAGCTTGAGGCACCTCTCAATAAGCAAAGGAAGGCATGGCAGTAGAAAGTCCCACTTTCTTCTCAGGGGTTCCTCTAAGGCACCTATCATGCTCTTCATAGTACGGTTAAACCGCTCTACCAGCACATTTGTTTGTGGGTGGCAGGCAGTTGAGGACTTCTAAGTTACTCCACAGTTTTTCCACATGGTCTGCATGTAGTGGGACATAAAATGTGACCCCATGCCAGAGATAACTTCCTTAGGAAACCCAACCCTGGTAAAAATACCAAGGAGGGCCTTAGCCACTGCTTGGGCAGTGACAGTTCTCGTAGGTATTGCCTAGGGATATCTGCTAGCATGGTATACCTTAACCAAAATAAATCGGTTACCTGAGGCGGTTGGAGGGTCTAGGGGACCAACATGATCAATCCCCACCCTCTCAATAGGAACTCTCACCACTGGGAGGGGCCCTAAAGGTGCCACATTTTTGGAACCACTGGCGTGGCAGGTCCTACAATGCCTATAAACATCTGCACCCATCTTGGGCCAGTAAAAGTACAGAGTAAGCCTCTGTTTGGTGTTCTTAGAGTGCAGGTGACCAGCCCAGAGGGATCTCATGTGCTAGTTGTTGGAGCTTGGGTCTAACCTCCTGGGTACTACCAGTCGGCTGAAGTCCCCTGGGGTAGACTCTGTAGGCTCACTGTATAGGAGACCATCCTACCAGTAGAGTCCATGCTTCCCTGGCACTTGCTCTTCCAGCTCGGAAGCTTTCTGTTGTCTCAGACCTTCTAGAGATGCACACTTTGTCCTCTGCTGAAATCTGTCCTTGAGGGTCCACCTTCTGCAAGCAAGGTCTGCAGCTCAGGATGGTCTCTAGGATCCAGATCTTCCAAGCAGGTACGGACCGTTAGGCCGTGGTCTATCGACTTTATTCGAGAGGATGTTGTTATTAAGATACCAAAATTGAACTCCTCTCGAGCTGCATGGTTTGCACAATGAAATGTTAAAACGCAATCCTGAGGACTATGCAGATCTCTTCTGGACTTAATCAGATTTTGACAGCTAGAAAGGTCCCTGCTTACTCGAAGGCGGCAATAATAGAGCCAATCTCCAAGAAGGGGGGTAGAGAAAATACGAATAATGATATGCCAATTGCCCTATTAGATACGCTAAGTAAGATCTTTGCATCAATTCTGCTGGGACATCTTAAGGATTGGGATATAAAAGTAGGCCGTCATGATAGGTGACAGACTGGGTTTGTCTCTGGGGTTGGCACTAGGCTCAACCTATATCTTTTTAACATCTTAGAGTCGAAGGTGTTTTATTTAGCCTTCATTGACCTGGAGCAAGCTTTTGACGCTATTAGTAGAGACAGGCTTTGGAAAAAACTTGCTAACTGGCACTGTACCCAAGACCTTCTGGAAGCAATAAAAAGACCTGTTCTCGTCAACTTCCATTCAAATCAGAATGTTGGGAGCAGGTACACTAACAAAATCTATTGGCACCTCAAGAGGACTTAATCAGGGCTGCCCTCTGGCACCTGAATTATAATCTGTATTTATCTGATATGGGAAAGAGTTGGGCAGAAGTCAGTGCCTTTCCTGCTAAAATCTACAGCCACCCAATCCCGTTGGTCGTCTATGCAGACGACCTGGTCTTGATTGAATACACGCCACTTGGGTTACAAAGGCTTTTAAATCAACTGGCGACTTTCCTGGTAGAAGAAAACTTGAGCGTGAATACCAAAAAACATAAAATTATGATTCTTCCCAAACCGAGAATAAGGTAAAGGCTAAAATTCAGCTGGGTAGTAAACTCTGGGGAAATTGACATGGTTGACGTTATGACTTAGTTGAGAGTTTTTCAATTGTAGCTTAATTGAAAAACCTTGCGTGGACGCCCTACGACTCAAATGTGTGAGGCTTGCTGCACAGACAATGAAAACAAACCTTTTGATTGCCTTTATAAACTCAAGGTCGCACCAATATTGATATGCTGAGCGAAATATGCTCCCCTTCTGCCTGAGGCAACTTGCGATTGGTTAGAAGGACTTTTTTGGAGGAGGGTATTGGGGCTCCCACAGTCTTTACCGATCTCCTTCGTATGATTCGAACTTGGTTTGCAATCGGTCATTTGCTGGAGATCGTGGAGTCTGTTTTCGTAGTGTGTGTCTGAGGGAAGAGGCCCCGCTTGAAATTGTGCTTAAAGGAGCCTTTATGGGAACCAATCATGTAGTGGATGGTTGGAAATCCTCTTGTCGAGACCTGCTCCTACAACTAGACCTAACCAAGGAGGTCCTTCTTTCCAATCCTGTTAGGCAAAGTTTGTATGCAGTACCCTTTGAGACCACTACACACAACTAGGACTACAGGTGTAAGCAAACCAACCTTTGGTACAAGTCTGTACTACACAGTTTTGGTAGCATTGCTGAGCAGCCAGGCTTATCTCAAGATTGGAATGTGAGCTGTAATGATGTTACACAGGGGTCTACAATCACAAGTAGTCAAATAGACTCAAGGTTTCTTGGTAAAACCCTATTAATTTATTTCAGTCTGTTATAAAACATTCACTAGGAGGAGGCAATATATATTACACACAAATATACCTCAGTACTTTACACTACGTTTCTGAGGCATTTAAACTACGTTGAAGGAGAAGCAAAATGGCATTCGGAGTACTTTGAAGTAGGAGCAAAAAAGGCATAGGTTAATAAAACGATCAAAATTACTCTTAGACAGTGCAAATGATTTGAGTTCACCAGAGGAGTTAATTCAATGCAATAGGTTAGGCCAAAGTCAATGGGCTAAAGTACTGTATAGGATAAAGCAGTTCTGGTTAAACTGAAAAGTCTTTGCCAAAGTTCTCAGAAGTAGTTTGTAAAAGAACGAATCCTATGTTTGGTCACAAGGTGATTAGGCCTGCAAGTTGCAAAAGTTCTAAGCACTTTCCCAGTGAGAGGTAAGTTCTCTTGGTCAGGGTTTCACAGTACCTTACAATGAAGAAAAAGATGCAGCTGAAGACTTCTGTTCCTGGCAGTTCCTGCAGATATTGCTGTTCCTGACCCTCAGTCATGTGGACACGAGGAAGGACGTCAGGGGACTCCGGCACTGGGACTGGTCGAAAAGCCAGCAACTGGCAAATCTTCAATTCCGGTAGCTGTAGGTAAGCACACAAACTGGTGTCCCTCTCCCTGGTTATTCAGTTTACTGCAGCACTATGAGGAAAATACAACCAGCTCAGAGAATGCTATCCAGGTAGTGACTGGTTGATTGGTCCCACCAACTCAAAGGGAGAAGACGTCCTTGAAGGGCTTCTCTGTCGAGATTAACTTGGCGATTCGGACCTGCAGCAGGGCTTCACTGAGCAAACCAACGGTCCAGGAGTTGCAGCAGCTGTCCTCTGTCCGGTTCTGTACCTGTGTCCGCAGAAGCTGCGGAGCCGCCATAATCCCCCAGAGCTGTGCAGTTAACTACTGAATTAAACAGCACGAGTCTCAACAACTCAAAGGGAAAGGGGGAAGTGGAGAAATCAACAAAAGACACAGGTAACTCTTGATGTCGAACCCTGCAAAATGTGAAGAAAATGCATTAAATTCACATGGACTAAATACTGTTCTCTCTCTAACCCCCTTAAAGAAATTAATTTTCTGATGTTTGTTAATCTGCTTAGAATCACATGCTGTGCATAGTCCGACATCCAGTGGTCACTGCGGAGTATTGCATTTTGTTTTTCGTAGTCAAAGGGGACGTCGACAAGGCGCGTCTGTAACACTATCCCTATAGTGACGTGCAGTGTACCCACAATCCCTCACGCTTCAAGGTCCCTCAGATTGTTTTTTTCCGCCCAGATATTGGTCGCCTTTACGCGGAGCTCCTCGAGATACATTGCAAATATTCACTCGACCATTTGGTCGTTATTTAACTTTACCTTACGTTGGGTTCCTCCTTCGACGAAGCTGTTCTCCGCCGACAAGAACTTTGACGGCTGTGCCTTCGATGGAGGAGATCCTTCGGCGTTGCCGAACACGTGGCCTGGCTTTGCCGGCCTCAAACCGTAGGGAGAGTGTGGTTGTGGGACATTTCTTGCTTCTCTTTAAGAATGCCTTTCTCTTTGCCCACCTTTTCCTTTGGGGTTATCACGTCTGATCGTTTCCTCAGCTATGGAGAGGACACCCTTTAGATTTTGCCCGCGCTGTAAGGGCAAATTCACCTGGAAAGACCAGCACAAACAGTGCAACCGTTGCTTGCCCCTCGACCACAACGAAGACGGTTGCGTGCCTGTAAGCTTCTTAAGCCTAAGACTTTAAAGGACCGCAGGTTCAAGATGTGGGCAGCCTACGCCTTGTCTAGGTCCCATTCCTCACCCGCCACCGCCGAAAGTGACGAGGAAAGTGATAACCCGACCTCCGCTTCGGAGGTTGTACACCCCTCTAGGGAGCGGTCACGCTGCTCGTCTGTCCCCGGCCCCGACAAGCTCGGCTCACACCCTGATTATGGGGATGAACACCCCGGCGACACTGACGCACACAAGCACCCACATAAGCACACGACCCACGGCTCTTCCTCATCGAAGATGAAGAAAGCATTAGCGCCAACGGAGGCGCAGGTCCTACCGGCGGCCTCCTCAGACCGTAAGGGTCCAAAGCCCCCCTCGCAGACGCAACCAGCGACTGGGCTACCCCCAGATAAGGGCGCTATCACCAAACCGCCAGACGTGCCCTGTCAGCGAGCGCCTGTCGGCGTAGAGAACGTGACACCTGTAACGTCGACTCCAGAGGAACCCTCGACAGACCATTTAGTTGTCGAGAGCTTGGCGCGTATTGTTTCCACCGATAGCCAGAGACGGATGGCGAAAGAGATGCTGAATACCGCTCGCAAGTCCAAGGAAACGCCGAAAGGGGCGGAAGGAAGGCAGGAACTGCCACCTCCGTCGAAAGGGACTCCTAGCGTACTAGAAGGCGATGGGAGTTTATCCTCGACGTTATGGGATAGGTGAAAGCGTTTACAGGCCGAAAGCCTTCCCTTTCCCCCCCAGACCGCTCTGGGTTACCACAAGGGACCCTAGAGAGACTCCAGTTTTGTATGGACAAAATGGAGAGTTTTCTGAGTTCTCAATACCTACCCACACCCATAAGACCAAGAGGGGGGCCTCAGGAGGATCCTAGGGCAACATACCCTAGGCTGTTTAACCCTCCTCCCCCTCCCCCCCACGGAGGATGTAGAGTTATATGACCTCACTGAAGAGGACTCCCACTTTCATGAAGATGAGGAGTTCTTAACTAACGAACAAGAACAAAACCTAGACCAGGAAGGTTTCGATGATAGCCCAGACAAGGGTGGTGGGGGCTTTGAAGAAGACCCAGAAGAAGGTGCTTCACAGCCCTGGCAGTCCCCATCAGCGTCTACAGACCCTGACGCCCTAAACCTGTCCCCCCTCCCCTCCAAAGACTCACCAATCAGGAATGCGTCACCTATAGACAATCAACCTACCTTTAATGCACTACTACGCAAAGCAGCAGCGCATTTCGAAATCGAGACTGGGGAAATTTCACCTGACATATACTTTGTGGAAAAGATCATCAAGGAGAATCCCCCTGTCAGTCAAACCTTTCCCCTCCTTGCCTCAGTAAAGAGACAAATCATTCCTTCGCTGTCTACACCCGCATTGGTCAGAGGGGTCAACCCAAGGATGGAAAAATGTAGTCCTTCTCCATCGGACCCGTTATACATCAGGGGCCCCTCAGTACCGGACTCCTTAGTAGTAACAAATACAAGAAAGAGGGCAGGGGTCCCGCTATCAACCAGCGAGGCACCACCAGATAAAGAAGGTAAAAAGCTGTATGCCCTAGGTAAAAGGATTACAGCCTCGGCAGCCTTTTCCACCAGGATTGCCAACAACTCCTCCTTACTGGCAAGTTATGCAGATGCCCAATGGAGCAAACTACGCAAAGACATTGAGGAGGTACCTGAACCGCTAAGAACTCGGCTTCTGGCCACGGTTACTGAGAGAACCTTAGTCAACCAGAGCATCATTAAGAATACTCTAGATGCTGCAGAAACGGCTGGCCGTTCCCTAGTCCAAGGAATCCTCCTCAAACGTCATGTCTGGCTATGTAATTCAGGGTTTAAACCTGAAACGCAAGCATCTCTCATTAACAAACCAATAGAGGATGCCAACCTCTTTGGGAAGGGGGTGGATGATGCACTAGAGACTGCAAAAAAGGATTTTAACACCATTAAGACCCTAGATCAAATTTCAAGGCCTCCCAACAAGCGAGGTTATGGAAACGGACGCTTTTTTCGAGGCCAACGCCAACAATAACATCAACAGCAGCAATACTCTGCAGGCAACTGGTCCTCGAATCAAGGAACCAGTGGACAATACACCCAGAGAGGACAGTGTTGTGGCAAGGGAAGAGGTCGGGATCCCACCCCTAGAGGTTCCCAAGCCACCAACACCACATGACCAGAAGAGTCTGGTCCCCTCCCATGATTCGCCGGTCGGGGGCCAGTTAACATCCTTTCTTCCAGCATGGGAGGGAATAACATCAGACCGCTGGGTACTCTCAACCATAGCCCGCTGCTACTGTATAGAATTCAACCGCTCCCCGACGTACAAACCCCCAAGGGGACGACGCCCGTCACCAGAGCACCTCGCCATCTTTCAAGAAGTGGACCAGCTACTAGAAAACTGAGCTATAGAGGTCGTGCCTCTATCACAGGTAACAGAAGGTATTTATTCAGTGTACTTCCTTGTACCCAAAAAGCACTTAACCATGCGCCCTGTAATAGATCTGCGCCCAGCAAACAAATTTGTAAAACCTCAAAAATTTCGTATGGTGACATTACAGGAAGTAATCCCCCTGTTTTCTCAAGGGGATTACATGACAACACTGGACATGAAAGATGCATACTTTCATATTTGAATGTTGCCAGAGCACAGAAAATACCTGAGGTTAATGATGGAGGGCAAACGCTACCAGTTTAGAGTGCTACCCTTTGGCATGGCGTCAGCGCCGAGGGTATTCGCGAAAGTACTGGCAGCGGCCCACCTGCTCAGGTTGTCCGTCCCAGTATACCCTTACCTCGAAGATTGGCTCATACCAGGGGATTCTTACGAGACATGCTTCTCAAATACCCAAAACACTGTAGACCTTTTGTTCCAAATGGGCTTCTCCATCAACGAGAAGATGTCCAGCCTAGAGCCCAGCCAGATCAAACAATTCCTAGGGACTCTAATTCAAACAAAGGGCGGCCTCGTCTTCCCCTCCAACGAGAGGGTCCAAAATATGCTGTTTCAGATCCCTCAAAATGTCCCGGTCGAGAGGTGACGCTGTGCAAAGCAATGCGCTTGCTGGGAATGATGGCGCCATGTATATATTTGGTACCTCACGCGCGACTGCGCATACGTCCTATGCAAGAGTGGCTCAACAGCCAGTGGACAATGGGACGATCTAGTGGTGGTCTCACAGGCCTTGGTTCTCTCGCTACGGTGGTAGTCGAAGGAAATCCTTGTAATAGGGAAACCATTCGCCACCCCAGCAGTGGAGGCCACTCTAACCACAGACGCATCCCTCACAGGATGGGGGGCTCACCTATCCCATCAGACTGCACACAGAGTTTGGACTCCGAGCGTAGCGTCCAAACACATAAACTTGCTGGAACTGTTAGCGGTCTTCAAAGCACTGAAGGCTTTTCAGGCTCACCTGTAAGGGAAGACAGTGATGGTCCTCACAGACAGCACCACAGCCATGTACTATCTGAACAAGCAAGGGGGCACTCACTCTCCAGGACTGTCCAAGCTGTCCCAGAACATCTGGAAGTGGGCTCTGAAACACTTGTTCCTGTAGTCACAACATGTACCAGGGGAACTCAATCTGCTAGCAGACGAACTCAGCAGAGACTTCCCTCTGCCCGCAGAGTACGAATGGCGGTTACAAGAAGACATCGGCTTCGACGTCTTCACACAATGGGGATTCCCAGAAATGGATCAGTTCGCAACTCTGGAGAACTCTCAATGCCAAGATTACGCCTCCAGGTACCCCCAGAACCAATCCATGGGGAACGGTCTATCGATACCATGGTCCGGGAAATTTGTTTACGCTTTCCCCCCCCCCGACTCCCTTTCTCAACAAGATAGTGCGCAAGATGCTCCAGGAACCAGTCACCATGATACTAGTGGCCCCTATGTGGGCCCGGCAACCATGGTTCGCTCACCTGATGAGATGTCCCTGTCTCCACCGGTGAAACTACCCTGCCCCTACATCATGCTGTCACATTACAAGGGCAAGACACTACACCCATGCCCACAGACCATGAACTTAGCAGCATGGCTCCTGAGATCATAGAATTTGGTCATCTACAACTCCCGCAGAGATGCATGGACATTCTCAAGGAAGCTAGAAAGATTAACACTCGTCACTGTTACTCTAGCAAGTGGAAAAGGTTTGTCATATGGTGTAGAAATAACAGTATCAACCCGGTTGACTGCTCTCCCACACAAATTGTTCTCTACCTGACTCACCTACTAGACTCAGGTTTAGTGCTTAATTCTATTAAGGTTCATTTAGCTGCACTTTCCGCATACACCACTTCTCAACTTAGTGTTGTGGTGGAAAGTCCCAGTTATTAAAGCCTTCATGGAAGGAGTTAAAAGAATACACCCTCCCATAGCTAACGCAGCACCCGGATGGGACCTAAATGTGGTACTAACCAGGCTCATGGCTCACCCTTTGAACCCATGCACAAAGCAACGCTTAAGGACCTCCCCCTTAAAACTGCTTTTCTAATACATATCACCTCCATCAGGAGAGTAAGTGAACTACAAGCGCTATCTATTCTAGACCCCTTTGTAACAGTTCACAAAGATAAGGTGGTTCTACGCACACACCCTAGGTTTGCACCTAAATTCATTTCTAAGTTCCATGTGAACAAATCTATAGAACTACCAATGTTCTTTCAAAACCCTTCAAACTTTGGAGAAAAAAGCCTGCATACACTGGATGTGCGAAGGGCTGTTATGTTTTATATGGAAAGAACTAGACCACGGAGAAAGACATCAGTTATTTGTCTCGGTGGCAGCAGGAAGAGATGGAGATGCAGTTTCTAAATCCACTATATCTAGATGGATCGTACAATGCATCACCCCCTGTTTCTCTCTTGCTAAGAGAGAACTACCCTTCAAGCCAAGAGCACACTCTACTCGAGGCACTGGGGCTTCCATAGCATTCATTGCAAATGTCCCTCTTGAGTCCATTTGCAAGGCGGCAACCTGGCGTTCTGTACACACCTTTTCAAAACACTACTGTCTAGATGACCACTCTAGGTCTGATTCACAGGTGGGACAAGCAGTATTAAGACACCTTTTCTCTACTGTTACTTCGCACAACCCACCTCCAACTCCGGGTACTGCTCACTAGTCTATGCACAGCATGTGATTCTAAGTAGATTAACAAACATCAGAAGACAATGTATTACTTACCGTAAAAGCATTTCTGATGGTTGTATCTGCTTAGATTCACATGCGCCCACCCTTCCTCCCCGCTCGGATGGAAGGAACATAGACATCCTTTTATCTCTTTTCTGTACTCACTCACGTCTATAAGGCTCCCTCAGGGCAGAAAAAATACAAACAGAGGGACCTCGACGCGTGCGGGATTGTGGGTACACTGCACGTCACTATATGGATAGTGTTACAGACACGTCTTGTCGACGTCCCCTTTTCGACTACGAAAAACAAAATGCAATACTCTGCAGTGACCACTGGATGTCGGACTATGCACAGCATGTGAATCTAAGCAGATACAACCATCAGAAATGCTTTTACGGTAAGTAATGCATTGTCATACCTGTATAGCCTCCCTGATGAGCTGGAAGGCTTGTATGATTATACCTCAGAATGTTATAATGAAAACTGAAGAAAACTTCTGAATATATTTAATCTGAGGGTGTACTTTTCTTGACTCTTTAACTTTAGTTTGTGAGATTTCTCATTATCTTTTTCTTTTGACCTTTGCTTATTTACTGTAAAGTTCAAAATAATTAATTAAACCACGTCAATCTTCTTTAGATGAACTGGAGTTCTTTTGTATTAGCTTTTCATGAATAACCTTTGAGTGTTCATATATTTAGACACGTAGGTATTAATGAAGTTGATGCACTCTGAGCTCACGCACACAAGAATAGAATTCAAATACTGTTTTAGCTTCTTGTGCTCATGCGCATTATAATAACGTTGTGATGGTCACTTTACTTTCTTCACAAATGCGCATTGATTGCTTATTCAAATCCTGACTGTGTTCATGCGTATAATTATAGAGTTCATTAATTTACTTCCTGGATTCAGCCTTTGAAACGCAGTGGACTAATGATGCGCATGCGCTGAGATCGAAAAGACGATTGCTTTAAGAAACACTTCCGGACTCGAACAATAATTAGTTTTTGTTCAAACAAAAGGTTTTCCTCAGATTGTCTTTCTTCGCGTACTCGCACTGCATCTGAATTCCCTGAAAATCAGATCAGAAACGAGACGCAGACTTCTCCTTCGCGCATGCGTGGAATGAAATGGATGTCAACGAAGCAACGCTGATCAATTGAAGCTGCACAATACATATAACAAAATGCTACTTCCTTCTAGCACTGCATTGGGTCATTAATCATTGCCATTTGACTGTTCTCACCAAGCGTCAGTTAAATAAGCAGAAATTCGAAGCATCAGAGTCTTTTGTGTTGATATTTAAAACTTAAAATAGAAACAGTTCTTTTTGAAGTTCAGTTTTTTAAAAGAAATAACAATTGAAGATCAGGAACAAAATATTTCTGTCTCATTTAAAAAACAAATCTAAATACCTAAACTAAATACCTAACAAAATAGAAAGGTAAGAGTTGAATAACATTTCTCCTGTTTATGAAAACGCGGCGCTCCCACCAAGTTTACAGCTGAGCTTGTCCCACACAGATCTGAATCTTAAGAAATAATATTTCTCACTGTAGTCTCCTCCAGAATTTCATGAAAGGCCTTGAAACAAGAATTTTAACAAAACAGAACCTTCCTACTGGAAGCTGGACAATGAAAGGCAGTTTAGAACCTTGGAACTGCTCCCATGTCTCCTTATCTTCCAATCACCATGTAACATCTTGACTACCAATCGGATCCCTGATTCCCTCCTTCCTTCCCTCAATGCTGGATTGGGACACTCTCCCTCTGATAAAATGATAGTTAAGGAATATGAGGGGAATATAAGGCATAAACATCAACTAACACTGAAAACAGATTACAAATTAAAGGAAACTCAAATAAGTGAAGCCTGACAGTGAAATGAAGCCTGACATCCTGTTCCGTTCTTTAGTTCCAGTGGTCGACTCTGCCTTCCAAGGCAAGAGACTCACCTTTTATTCAGTTCTCTCCCATTCATTCCTGCCTCGCTGCCACTCACCCAGCAGGGTGGCTGTCGTTGCCGGACAGTCAGCCAGCCAATCACGCCAGAGTGTATTTGGGTCTCCTAGGAGACTAAGCACGGAGTTTCGGGGACCCCCCCTTACTTCCTACCCACCCCACACACTGGGGCGCCAGAGGCGGTCTTCAGTCCTGAAGCCCGCCAAAGGTGAAGGAACAAAGCGACCAAACCTGGTTTGGTGTGCAGAGACCAACTCTAGAAGGACCTTTCCAAAAAGAAATGGCGGAAAAAGACTGGGACCTGTTTAAACAAAGGGGGCTCAGATGCCATCTTGAAAAACGTGGCTCCTGCGATTTAACGCTACCGGTGTTCGTGGTCGGGAAAAATCATGGTAGTTTTTTGGAAAACCACTGCCGCCAGCCATTTCGAGAGGAAAGGGAAGCATGTAACTGCTACACGAGTTTCTAGACACAGGGGATACTAAGTAACCCCTCCAGCACTCTATTGTAAGATAGTGTGTGCTGGGTCTAGGAATTTGAAAAGACTGGTAAAGTCAATTTCCCTTTACTTTCTCTGGGAAACAGTAGTTTATCCCAGAGAAGGTATTTAAACCTTGGGATAGCCTAAAAGACTTCCCTGTGTCACTGCACTGAAGGTGCAGTGTGACATAAATAAAAAGATGATGCCTATGGAGTTGTTTAGACTCCATAACCAAATGAAACACAAGAGTAAAACACACATCAAAATACATGAGTGGGGAAAAAAAGGCTCGCACTCTCTCCAGGTAAAAAAATCAAGGCCTCAAAATCCAGCAAATTTGCTGGGGGTCTCTAAGGTGAAGTGAATTAGCACATTTATGAGAATTCTCCCTAACAAATCCAGATAAAGTGAAATGCCAGCTTTAAGAGATTGGATTGGATTGGATTAATACGCTTCAACAGAGAAGTTCATATACCCTAGCTCTGAGTTTGGAGCACGAAGGAAGACCATTAAATACCCTCCCCAAATATCTATCAATTTCCATGTAATTATTATATGAGGCTCTTTATGAGACTAAGACTAAACATTATCCCTAATGGGGAGGTGCTTAGTCATGGGCGACAGATACTGTTAACTGACTCCTTCTGCAGATTTTGCAGTAAGCAAGCGACGGTGGAGTCATCTTAACATCTACTGTCAGAGTGCCAGTCAGACGGGAAAGGAGGCTCTATATGACTCGTACAACAAAGAGCTGTAAAGCCTTGGCATCTCAGGAGTGGTGGGACCTGTTTATCTTCGGTGACAACAACTTTATGAATGATGCTGGCTGCAAGAAGTTCCTTGAACTATTGTTGGAACTAAGGATCCATGGGGGTGCGTGAAGGGGTGATAGGTCGTCAGATTGAACTCATAAGTGACGTTTGCATCGCGCAACCAGATTTTGCTTCAATTGGTTTGGTCGGATTGTATATTCAGTGGCCAAATTGGGGTTTCTGATTTTTACTTATTTTGATTTGTGTTTTTAGTTGTTTTAAGGAGAGATGGGAAAAGTAATGGAAATTGATTAATTGTTTTGGATGTTGTTTCTTTTTGTAAGGTTAGTAATTAACCAATAAAAGAAAGAAAAAAAAAAAAAGGACCACCAGTAGCTGGCTCTTCAGCAGTTGGTTCGGGCAACCCATTCGGCCTCTGCTGGGGATAATAATAAAATAATAATAATAATTTGGCATTTATATAGCGCTACAAACCCTTAGGTATCTGAGCGCTGCTTATTATTACCCACAGTGTGTGGTGCTCATTTATCGACCTCGGAAGGATGAAACGCTGAGTTTGGCGCTGCGGGGATTCGAACCTGCGTTCGCAGGCTCTGCACTGATGTCAAAGCGAGCGCTCTACTCGCTGTGCCACTTGACCGGCTAAGGATAGGGTCCCTGGGGTGACCTGGGACTGTGTTCTGGTGGATGTCCTAGTTTTCAGAGCAGCTTTGGGACCCTTTTTCTTACCAGAGACTCTGGATTTCTCCTTGGCCTCTGTTTTCTTTTTGAAAGTGTAAGGTTGGCCTACCTATTGGTTTGAGATTCTGGATTTCTCCTTGATCTCAAACTGTCATTCAAGGTTGCCTTGTTGGGACAAACTCCTAGGTACGCCAGAGAGCCATTAGTTCAGACTCTCGGAAAGCCCAACACCTTCCTCAGGATAAACGGAGGACTTGGTCAACGGCAAGTTAAAACTGCAGTTTATTACAGACAGAACCAACTGGGATCAGCACAGGAACAGGAAGAATCCATGCAAAACTTGCTTGTCCTCGGTACGCAGGCCGATTTTACACTACAATTGCGCCAGAGTGACATCACAACCTGGGCCCTTGTCCAGGAAACCTATTGGCCCTCCTAATTGGGTACTGAGTGTTTTACCACCTATAGTGCACACCATACATGTTATTCTAAGGTCCCTCCCATGTCAGGTGGCTGGCCTGGTCTATCCCCAAGTTGCTATCTATAATAATGTTGCAGTGTGGTGGGTTTACCATTAGTTCTGACCTGTTGCTACCCACCCCTAGGATACTAACCTGTGGTTGTAATAAGAATGATTGTGTCTGCATTGTAACTTGTGTGTACCACCTTAGTCTATTAGTGCTTTTCTGCTCGGTGCAACACTTGCCTCATTGTAGCATATTTGTTGCAGTCTTATGTCTGGTAGCCTGAGACCAGCTCCCTTTCCCAGCGCTAGTCGCTGTCCATTGTCTGTTCCGGCAGAGTCACGTGTTCAGAGAACACGATTTTGAGCTGTGCAGCTCTGAATTATGATGAATTATTCATATTTACTGCAGCTGCTGACTTTGTCGTCCAGGGAATGTAATGTCATCCGTATCTTGTGGCCTTGGCAGCAAGCCTGTCTCACACGCCTTGCTCTTGTCCAGTCTGAATTCAGCTCAACTTGGCTCTTGCTGAGAGGCCTGTGGCCTGCTGCAATTTTCCTAAATCCTTGAAATGCAGTTTCTACAGTGTTCGTGCTACACTGCTTTCTCCATAGGTTAGTCAGACTTGGTTCTGTCGGGTCCCATGGGTGCTCCTGCAGTTCCATAGGGTTATTCGCATGTAAGCATCTGCAAGCTATGTCCAGGATCTCTTGCTTCTTGTGGTTTCTGCGTTGCTGCATTAGGATAATGGCACAAATAATAAAAGAAATGACAGTATGTATATGTTTCTGTCCTCTAACTATAGAACTGTAGGCTCGTGTTCTTCATGTATTCGAGTGTGTGTTTGTGTCCCGGAGTGCGGATAGCGCGTGTTCTTCATGTCTAACGCTGATATCTCGTGTTGTCTCTAACGGCGTCAGCAACATGGCTTATTGGCGCTTTAATTGAGACTGCCGATCAAGGTGTCTTGGTGTCATGATGCCTACCCCCGGGCATCCGGATCGAGTCCATCAGCCCCGGGAGCAGGCATCCAGATACTCTTTAAAACCCCAACAGCCCCGGCTGGGGGCTGTTTGGATTCAGTCCTGGCGCCAGGCTCATAGACTTTACTTGCCTTATGCAGACCATGCTGCAAATGAGTCCAAGCCAACGTGAGGCCTGGATGGGACTATTTTATTACAGGGACTATTTTTCACTCTGGTGTGGTTCTGGGGAACTTCTTACCTGGGACTACTTTGCAGGCTATTTAAACCACGCCCAAACCGCAGCCCATGCTTTGCGTTATTCTGCATCCAGCAGCGTGACGCTCACTGTGTCTGCAAGTCAGCATCCAGTCTTCTGCCACGCCCGCCTCGAATCCGGAGCTCCTAGACAAAAGGCAAAGAAAGGAGAAGAGGTTAGATCACAGACATTATTTGATTCCTTACCTGATTCCGGACCCAGCACATCTCCGAGCCTGGAAAGGACATTATTTCAGCACGTGTCGCTTCGCCAGCAGCAGCGCCGCGTTACACTCACCAGTTCACCGCATCTTTCGACTCGGCGCTGACTCCATCATTTTCTTCGTCGAAACCCAGCACCTGGGGGGAAAACAAAAGGAATAACAGGGTGAGCCGAGAAAACCAACAAAGACAATCTCTTTGCCACCATAGGCTTACCTGCTTTACCACCGGAGGGATTATTCTTTAATTCGCCGCATCTTCCTATGCCGCACCTATAAAGGGAGAGAAAACAGCAAGTTAAACTCATGCAACATTTACCGGACAGTGTTTGGTAATACAGACTCTTACATGAACGCCATCTGCTGCCTCCAGGCAATATTCTTTTGGACCCAGCTGCAACCTAACGAGGGAATGGAACAAGAGTGAACATCGGACATATTGAACTGTTTGAACTTTATAGACGCTGGATTCAATATTCCTCTGGAACGCCTCCAGTACCTTCAACCCAGTGAAGTAACTGGTATCTACGCGCCCCTGCATGCCATGCAGGATGGAGAGCTCATCATTTAAAAACATAAGGTGAGGTTACCAAAAGGGAATATCGGAGGTGATTAGTGGGGAGAACAAGAACTGTTGGGGGGCCATCACTAAAGACCACGCGTGGCTAAATCCCTTTCTCCACTTGCAGGAGAATACTTCTACGAGTCCAGCAGACCAGATTAGGCGGGCCAGTCCAGACTGTCATCTCTTCACTACGCATCATGTTGGTGGAGACCGCAGCTGTCCGGGTCCGATTGACGCCCCTGTGGGATCCAGATGAGTGTAACACTTGGGTTATGACCTGGGGCTTTTCACCCACGCTCGGGTAAATTCGTACCGCACCTGGTCTGTAGGGCTGGTTAAGGGCATATGGCTGGCTGATTGGGTAGCTCTCGACATATTTGTCAGTCATTGGACCACTGGGAATTGGTCCAAAATAGAATCGGTTTCAATTGACAGTGTTTCCTGGCCTCCTTCGTGTCATGAATTTCATGTGTGGGGGGAAGCAGTGGTAGCACCCCTTCCCTCTTCAGTCCCCCCCTCTGGTCGACCTGTCGACCACATCCTTATACAACAATCCTTTTGCTCTTGGCTACCATTTTTGTTATTCCTCCTAGGTGTCAATAGTAATTTGTGTGGTCATCAAATGACCAGTTCCTGTAATGGCACACTCATTTGCGGTTGCACCAAACCCACTTCCCTTCATAGTATTTTGCATTGAATGGGTTATCCAGCTTCATTGATTCAGTCGGGAACAGATCGCATTGTGCGATTATCTTGTCTTTCAGTGACCATCTCGTCCTTTGCCCTATGTTCATGTCCATCAGGATCTACGTTCTGATGGCTTCTTCGGCTGTTTTCTTGCTCTTGGCCATACATATTTTGATCTCACACAATGATGTTGATGACAATATCAATGCTCCCATTATCACCTTTAGTCCATCCGATAGCCATGATGGCATCCAGGATTATATGTAAGCTGGTATACAGTGTTTATATCGGAAATTATATATTGAAAGAAACATTTAACAAATCTTTTATATCAAAAACTTTTATAGTGAATGCATTTGGAGGTGGGGTAAAGGGTTGAATATTATTGGTGGGTTTTTAGTGGTTGGAAAAGGGGTTTTGGTGGGGACCCCCACCCCTGTGCTCAAAAAAAGTGTATTCACTATAAAAGTTTTTGTGTTATAAGTTTCGATATATAATCCTTCTCTATATATTACCTCAATATAAAGACATGCAACCATGTTAGCTATCTAGCCTTTGTCCTTTCCAGTCCCTTAAGTCTTCCATCTTGGCATGCATATGTTATCTTTGTTGGCAGGTATGAATGTGCAACGTGAACTCCCTATCTTTGCGTAAACTCTGCCTTCGATAGCTGTGAGGAGATCCAGAACACATACCTATTCTGGAGCGCCACCAACCTTATCACTCTGAGCTCTTCCTTTATTGCGAGGGACCCATTCACAGTAGAGTTAAATCGTTACCATCAGCTCCGAGCAAGTGATCTGTAACCACTTGGGGTTTGTGTATGTCTGTACAGATGGTATTATGCGACAAACATTTGTGTCCTGCTGAACAGCCTGTGCTCTGCTGGGATCTCATCTCTGGAGGATAGCTCAGGAGCAACGTACTCGCATTGGAAGCAAGATGACACAGCAACACAGGTTCGATCCACGGGTCCACGCTGGAAACCTATGGGTATTAAGCAGGTAAATAACCTATCATATCATATTTAGTGCCATTTCTGATGCTTCTGAGAAGTAATTTCCTCCTTGCTTCACTGTGCTCAACCCTTTCCGGTTTGTTTGCCTTCTCTGGCTTGGCTTTTGGTGCCACCTCAACCAATCTCTTCCTTCTCTTGTTGTTCATTTTCAGGAACTCATCAAGCTTTACATCCTTTCTTGGTACGACCAACAAGAGCATGTTGATGTGTACTAATGAGCAAACTCCTCCCCACTCAGGTGGCAATTTCTCATATGCTTTCAATACGCAAGCCCAGTAGTGAACCATCAATACTGCTGTTCCCGCCTTCATAGCTGCAAGTTGTTCGCTGTTCTTGACCCAACATTCTCGCCAACTTGTACTTCGAGGGGATTGGGTCCTCCGACGTATTCCATATCTATGACAGTAATCGCCACAGCTGTGCTGCTTTGGAAAATCTTCTGCGTCAATGACGTCGATACGCCTCCCCCGAGGACGACCTCCGACGGCCGACGTCACTGGATGTTATAAGTAGGACGCACGATGCCCGTAGCCTCAGTTCCGTTTTTTCCGCGAACGTGTTCGCTTCGGAGATCTCAGCGCGCCTCGACTCTTTGGAGTTCCTGTTCTTTCTCGGTTCTTCGAACCTGTTTCGTATTGTGAAGTCTTTCTTCGTGAAGAGGTCTACCTCCTCTTCCACACCGCGTCTGGGCTCTAAGAAGTGCGGGGACTGTGGGTCCAAGATATCGGTTACGGACTTGCACGACGCCTGCCTCTGGTGCCTCGGGAGGCCCATGACACGGACGACTGTGTCGACTGGCAGTCGCTCACGTCAAAAGCCTTGCGGGAGCGCAAGAAGTTATCGGTAGGTAAGGTGTCTAAGCACGGAAGTCGAGGTCTGCGGGGCTTTCGACAGACTATTCGAGAGGCGACTCTCTGCGTCGTCAGAAGTCCAGTGGGTCTCGGTCCCGCCACTCCTCTGCCTCTTCGAGGCACTCCTGGAAGTGCTGTCATTGGTTGCCTTCCCCGTCCTCTTCCGAGGACTCCGCCCGTCGGCGGGTCGCTTACCCCACCAAGCACACGACGCCGGAGGAATGGGCTTCCTTCAGGAACAAAATGTTGGCGATTCTCGAATCGCAGAGCACTGGTCCGTCCGCGCCTCCGAGTGGGCTCGGTCGTGATCGGTCGAGAGACACTGCTCGTACGCCTTCGGGCTCGGGTGGTCGTCACAATTCGCGGGAAAGGTCCCGCTCGGACAAGGGGAATCGTTCTCGGCATGCCCATTCCAGGTCCCGGTCCTCGACGCGCTCGACACCGTGTGAACCTGTGGTGTCTTCAAGGAAGACGTCGACGCCGAGGTCGTTGATGGACACTTTCTAGGCCTCGCCTTCCAAGAAGTTGTCGACGCCATCGGCGCCCAGGCTGTCGAGGGACACGCTCGGGGCCCCGACCTCGATGACTGTGTCGGCGCCATCGATGTTGTCGGCGCCACGTTCGACGCTGATTCACTCAACCCCTTTCGAGGCTGTTTCGACTGGCGTTCCCCGGGGCTCGGTGGAACAGCCTAGAAAGGCTTTGGCAAAGGTCAAGCATGGCTTTGTTCTGCATTCTGTGCCTTCTTTCCACCAGCTTGAGTTTATTTCGGAGGTGGATGAAGGCTCTGATGATGACATGGTTCAGGATACGGTACCGGACGAGATTTTCTCGGGCCATAGCCAGATTGAAGACTTGCGGCAATCCCTACACGATGCCAGTGGGCTGGACACCTCTCCGGAGGTGGAGTTTTGTAGGCCTGAGCCTGGCACTCATGCCGACTCCTCGTACCAGTGCTTATGTCCAGGGTCACCGAGTATGTGGGTTGGTCTGCTCTCCCTTGGATTTTCTTCAGGATGACCCTACGGATATCCTCGACCAAGGTCCACCAACTGACAGGGTACTGCCGTTCCATATGGCTCTACAGAGGAGGGTGGCGGTGGCTTGGACTGCTCCGTAGAGTCTCCCGGCAGTGGGCAAGTCTTTGCCGTGAAAATACCACCCAGCCAGTAGCGACCCCTGCTACTTGACCAAGCACCCCACTCCGGAGAGTTTGGTGCAGGCGGCTACGGCCCCGGCAAAGCAGGCGTTGTATCCTACCATCCCTCCTGATAGGGACGACAAGCATTTTGACGGCTGGGCGAAGAAAGTATTTTCTTCAGGGGGTATGGCGCTTCAGGCGGCCAACTCCGTATGTGCCTTGTCACGTTTTACGCACACTCTGTGGAACTGTTTCCTTAGCGGCTGAACATATTCCCGAAGGGGATGAACAGGATGGTTTCCTTGCCATGGTTCAGGATGGTAAGGACGCCATGTGTGAGGCCGTTCAGTCGGGTTTGGACATGGCAGATTGCGTCAGCCGGTCCATGGCAGCGAGCACCGTGATACGCAGGTTTGCGTGGTTGCAGAAGTCGGGGTTTGCTCCTGATGTGCAGGCCCGGCTCCTCAACATGCCCTTTGACGGGGAACATCTTTTTGGCAGCAAGGCTGACGAGAGCCTTGAGAGGTTGCAGACCTCCAAAGCTGCAGCAAAGTCGTTGGGCGCTGCAGTTCGCCAACCTCCGCCTTTTCGTCCTAGGGAACAGCAATGGAGGGGAGGTTCCTTCCATTATTACTCGTCCTTTGGTAAAGCGAGAGGAGCTGCCAGTCAAAGGGGCCATCGTTGGAGTGCCAGAGGTGGAAAGCAAGGTACTCGAGGTACCAAGGTCGCTCGGGCTGTTGCCTCTTTGCCCTCAGGCAACGCCGCTTCAGCTCAGTCATGAGGCCATGTCCCATGGTTCGCCGGTTGGGGGAAGGCTGGTGCAGCATCTTGCAGAGTGTCGCGCCATTACTTCGGATGTGTGGGTTCTGGAGATCATAACCCACGGCTACTGTCTTCCTTTCCGGCAGAGGCCTCAAGCCAATCCACCGGGGAATCTCTTTGAAGATTCCGGATCCGCTCCTTGCGCAGGAAATTCAATCCCTGCTGGATAAAGGCGCCATAGAACTGGTGCCTGTAGTGGAGAGGAACAAGGGATGGTATTCCCTCTTATTTTTTGATTTCCAAGATAGACGGGGGATTGAGACCCATCATGGACTTGCGTGGTTTGAACAAACTCCTTAGGAAGGACAAGTTCACAATGGTTACTCTCTCTCAAGTCCTCCAGGCCCTTCAACTTCAGGACTGGTTGGTGTCTCTCGACCTCAAGGACGCTTATTTTGATGTGTTGATACATCCAAAGCACACGAAGTACCTGAGGTTCGCGGTTGGCAACTCGCACTTTGTTTCGGGTCCTGCCGTTCAGATTGACCTCTGCCCAGAGGGTCTTCAGCAAGCTCATGGTAGTGGTGGCAGCGCACCTCAGGAAAGGGGGGGGATTCATGTCTACCCCTACCTGGACGATTGGTTGATCAGGGCACGCTCTCCCGAGCAAGTCCTGGATCATCTGTCAGTCACCTGCCACTCCCTCCACAAGCTGGGCTTCTCCCTCAACTTAAAGAAGTCCCATTTGACTCCAACTCAGAAGCTCCAGTACATCGGAGCAATGCTGGACATATCCCTGGGGCAGTGTTTTCCTCCCCAGGTGAGGGCTCATCACATTCAGCAGATGGTGCACGAGTTTCAGCTTGCCCAGAGTCTCCCAGCGTTCGAGTTCTTTAGATTGCTCGGCCTCATGGCATCCTGCATTCTTCTGGTCCCAGTGGCCAGGTTGCGGATGAGATCTTTGCAATGGGCACTCAAGCTCCAGTGGTCTCAGTCCTCCGGCAGGATGTCGGACCCTGTTCAGGTGCCGTCCTCGGTCGCCCAGGACCTTCTGTGATGGGCCGTCGAAGACAATCTGATGAAGGGGGCTCCGTTTTGGCTACCCTGGCCGGAGGTGATGATCGTGACGGACGCATCCCTCACGGGATGGGGAGCTCAAGCCAACGAGTTGACCGTCAGCGGTCGTTGGTCTGTCGGAGTCCAGACTCCATATCAATCTGCTGGAGCTGAGGGCCGTCAGGCTAGCCCTGAAGGCATTTCTGCCGACTGTGCGAGGGAAGAATGTCCCGATCCTGACGGACAACACAGTGGCCATGCATTACCTCAACAAAAAGGGGGGGGCAGGGCCCCTTCCTCTGTGCAGGGGGGCGATGCAGCTCTGGTTCTGGGCAATCCAGCAGGAAGTTTCGATTTCGGCAGTTCATCTGGCCGGAGACGAAAACGAGACGGCGGATGCTCTGAGCAGGCAGAGCGCGATCTCTCACGAGTGGGAGTTGGCTCAGGAGATTCTCTTGGAGATCTTCGCCATGTGGGGGACCCCTCAAATGGATCTCTTTGCCTTCAGTGTCAACCGGAAGTGCGAGAGGTTCTGCTCGCAGGAATTTCCTCCGAAAGGAGCCTTAGGAGACACGTTCATGGTGGAGTGGTCATTCCCACTGCTGTGTATGCATTTCCTCCAGTCCCCGTCATCCCGCAAGTACTACGGAGGTTCGGTTCCCGGATGATCCTCATTGCTCTGATGTGGGCCCAGAGGACGTGGTACCCGGACCCTCTCGACTTGTCCATCTGCCCTCCATGTAGTCTTCCCTACCGAGACAATCCCCTCTCACGGGAGGGGGGGCGGGGGTCAGGTTCTCCATCCAGAGGTCAGATCCCTCAACCTTCACGCTTGGTTTCTGAAAGGTTGAGGTATATGGATTGGGACCTCCCTGAAGACGTGCTGGAGGTGTTGCTCTCGGCCAGACGGCCAGCAACAGAGTCTCTGTACCGTTGCCGTTGGCGTAAGTTCCGCGACTGGTGCACGGTTAAGAATGTGGATACTTTTGCATGTGACATTCCCATGGTTCTGTCTTTTTTGCTTTCTTTAGCCCACAGGGGCCTGCAAGTGGGTACCGTTAAAGGTTACCTGGCGGTGCTGTCCATATTTAAGTGCTTGTCTAAAGAGTGTTCCTATTTTAAAATTCCTTTAATTTCTCAGTTTCTGAAAGGGCTCACTAATGTGTTCCCTTCCTCACCTTTCCTGGTTCCCGGTTGGGATTTGAAGCTTGTTCTCAAGTTTTTGATGGTTGCTCCGTTTGAGCCTTTGCATTCATGCCCTTTGAGACTGTTAACTCTTAAAACTGTGCTTTTGTTTGCGGTCACTTCCGCTCGCAGAGTTAGTGAGTTACAAGCACTCTCAGTTAAGCCACCCTTCACTGTGTTTCATAACGACAGGGTTGTCCTTGGAGTTCGTCCTTCCTTTCTTCCGAAGGTGGTGTCGGAATTTCATTTAAGCCAGAAGGTTGTTCTTCCGGCGCGTTATCCTCCTCCACATCCTGGTAAGGAAGAGGAGAGGCTCCATAGGCTTGATCCTGGGAGAGCGTTAAGCTTTTATAGTTCACGCATGTCCCGGGTCAGAGTGGACGATCAACTCTTCATTGGTTACGCTGGAAAGCGTTTGGGACAAGCTGTGACGAAACAGACTTACTCGCTGGATTATTTTGGCTATCTCAGTGTTACTGCTTGGCGGGTAAGGATCCACCGGTCGGCTTACGGGCCCATTCTACCAGGGGTATGGCTGCCTCTACTGCCCTACAGAGGGGGGGGTTCCTCTTCGTAACATCTGTGATGCAGCCACCTGGGCTTCGCTACATACTTTTGTACGTCACTACTCCCTCGATTCCATCGGTGTGCAGGATCTGGCCTTTGGCAAGGCGGTCCTTTACGCCGCAATTTGATTGGGCATTCTAAATTTCTGTTTTCTAAATTCTTTTCCCACCTCCTTGCATTGGTACTGCTTTGGGAGTCTGTCATAGATATGGAATACGTCGGAGGACCCAATCCCCTCGAATAACAAGTTACTCTCTTACGTGGTAACGTTCTTTCGATGGGATGGTCCGACGACGTATTCCATATTGCTCCCTCCCTACCTTCCCCGCTTAAGAATTTCTTATGCGATTGCATCTTACGTTTCCGCAAGGCTTTGTATGTCAGACTGGCAGAAGACTGGTTCCACAAGTTCTGGGGGAAAAAACTGAGGCTACGGGCGTCGTGCGTCCTACTTATAACATCCAGTGACGTAGGCCGTCGCAGGAGGTCCTCGGGGGCGGTGTATCGACGTCATCGACGCAGAAGATTTTCCGAAGCAGTACAGCTGTGGTGATTATTGTCATAGATATGGAATACGTCGTCGGACCATCCCATCGAAAGAACGTTACCAGGTAAGAGTAACTTGTTCTTCGCCATTGTTCTGATAGCACAGTGCCGGTGTCTTCAGAGAGATTATGGGCATTGGACCAGCTTCTTTTTCCACCACGTCAGTAATTTTGCACTTGCTTCCCATTCCTTTAGGCATTTGTCATTGTCTTCTTGAACCTTGTTTACTGAGGACTGGGCTAGTGTCAGTGCTTTGCTTCCCACCACTCCATCTTGCCATCCATCGTTGGTGTACACTCGTCCATACACTAGTATCTGTGGCCTTTCCCAGCATCCAGGCTCTCCTCCCATCTCCTTCACTCTTGTCCATTGACATGGCAGTTCCTTCAATGTGATGGTCTTTGTTTCTCCCTTCTCAGGTCCGTCCATCACGGACTGTATATAATAATAATTTAGCATTTATATAGCGCTACGAACCCTCAGGTATCTGAGCGCTGCTTATTACCCACAGTGTGTGGTGCTCATCGACCTCGGAAGGATGAAAGGCTGAGTTTGGCGCTCTACTCGCTGTGCTATCGGACCGGCTATAGCTTCATCTAGCTGCCAAAATTGTTCATCATGTCTAATGTCTTTATGTAATTATCGGTCTTTATGTAATTATCTTCGTACAGGAATGTTCCTTTGGACATCCATCTCCATGTTGCTGACTGCCCCTGAAATCTTCCTCGCGTTTGCACCATCGTGAGATACATCGGCCATTGTGCTCTTGCTGCTGGTATTTGAGTTGCTATGAACATTCTAGAGGCACTTGTTGCATAGGGTATTAAAGAGCAGACTTAACAGCTCTCCCAGCTGGTTTCCATGCCTACTTTTGTCATGTGTTTGTACCACATGTTAGACAATCGAGCATTGTCGTGAGATACATGTATACTCCCGTCATGTCTGTGTCAACACTTCGCTTGCCTCTCCTTACCTTATCAGCAGTGTTCTCTCGTCCACCTGACCTGGTCGTTCCACCTGCTTGAGTCGAGGGAATGTTAGTAGAGGATACAGCGGTAGCAGTAACAACGTATAATTGCCAGAATATGAATCCCATCAACCCACTCGGAATTAATAGACACAACATAATGATAATGTTCTTTATTGTTCCTTTCATTTCTTTTTTTTAAAACCTTTATTTAGAATTGGCATGGCAGTTAGGCAAATATCAAACAGGTTGTTTCAAACATTTGGGAGAAACGTATTCTTATTCACTTCAACATTTAAATATAATAACATTTCACATAGTACACAGTTCTTATTAATAGTCTCTGTCTAGCCCTTCTCTACATTCAAATTGTTTGTCTGCGTGTGTAGATATGTTCTGAGTGGGGCCCAGATGTCTTTTGGCCTGGATTGGGTTTGTATACCCTTCACATACATCTCCTTTTTTTTCTTGCGTGAGAGCTAGATGTCGCGCCATGTTTGGACCGTAGGGGGGGGCCTTAGACTTCGATTTCAGAAGTATGTGCTTCTTGGCTACTGCTCCCGCTACCGTAAACAGTCTTCATACTTTTACCGAGGCCTTTCCAATGTCTCCCAATAGGTACTTTGCCCGGAGTCGCCGGTATATGGGTGTCCAGTATTTCACTCATCGTCTCCACCACCTCTTCCCAGAACTGGTGGACCGGTGGGCAGTGCCAGTACATATGGATCGCGTCTGCTGCCGTCGTTCCGCATTTGGGGCAGGTTACTTATTTGGATGGATCGAAATTTTGCAATCTTTTTTGGTGTGATATGAAGCTGGTTTATCATTTTGAATTGCATAAGGCAGAAGTTGGCATTGAGGGAGATAGTCTTAGTGTATCTACAGAAGTGTCAATTTTTATTCATCAATTTCTATATGAAGGTCTTTCTCACATATTCATCGCATCGTGTTAGCCGAGGGGGTGTGTGCCTGTACCTTCCTGTATATTTCGGAGATGCCACTCTTGAGCCCTGTCTGTGTTAGGATGTCTTCCAGAACTCATGCACTGGAGGTTCCTCTGGGAACGACGGCCAAATAGTTCTGCATGCCGCCCTTAGGCGGTGATACTGTGGCGTCGCGGTTAGGCCAAAGCCTATTCTGTCCCGAAGTTCAGCAATTGTAATGAACCGGCCTTCTGGAAAGAGGTCACCAACTTTGGCTTTGCGTTACGGGTCCCATCGTTTCTGCAGAGTGCGGTCCATGGTTGGTTCCAGGTCCGGGTATTGCCACAGTGGGGCGTGTGGCCGGTATGACGTATCGCATTGGACTCTTTTCAGGATCTGCATCCATGCCCGAACCATGGACTTCACCGGGTCTGTCCATATCCTCTTCTCCTTTACTTTAGTAAATATCATACCCTGAAGGTCTTTCGGTGCTGCTGCGAACACTTCGGCGTGAATGTGTGCATATTGTTCAGTGTTCTTTGACCAATATCTGGCGAATTGGACTTGGGCCGCATAGTAGCATAGCAGATAATCCGGCGCTTCTAGGCCCCCTGTGTCGTAGTGTTCGCACAGCTTGGTCCAGCTAATCCTAGGCGTGTTCCCTCCCCACGTGAAATGTACACTACTTTTCTGTATAGCTTCGAAGAATTTTCGGCCCGGCCAAATAGGAATGCCGCTGAAGAGGTATAATAACTTTGTGACAATCACCATTTTTAGTAAGGATATTCGGCCATACATGATATGATATGGCATTTGTAACGCGCCTATACACAAGTGTTTCATGGATAGTGGTAGTCTTGCCCAGAGGTTTAGCTTAGTTTCCAGCTGTGTTAGGAACGATGCGTAGTTGTTGGAGTATAGCGTGTTCTTGTCTGTTGCCATTGCAATCCCCAGGTATCGAGCAGAGGTAGGCGACCAGCGAAACTGGGTAGTGGCCTCCGATTGTGCAGCGGATTTGGTTAATGGTATTATTTCGGATTTGAGTTGGTTGATCATGTATCCGGAATATTTTGTAAATTCTGCGATGTCTTGCATTATCGGGGGGAGATGTGTATCTGGGTCTCTGACATACAGCATGGTGTCATCAGCAAAGAGTGATATGAATTGAGGCTTCCCCATGATGTGTATCCCTCTCCATGCATATTTTGTCCATAAGAATGCCGCCATTCCTTCTATGGTAAGCGAAAGTATCAGCGGGGAGAGGGGACAGCCCTGTCTTGTACCTCTTTGTAGTTCAAAGCTGGTTGAAAGGGTTGTGTTCGTCCTGACTTTGGCTGTGGGTTTATGGTATCAAATTTGCAAGCTTTGGATGAATCCTGGGCCAAATCCCATCTTCTGGAGGATGGAGTACATGAATTTCCAGGAGATGGAATCGAACGCTGTTAGGCAGAAACCTGTGCAGTTCCCTCTGGGACCACTGCAAAAGATTTAAGACTACAGGTGTTTGGCAGTAAACCCACTTGGTAGCAGTCTGTACCACACAGATTCACTTGGTAGCTGTGGCTGAGCAGTCAGACTTCCCTCAAGAAGAGTTGGGCAGTATACAGAGTATTCACAATAGGTCAGAAGAACACAGTAGAACAAGTAAACACTGACCAGGGCTTGGTGTAAAAGAGATATAATTATTTATTTAAAACTACATCTAGAAAAACACACGGGCACTAATAGTAAGCAATTCAAAAACACGGTCACTAAAAGATACACTCCCTTAGAAGAATATTAGACAAGTCTTAAGTAAAGCCCCACTTATTTTCAGACAGCGGTGAGCGCTTAACGCAGATGGCACTCTAATAATTTGTTTTAAAAGGGAGAGAAAAGCAGAGTATAAATTGAAACAGATCCCAACACTTTTACAAGAACACAACAAGAGAGGAAGGCAAAGTAAAACCGTGAGTTTAGAGTTCAGTAGGCCGGATCCACTTTAAGGGGATCAAAACGAAATGTGTCCAAGGTCACACGGTTGCAGTGCACAAAAGTCTTGAAAAGGTTCAAAAAGATTTGGACCAAAGAAAGGGACCAGTTAGAAGGTCAAGGCGGCCAGCCCAGTCCAGAAGGTTAAGGGGTTATTATTACCTTGTAGCAATCTTTAGAAAGGGAGGCCTGGCGGACACGGTACCTTAAAGTGGTGAGAATACTCCAGCGGGGGCAGTTGTTCCTGGCAGCGGATGCAAGTCGGTGCTTCGTCCGGGGGAAGAGAGGATCTCGTCGGGGAGGAAGACAGGAGTCCGTTGCACTGCCAGGGAAGAAACCAGCCGCCGAGTTCTCAGGTAAAAGGAGCGGTCCTTTTATTCGCGGTCCAGTGGGTAAGTGGCTATCCGGTTGCCGGGGTGCTTGGCACGGACAATTCAACCACAAGACGGCCTGGGATGCGAAGAGAAGAAGGTAAACTGGTTGTGCCCACCAGTCAGGGGAAGAAGCCTCTCCAGCCGGGAGATCTTCTCTGTCGTCGGGAAGTGGTGAGTCTGTTCCGCAGGGCTCCACCGGTGGTGTCGTCGTGGCAGGTCGGCTCAGCTTCTCCCTCGTCGGATTCTCGGGTCCTGTGGCGACGTCTGAAGTTCCAGTCCCCAAAGCCCTGCTTGTATGCAGCACACCCCCATTCACTCATCCTAGCTGTAAATCAAACATGCTAAGTGGTGAGCCGGCGGGCTCACCACTTGGGCCAATCACACGAGTGCGACTTGAGTTACCAAGGTAACTCAGTCCAGGGTGCCTAAACCCCCTCCCACACTCCCTGTGGTACCCAGACAGAGTGGCACCACTTTTGGAGGCTTCTGTGGAGAAGCCCGCCAAAAAGTGGAACAAAGGGCTCGACTTGGGTTGGAGTCACAGAAGAGAACACAAACGCCATTTTAGAATCAAGTCCTGGCAAAAAATACCAACCGGCGAATTAATATTAAATAAATAAAACGGCGGTATGTTCGAGGCTATGAGAATTAAATAATTAAAGTTGGTAGCCTCGAACAATGGGAAAATCCCATAGGGATATATTTGCGGTCGAATATAAAAAGTAGTATCCACTGCCACCAGCCAAAACTCGATCAGGGGGGACAGACATGCCCCCTCGACTAACAGACCCCGGGGCAATCGAATTGCCCTGACCAGTACGTCCACAATATGATGGTTTGTACTGGTTTTGGTTCATAATTTGGGACTAGTAAAGCCTTTACATGCCCTGGGAGACAGTAGTCAGTCCCAGGGTATGGAGTCTATGGTGGGGTGTCACTATGACACCCCTGTGTTACTGCACGGAGGGTGCTGTGTAACACACATAGTAAAAACACATGAGACCCTATGAAGTAAAGGACCCCATAGCCCATAAAACACATTAACAGTCAAAGGAACACCATAAAACATGTCCAAGAGTGGGAGAAAAAGAGTCTCACTCTTGGCAAGAGAAAAAACAAACTCCAGAAATCCAGCAAAGCTGCTGGGGGACTCACTAGGTAAGGAAATTCAGCCTAAAGAGAGAATTCTCCCTAACAAACGCCTTTTCTGCATCCAGTGTCACTACCACTGTCTTCTTCTCGGGGTACATTTGGGATGAGATTGCAAAAAATCTGTGAAGGTTCAGGGCTGTGTAACGAGAGGGTATGAAGCCAGTTTGGTCTGGATGAATCGGTTTGTTCATATGTGGATTCAGTCCTTTGGCAATGGCTTTGGTTATGATTTTCGCATCCACATTAATAAGAGATGGGAACCTGTAAGAAGAGGGGTCTTGAGGAGGCTTATGTGGTTTTAGCAGGACGGTAATTATGGCCTTGTGTAAAGACGGTGGTAGGGTGCCTCTCTCCAGGGACTCCTCCCACACTTTCAATAGCCGGGGAGCCAGCTCTGTGACAAATTCTTTGTAGAGGTCTGTCGTAATGCCTTCAGCTCCTGGTGCTTTTTCCCTTTTTAGGTCTTTAATTGCTGGAGTTGGATCTTCCACTGACAGCGGGGTATCTAACATCATCCTGTCTTCATCTGTGAGCTTTAGAAGTGGGTAAGAGTCGAAGTGTTGCTGAAGCTCTTCGGGGGACACCTGGTCCCTGTTTTGGTATAGCTTAGAGTAAAATCGAAGGAATACTTCATTGATCTTTCTCCGATTCGTGAGTGGCGTTCCATGATCGTCGGCGATACTTGTGATGTGTCCATGATCTAGCTCCGACCTGATAAGGTTCGCTAGGAGCCTGCCCGATTTTGTTTCCCTCTCCATACCTCTTGGCTTTCATGGGTTGCATCATGTAGTGAACTTCCTGGTCAGCCAGTTTAAATGCTTCGTTGGCCTCCTGTAGGGGGGCCTAGGGTATTTTGCCCTGGTGCTCTAGTTTATGCTGCTTCTGCCATTTTTATGCTGGCTTCAGTCTGGGTTAGGGTCGAGCGGATCTCTTGGAGTCTGCCGTGTACCGTGGCGATCAGGTGTCCTCTCAACCACACCTTAAAGGTTTCCCATATTGTACTAAACGATGACACAGAGCCTTTGTTGCACTCAAAAAAGTCGGTCACTTCAGTGCGGAGCATCTCCACCAGTGCCTCGTCTCAGAGTTGCAGTGGCATCTTTCACACTCGGAGGTTCTTGGGTGTAGATCCGAATTGAATGTCTAGTATGATCGGGGAGTGGTCCGAAAGGGTGCGGGGCAATATGGTACACTCCTTAGTCTCCTGGATACATTCAGTGGGGCATAGCCAGTAATCGATACGGGAGCTCGAACCATGGACAGATGAGTGGAAGTTAAACTTTGTGATGGGGGTGTAGCTCTCTCCATGCATCGGCCAACGGTATTAATCGCATGGCATGCTTAATTGTGGACGCCACCTTCGTCTCCTTTCTGCTACATGTCGCTGTTCTGTCCATTTCAGGGTCTAAGATGGCATTAAGGTCCCCTGCCCATATTACCTTTGCCGCCCCTATTGGCAGTATCAACGTTAGTATCTGGTGGTAAAACTCTGGAGAGTCCACATTGGGGCCGTACGTATTGAAGACTATTGTGTCCTGTCCTCGAAGCGTTCCCCATGTTATGACATATCTGCCTTCGGGATCACAGCTAGTTTTGGTCATGATGAAGTTTGCTCTTCTGTGGATAATTGTTGCGACCCCTCTGGATTGCGAGGAGTAATCGATGGTGATCACTTGTTGGCCCCTGGCATAGCTTAAAGATTTCACTGTCTTTTCGGTAGCATGAGTCTCCTGCAGCTGTATTATGTCAATTTTATGTCTGGAAGCATACGCAATGACTTTCCAGACTTTATTTGGATTAGACAGGCCTCTTATGTTCCAGAATAAAAACTTAGTGCTCACCCCCATGTCCTGCGGTGCCGTACCTTCCGCCATGTAAGGTGTGTTGTGATTGTAACGTCTAATTATGTCTCCCAGGTTTTGCCATGCCAAGTTTTCTCTCTAACTCAATGCAGTTCAACTGCCCCCCTGAACGAGGGGTAAAACCCCAGACCCCATCCACCCCCCTCCCTCACCATCCCCCCAATCGGGCGGTGTATCCCTCACAACTGCTTGCAGTACTGCAATAAAGGAAGTGACGTGTTCCGTCGCCGTCTCTGGGGCCGCAGCCTTCTAGAACGTCGTCTTCTCCTTGGCGCCGCTCCCCCTATAGCTTGTTTGTGTAGGACCATCTGGGAGGCTGGTTCTGCGTTCTATTGGTAAACATTCAGCCATTCGTAGCAGTATCGGGGACATTTGATTCGATATATCTCACGGCTTCATCTGGAGTCTCAAAGAAGTGGGTTGTGCCTGCGTGTTGTATACAGAGTTTAGCTGGGTACATCATGGCATAGACAAGCTTTCTCTCTCGCAATACCTTCTTTACCCCGTCAAAGGTGCGTCTGGCAGATTGCACCGCCGACAAGAAGTCCGGGTATATGTGCACATGATTCGAGTCGTACACCAGCGGGGCTCTTTCACGTGCAAGTTTTAGGATCAAATCCCGGTCTCTATAATTCAATAAGCATGCAATGATGGTTCTGGGTGGGAGCCCCTGGTTTCGGGGGAGGGACCAGCGCCCTGTGGGCCTTTTCCACCAGGAATTGGCTGGAGAACTGGCCGTCGGGGAACAATGTACGGAGTAGCTCCTCAAGGAACTGTTCCATGGGTACGCTGAGTTTTGATTCGGCTACTCCAACCACGCGTATGTTGCGGCGTGACCGCGATTCTACTAAGTCTTCGCATTTTGCCTGTAGGGTCTTGATATCTTTGTGGATGTTCTCTATATCTTTGTTGTGTGTGGTGGTCGTGCCCTCCAGGGTACTCACCCGCCCCTCAGACTCTGGCGTTGACCTTTCGTATATCTGACCGTATGGACGCTATACTTTCGCCAATATCGTCCAGCTTATTGTTAATTTCTGTGAACCTCTTCTCCATAGCCGCCATATATGGCGCCGATGTACTGCTCGGGCGGGGCCGTCGAGGGGCTCTCTAGAGGAAATGCCCGAGTCTGCTCCGATGTAATGGTGGAGGTAAATGTGTCCATGGGACCCTTCTTGTTTTTGGATCCACCACCCATCTTGCGTGCAGCTTTGTCCTCTACTCCGATAAGCGAGTATGTTATTTGTTTACTGGCGTAGTGCGGTACCCAGCTTGAGCTGGCTGAATGGAGTGCTACGTTTAGAATCGCCAGCCGGGGGCTGCTGGGCGTTGTTGGTTGTAGTGCTCTTGTTGCTCGTGGGCGCGGGTACAGACCAGCAGGCCACTGAAGCGCTGCGGGGGTGCTGGAGCGTTTCCCCCAGCCTAGACCCGGCGGCGTCTTCCCCCTCACAGTGGCTGACTAGGTCCGGGGCTCAGTGATACTACGCGGCCATGTGGTGCTAGGGCAATGATCTGCTTTTGATGAAGGATCAGGGTGCGCCCCCCGCGTCCTAGTGGTTGCCTGCCCAGAAAAAGGCATGCGTGTCCCAGGGGCCCCTCACTAGCGTGTACCTTCAACAGGTATCAGATATGCCCCGCCGATCCCAAGTCCATAGGTGTGAGGCAGCTCACAAGGCTGCTGCAACGCCGCGGAGCTGCTCCACGTGTGTGCCTCAGGGGAGCTCCACAGCACTGACGTCGCCGGGGAGCGGGTGTGTACGGATGGTCTTGCCATCCCTCCTCCGTGCTCGCTTGCCGCCCGCTTCCACCCGGGTGATGTATTATCAGCCTCAAGACCGCAGGCACTACGAAGCTGCTGGGGCCATGCCCAAGTGTTCTGGCCCGGCAGGCTGTTGGTTTTAACGCTGCGGGCAATGTTTCTTTTGGTGCGCGCACCTCTGGCACTGCGAAACGCTGCGCGAGGCCACACAGGCGCCGGCGTTGCGCGCCTCCAGCAAGGATGTTGGTTCTTACGGATTGGAGGCGCGTTAGTGGCAGATATTTGGCCCAGTTGTGCCCCCCAGTCTCAGCCTTCGGTATCTGTGGAGAAAGCGACGGCCAATGCAGGAAGACCGCAGGATTTTTCTGGTAGGGGTGTATAGGCTGCGGAGCTCTCAAATCAGGTGGCCATTTACAATGGCGTACAACAGCGCCCCTGTTCCTTTCATTTCTACTTGTGCTGCTTGATCCTTGCAGCCCAGTGATACAGTTGTCTGCCTGAAATGCACAAAGAAGTGCATCATTCTGTTAGTATTGTAAGTGCTCTTAAGCCCTGCGGACCAAATAATCCCTGATTGCGAAGGCAAACGCATCCTCCCAGACCTTTCTTACTGATGGGTCTCGTAGTGTGGCCAGCACTGGGGGCTCACCGCGCTCAAGTTGTGGGTATGTTTGGGCCAAGTACTCTACAAAGACAAGATAATATACTCCCGGGGATCGTGGTCTGAATCGGTTGGGTCTCCTTACAGCGTGGACAAACTGGTTAGAGAAAGTGTCTGGGAAACATGGGTGAAGACAAACAGTACAATTCCTACAGCGTTCACATAGGCTCTGCATGTGCAGAAAAGGAAAATAAGTGTATCTTTAGTCAATTTCTACAAGTGTTCGTGGGTGCTTGGGATCGTGTGACCATGGAGTGTCTGTCTCCCTGGCTGTGTAAGTTCAGAACTACTTGTAGCTTGTCTATGTGCTGAACGCTGGCCCTGTCGGTCACAGAGACTTCGTTGTCAGGTGAGGCCACTGCTTTGTAGGGCTTGATATCGTGCAGGTGGTTCCAGACCGCCTTACCGACTAACTTGACAGCATTATCGGCCACCTGCTCGACCACATGAGGGCCGGTAAACCTGGGCGCGTTCCAGCCCCTTATAAAATTCCTTAAGAGAACGATGTCACCCACTTTCACAGGGTGTTTTAGTTCAGTCTTGTGGTGCATTGTGGCAGTCGATCTCTTCGGGGGCCCCCTTGATTCGCTGTATCTGGCAAGAGGTAAAAGAAGCATTGGCCACCAGAGAAGTAATGTATTCGTACATTTCCTGTCCTAACGCATCTGCATTACTCGGTCTGTTAGGGAGAATTCTCATTTCTGTCCTAATACCCTTCAACCTTAGAGACCCCCAGCCCTTTTGCTGGACTTTTTATTTTTGCCCATGGAGTGAGTGAGCTCTTTTCTCACTCTTGTGTTTTTACCTGATTTGGATTATGTTTCCTTTGTTTTTGGAGTCTGACAAACTCCATAGGAATCTACTTTTTGTATGGTGACACACAGCACCTTCAGTGCAGTGTCATGGAGAAATCCTTTAGATTGCTTATAAGGTTTAAATACCTTTCCTTGTGTGAACTACTGTTCCTAGGGATAGTAAAGTGAAATTGACTTTACTTAAATTTTCTCTTTGTGGGTCCAGCACACATCTTATGTGGATTGCTCGGTGGTTACTAGTAGCCCCTTATCCTACATTCTCATGTAACATTTTTTAGGTTACCCTCACTACTTTAAATGGCTGGTGGCAGTGGTTTAATTTGCCTACCATTGTGCTTTTCTACTGCAGACTAAATCCTCAACTGCAGTATAGTACCCATGGGTGACCATTTTGTCCAAATGTCTGCAGTATTTTTTGCCATTTTCTGTTTGTGAGGTCTTTCTTGTGTTGTACTCTGCGTGTCAATCCAGGTTTGAGCCCTTTGTTCGTTTTGCCTTTGCTGGGCTTAAGTACTGAAACCCGCCTCTGGCTCCAGTGTGTCAGGAAGGGTAGGAAGCAAGGGAGATGTCCAAAATGCCCCTGTCCTTTGTCTCTAAGAATGCCTGAATGCACCCAGCCCTAATTGGCTGGCTGCCCTTTCAGGACAGCCACCCTGCTGTTTGAGAGACAGCCTAGGCTGTGCATGAATGGGAGAAACCTGCTTAAACGGCGAGGGTTTTGGGACTAGTCGACCACTGGGAAGGACACCCGACGAAGAAACTGTGAACAAAGCTTGCTGCATCCTCCTGGACCTTTGAATTGCCCAGTGAAGCCCTGCTGCTGTGTTGAAACTCTTTTTCCAATCGACAAGAGAAGCTCCGGAAGGAATGACTTCTTCGCTTGGGCTAGTGGGACCAACTAACCCTGAGACGAACTCCACTGGGCCACCTTCCCCGAATGGCTGTACTTCTTTGCTGCTGCAGGAACCGAGTGCCAGGGCCCGAGAAATCTGTTTTGTTTGTTTTTATTTATTTATAGAGCGTCGCACACCCTAAGGTATCTGGGCGCATTACAAGACAACTTAGAATCAACCTTTAGTTACATGAATAAAGCTTAGGATAGAGGGGGAGTGATACAATGGAAGAGAAAGAAAATCGATACATACTAAGAGGGCAAAAAACAAATGCATAAGGCCTATGACCGGACACAAATCACATGGAAAAGGGTGATGTTGGATAATGCATGTGGAGTTGAACACTAAGAACATGTCAACAGACAAGTGCATAAAAAAAAGCAAGATGAGTCGACCGGCTTCTCTATTCTGGATGTCTAGATATTCATGGGCGGGTGCCATTTGCAAATAGCCATTTTTTTTCTGTTCGATCTGAAGCTTTGGAAAGATTGATCCTTGCATAGATGTAGGGGGAGAGCATTCCAGGCTAAGGCAGCTTGAACCGGGAAACTGATCCCTCCAGCTCTTTTTAGGTTAAATCCTGGGACAGTAACGCAAAAGGCATTTGTGGACCTTGTTGGTCGAGATTATTTTTTTACAATATTCTCCCTTAAATAATGTGGTGCAGCTATGTTGAGGCATTTGTATGTAATGGCAACCAGTTTAAAGTTAATCCTGTCTTTGACAGAGAGCCATTTATGGTTCCTTCGAATATCAGAGGTATGGTCTCTCATGAGGATACTTAATGTAGCTCGAACCGCATTATTTTGTAAAGTTTGTAGTTAAGGATAAGTTTGTTTGCTCCTGCATAGAGTGTTACAGTAAACAAGTTTCGACAAGATTAACACTCTTGCTAGAATTATGCAACTGTTTGTAGAGAGGTAGGGTCATGTATAAGCTTGCATGTGTAAGAGGTAGCCGAGGCTATTTCATTCAATTGTTTGCGAAGATTCAGGGATGAGTCGAGGTAGAAGCCGAGTGTTCTGGTATCCTTTGCAGTTTCAATGATGTTTCTATCAATGATGAATGCCGAGTATTGGCCGTCCAATTTGTTGAGGTTTGTAGGGGCGCCTAAGATAATTTTTTTTTTTTTTTATTTAAAATGTTTTGTTTGATTTTACAAACTTTTCATTTCTACATAACAGATCAATGAAGTATTACATTAAAAATAGAAGAGTAGGAAGGAGAGAAAGAAAAAGGGGTGAGAGTATCAAGAAAATCAATATTTATATTTCATTCATTCCTTTTGACTTTCACTTAGTAATTGCCAACCAAAATTTGATTGTCAGAATTAGGTTTTTATCTTGTTCTCTTAACAAATTGTCCAATCTTTCTTCGGTTGACAGTTGCTTCCTCGATAACCCGAAATAGTCTCTGTGTAAGGATCTTTGGTCCTTCAGTGCCGGGCAAATCATAATCAAATGGGATAGAGTTTCCTTGCAGTTTGTGTCTTTACAAAAGCGACAGTGAGGACTTGTTTTATTTGTTTTGTCCATCATAGAATGGTAATCCCGAGTTGGTAAGATGTTCAACCTAAATCGGAGAAATAAATCACGAATGTTGCAATCTGGAAAGAGATTTAAATAAGCAGGCAACTCATGGAGACCTCTAGCTTCTGTTTGGCATTTTAGATATCTCTTGTATTTATTTTGGTCAGCTATGGTTTGGATCCAATCATTGGTCTGTATTCTTCTCTTTGCGTGCTGAGGTCTATTGATCAGCATTTCTTCAGAGATATCTTTGGTTTGCATCTTCATTTGGATTTCAGAAACCCATTTTGAGAGTGCTGTGATGTGGAGAGGTTTTTTTTTTCTTTCAATATTTCCAGTGACGGGATCTTGTCTTTGGATGTTATTTTCCTGAGAAGGTCCATTTGTTTCCACAAAACTATTGATTTGATGGACTGAATAGCTAGTTCGTAACGGATTCTTGCCATTGTAAACATTTTTGGGATAGATAGTTTTCCTCCAGAACAGTGCTTCATACCTGGTCCAGTTTATGGTTTCTTGGTTGACCAAGGACTCAGTTGCATACCTCAGAAACGGGATTACTTTTTGTTTATACAAGGCTATTATGGGTTTTATAGAGTATGTTCCATACTTTCTATGAAAGAAACAGCCTTGTCTGGCCAGGGATCTGGCTTTTTCCTCGATATAATTCTTCCATTCTTGTTCATTAGCGGAAGAGTTGATCATCACACCCAGATATTTCATTGACGTTGTTACTGCGATCACGTTACTTTCTAGATATATTTTCAGAGTTGATTTATTATTTTTACGCGAGGCAAGTTTCATTGTCTTTGTTTTATTGCCGTTAATCACCAGATCGTTCTCATGCATGTATTCTTGAGTTTTATCTAAAGATTTTTGTAGACCCGATATGGTTTTGTCCAAAATGATATCATCAGCGTATATTAATGTCTGGATATATTCATTGTTGATTTTTGGCGGGTTTGCAGCTGAGTTTTGGATTTTCTCACTAAAGTCGTAGGTATACAAATTGTAGAGGCAGGCTGCCAATGGGCATCCTTGTTTCAAACCATTGGAGGTGTGAATGGGAGATGTTACCATTCCGTCATTGGTTAGCCCGACTCTAACCGAGGTATTTGAATATATAGCTGCTTGATGGGATTCAAAATAGAGGCTGGACAACCCCAGGTCGTAAGTTTGGACCAAAGCTTTGACCTGTTCACTGAATCAAAAGCCATCTTTAAATCTATAAAGATGGCATATACTTGATGTTTCTTGATTATCGCTTCATGTTTAATCAGATTCAGTAGCAGTAGATTGACGTTTGTTCCAACTTTCTTGACAAAGCCAATTTGACTTTGTTCTTGTTTTGCATTCTCCTCAGCCCAGGTGTTAAGTTTTTTAACAAGAAATCCTACGAATAATTTACCCAGGGGATCCAGCAGGGCAATGGGTCGGTAGTTAGTCAGGCTTTTGCGATCACCAGCTTTGAAGATTGGAATCAAAACGGCCAAAGTCCAACTATGAGGGATTTGTTTTGTTTTTTCGATAAGTTGAAGAAGCAGAATAAAGAATGCTGCCCATTCGTTCGGATTTGCTTTGAGCATAGCATTTGATAACCCATCGGGTCCCGGAGCTATGGAGGGATTCAGATTCATGATTGTATTTCTTATATCATTAACTTCCCAATGAGATTCCAAGAATCCTCATTCTGTGTTGTAGCGGTTAATGAGACATTGGGATAGGGATTATAGAGTGTTGGAAAGTGCTTAATCCATTCTTGAGCTTCCACTTCTTGGATCATAGATGTTGCTTTGCGACTGGCGTTCAATAGAGACCATAAATGCCTTGTGTTTTTCTCTTTGAGTGCAGCTAGAATTGCTCCAGCATCATTCTGTTTTATTTGGGCCTTTATTGCTTCAATTGCATTTGAGTATTTTTGTTTTTCTTTTTTTATTTTAATTTCAAAATCGGATTCTTTCATTTTTTTTAGTTGCCTAATTTGCCTTTGGAGAATCTTTTTCTTCAGAACAATTTCTGAATTGAATTGATGTTCATGTACATTAGTAGATTTAATTATCTTATGGCACAGTTGTTGATACTTCTCAAGAATCCAACCATAGTTAAGTTTTGCTTGGTCCTGAAGCAGGGACTCTTTAAAGATTGATAATAAGCCAGGTATTTGATGGTTTTTGATACAGAGTTTACTAAGACCATTATTGATCTCCAAAGCTGGCAAATTTATTCATGGGTATTTTGTTCTTACCGTGTCCCATGTGATTCTTATTTGATGGTGGTCGCTGGTGGATTGAGGAGTGTTGTCAGTAGAAATGATTAGGTTTCTTATCCCTTCTGATGTAAAGATATAGTCGATGATGGATGTTGAATTTTCACGTGACCATGTCGGGAGAGGTAGTCCTTTATTGTTCACAGTGGGATCAATTAGTAGGATATTACGGATGGATAGTTCTTTGACCCATTTTTTAGCTCTGGCTGATAATGCATTTGACTCCAATTTAAGGCCTTCTTTATCAAATAAATGGATCTTAAGATCCCCTGTAATTATGAATTCTGCTCCATGATTGACTGAGGCAATATTATCAATTTCGTCATATATGGAATCGAGGAACTTGTTGTTATTCATCGCAGTCGGATTCCAATATATATTGAAAATGGTAACGTAGATGATTTCCATACGTTGATCTCTATCTTTGTTAGGAGTTGGTATGAGAATGGACATGTACTGGGCCCAAGGGTGAATGTTCTTTCTTGATTCAATTGTCCATGTAGGGTTAATTTTTATAAGGATCAGCATGCCTGATGCCGGTCGGCCTTGTTGAGAAGAGATCGCAGGATTTGTTAGGGTTATAAAGCCTTCACATACTACCTCTTCTTTTAACCAAGTTTCTTGTAGGCATATTATATCAAGTTTAGCAAGTGCAATTGAGCCTTCAGTAAAAAGGTGTTTATGGCCTCTAGTGTTCCATGAGCATAGAGAGACTGTGGACGCCTGGGTTTGATGTCCTGTTGGTTGTTATAGGTAGGTTGTCTTGTTCAAGGGCCAACGGTCTTGGCTCATATTGGATCTTGAATCCGTGTCGGGGATCTGCTCTTGCTCGCGCCATATCCCTCGTTTTTCATAGCCTCATTTGTATAGGTCAAATAATTTTCTCCATCGTTATGTTTTGGATTAACAGACAGATCATTATGTTTTTTCTGTGTGTTTCGGGCCTCTTTATGTGTGTTAATTTTATTGTAGTGGTAGGAATCCATCATTGCGAGTTTATTGCTGCATTTGTTCCGAGCCATTAAACTCGACCCAGTAATTTCTTCAGCTTCAAAACCTAAGATTTCCAGTTGCTGGTTAGTGGATAATACACGGTACATTAGTTCTTCACAATAAAAATCAATCTGTACTGATTCCATTTTTTCTTTGTTGGGAAATAGAATCACATCGATGTCTCGTGATTTGATGTCCGCTGTTTGTGGAATAGCATTTAGTAGTCGTAGAACATTAGCTCTATTCAAAATTACTGGCTCATGAATATTTGTTGAACTGGGAGCTAAAGAGATTCTAAAAGCGTAGGACCTTTTTTTTCGGGTTGAAAAAAGTTGGTCTGACTAGAGGTGGATCTGAATGAGGGGGGGAAAGTCGTGTTATTGCTTGGTTTCTTTTTCATTTCTGAATGGGGCCATGAATCGTCTCTGACACCTCTGAGTAATCCAAAGAAATGTTCGAGGAGTCCTGAGTGGCCGAACTCATATCTGAGTAATCAAGAGATGAATCTTTGCATTCATCAAGAACGAGAAATGCGTCATCTTGCGGATCCAAGGAGATGGAAGCCTCCTGTGTTGAGTCTTCCTGGATAGAAACATCCTCGGTACCACTCTCACTGGCTGGGGATGGAAGAGTCACTTTAGAAGAGGAGTCTTGTTTTATTACTGCCAATAAAACATCTGATGGTTCAGACAGTGGCTGGTCCGCTCTTATGCTAGGCGAGTTCGCTCTAGTATCAGTTGGTATGGTGGCAGTCACAGCTACCGAGTTAGTGGACTTTGACGTTGTTTTTACTACGTTCTTGATTGTGTTCTCTTGCAAAGATTTTTGTACATTTTGCATTTTCCTTAAGAAGGCCTGCAAGCCTGTTTGAGATTTTTTTGGGATTTTCCTTGCATTTGGTTTGGAATTAAGTTCTTTTTCCACCAAGCCTCGTTTGGTCAGGTCAAAGATATCAAATGGAGTACATAATGCCGGTTCAGCATTAGAAATGGGCATATCATGGTTTGGGTCCAGAAGACCATTGTTGAATGGTTGCATCTCGTATTGGGTCCACTGATCTATTTTTGGAACATCTATTTGAACAGTACTAGATACAGTTTGGGTTTGTTTTGTTGTCCAAGCAGATTGAGGCAACACCTGTGACTGTTTTTTGATTTTTTTCATCCATCATTTTTTTAGTAATGGAAGATACGGTCTCCATCAGGTTTTGTTTGTCAGCACGGTCGACTCTTGCCACTTCAGCCAGACGGCTTTGCCACAATCTTGATGCCTCCGCTTCATATTTTAGTCGTTCCTGTAAGGTTCCAATAAAGCTTTCTAAATGAGTTTGTTTTGTCATGATCATAGCAAGTAGAGTAGCTTGATCTTTGGTTGAGTCCACCATCGCTTCTTGTAATTTTAGAAAGGAGATCATAGCTACAGATAGTACAGCTACTAGCGAATTTTGTAGGTCTAACATCGTGGTTGGTAGTCTTTCAGGTAATTCCAGAGCGTCATTGGATACTTCAGAAATCTTATGTGTTGAAAAAGAGTCATGCTCTATGAGGTCTTGAGCGGACTTTGGTGTGTTTTTTATGGTTACCTGGGGTGCTTTTGAGGCAATTGGGGTTGAAGGATTAGTTTTTGGAACTGGAGTATGATTCTGGATTGCTCCAAAGACTTCCTCTCTTTTTTGTTGTGAATCCATAATCGCATCGATCTCCGTTATGCGAACTGAAAGTGGTTTGGATTTCTCGCTATTTATTGTATCAATTGGTAAGTAAGTTGATTGCCATTGTTGTTTGGCTGCTTTAGCTCTTTCCCTAAGGGTTGGTGTGTAGCAAGGATCCTCAAAAGTAGAGTTACATACTAATTCGACCGGTTGATGAGAAAGTACTGTGGACAGACTGGATTGTTTTGTGGAAATCAAGGATGAGGGTTCATCGTGAATATTATGTGTTGATTTGTCTACCTTGACTTGGATAGTCGTTTGTTTGTGAAAATTCAGTGAGGATAGCAGGTAGAGGCAGTTTTCTATTTGCGATCGGAAGAACGTAAGAAAGAGATGTATGTTTCAATTTACCTGACGGTGAAAGAGGGTCAGGCTCGTTATTCTGTGTTGTCCGCATTGTTGGTAAAGGACTTACAAGAGTTGGTTGAATTTCCAATGGATTTCGGGCCTGATCTTCAGGCCGGTGTAATTCCGCCGTCACATCTACTTGAGAACTAGTATTTAATTTCGGTATTTGCTTTGCTTTTATCATGAGTTCTGCCGGGCTTTTGTTTGCCAAAGAAACCGTTTCTTCTAGTTTGCCTTGAAGGCGAGTACGTGGTTTAGTGGGTTCCATTTTAGTGATTATCGCACACACGCAGGATACGGAAGTATTCAAATGACGCGTGTAATAAACTGTTATTAACAAAGGCAGTACTTACTGCCGCACCCAGCCGCACAGCCAAAAACAGCCGCGCCCTTTACACCACTGCGGGCTTCACGCTGCAAGGGCCGCGGCTAGCAGTTTTTATGTTAGTTTCCTGTGGGAGTGGCAGGAGCAGGTCATGTGACTCGGGTCACGTGGGAAACCAGGAAGCAACAGGAAGTAATTTGCTCTCTTCAACTGCTGACGGCTCCAGCCGTCAGACTCACGCGAGTCGGAGCAGGATGATACTTCCAGATCAGGTAAGCAGACAAGAGCCAGCAGGGTCAGCAAAGCCAGAAGTCCAGCCGCACAGCCAAAAACAGCCGCGCCCTTTACACCACTGCGGACTTCATAATTTGTCTTATCACCTATGGGTAGCCATCCATACCTGAATGATGAGATAGATTTTGTTAAGTAGTGCGAGGTCTGTGTCATAGCTCCCTGATAAGGGTATGAGTATCTGGATGTCATCAGCATAGTTAGTGTAGATGACACCCAGGTGGTCTAGTTTGTCAAAGAGAGGTTTAGTAAATATGTTGTACAAGGTCGGCGAGACGCACGAGCCATGTGGTACTCCGCATGTGATGGGGATTGGGTCTGCAGCGTCTGCTTGGGAGATAACTCATCGATCTGTTGCTAAGAAAGAATTTGATCCAATCTGCAGCTTGTGAGAAGTTGGCCGTTGAAGATAGGTGTTCGCACAGTATGTTATGGTCCACCAAATCGAAAGCCGCTGAGAGGTTGAGTAGGAGGAGTAGGGCGCATTGTCTGTTATCTTTCAGTTGATCTATTTGCATTTTTAAATCGATCAGGGCCGTTTCCGTTCCATGGAGAGGCCTGAAACCCGATTATCTCAGCCCTAGAAGATTATTTGCCTCGTGGTACTGCTGGATTTGAAGGTATGCCGCCTTGTCAATTATTTGGAGTAGAAATGGAACGGTTGTAATTGGCCTATAGTTAGTTGGGATCAATGGGTCAAGGGAAGCTTTCCTAAGTTATGACAGAACTCAGGCGTTCTTAAGGTCAGTTGGTACTTGGCATGTTCTAAAGGAGGCTTTATTAGTTTCGTAATAAACGGGGCAAGATCTCTGGCTGCTTCTTTGACTGCTTGTGCAGGGCAAAGGTCACCTTGGCATCTCGAAGGTTTAAGAGAAGCAATGATTTTTTTGACTTCGGCTGTGGAAACTGGGCAAAACTAAATTCTTGTAGATTAAGGGCTGTTTTTTTTTTTTACAGACCATGTGATAACCCTGAGTTGGATAAGTTGAGCTTTTTTGCAGCAATTTTGTTTTGTAAGGTGGCAATTTTATTAGATAAGGCGTTTTGGATGTCAGTGCACCATTCTTTGTTTTTAGGGCATGAGTTGTCAGAGGAAATGGGAAATTCTAGTTCCCTGAGAATAGCAAATAGTTTTTGTGCTGAAACTGGTAATTGGATTCTTTTGTTTAAGATTTCTTGTTTGGTACGGATGATCTCTCGTTTGTAGTGGGTGGTCATTTTGGTCACCTTGTCTGTTTTCTTTTGAAGGTAAGTTTTTCCAATTAGTTTCCAGTTCCCTTTTTTCTAACCTAATGGCTTTTACCTTGGGGGTAAACCAAGTATTGAGGTGTGCTTTGGGTTTACTATTTCTCAGTTTAACCGGGGCAATAGTTTCAAAGGCTTGAGTCATGCTATTATTGTAAAGATTTACAAGTTCTTCTGTGTCTTGCAAATTTGATAGGTTTAGAGTCGGCAGCAGATGTGGCAATAACTTGTCCATAGTAATGTTTTGTTTATTTCTGGTGAGGAGCGGTGGGGCCATTATTTTAGGTTTGTTAGCTGGTCTGTTGGCACAGATGGTAAAGGAGGATAAAGAATGATCTGTCCGAGAACGGGATTATAGTTGAGTATAACGTCTGCAATCAGGCCAGAAGCTCCAGGAGTCTCCCTCCAGAAGCAGGACGACCAGAGCTCGAGTCACCTCACCAGATTGCAGGATCCAAGGAGTGAAGGAAGCCCAAGTGGTATCCAAGATCTGCGGTGGTGCTGTTTACCGCACACTGAAACCGCAAAGTGCTGCTGATCCGAAAAGAGCCCGTAGCTGCGGGCGACCTCCAAATTGCTGCCTCTGATCTCCTCCAGACGTCCTCTCTTGTCTTCATGACTGAGGCTCAGGAACCCAGGATCTGCATCGCTGCCACCAGATAGAAGCCAGCTGGACCACTCTTCTTATAACCAACGGTACGGTTCATACTTGGGGTACTTACCCTAGTGTTGTTTAATTTGCTCTTCTCAGTTGAGACTTGCAGTAGATACTTTGCTAGAGTTCATTTCAGCTCTACCCTCCACAAGTGTAACAGCTTGTAACCCTACAGTGATTTTTCTTCAGAAACTCTCTAACTTTGTGCAAGACTTAGCAAATTCTCAAAGATTTGCTAATTCCCTTCTATCGTAGAGACCCCCAGCTCTTTTGCTGGACTTGAGGACTTTTTATCGCTCATGTAATTTTTAATGTGATTTATCCTGTGTTTCTTTTGACTTTGGAGTCTGACAAACTCCATAGGCATCATCTTTACATTGTGGCAAACGCCACCTTCAATGCAGTGGCACAGGGAAGTCTCTTAGATTTCCCAAAGGTTTAAATACCTTCTCTTGAATAAACTGTTTTCAAGAGCAGTGAAGTGAAATTGACTTTACTTACATTTTGTAACTTTGTACACCGAGCACACCTTTCTCACCATAGGGTTATGTTAATGTTAAAGGACATGTGTACCGCACACTATCACCACCGAAGTGGTCCCCTGGCACTCTGGCGGCTCTGAAAAAGGGGAGGAGAGGGGGTGGGTTAGTGGGAATAAGCTGGAAAAGTGCAAGAGAGCAGTGATGTGCTGTTTGCAGTCTCAGCCCGGTGGGTCCGTTGGCTGGGCTTGGGGTGTTTTATGGTCCGTAGTCGTTGTGTGCTGTTGTGCAAGTCTGTGTATTTTGTTTTGTTGTTGTGAAGTTTGTGCGGATTGCTGCGTTTTAGGCTTGTGGTTGTGTTTGGTTATAGTTTGAGAGGTGTATGCAGAGGGATGGAATTGTTAGTTGGTTGGCATTGCTGTCCTTGCAATTGAGATTCCATCTAGGTGCGGTACATGCTAACAGTCACATTTCTGTCTAGATGCGACACAAGCTAGGGTTCAAAATCCTGAGTGTGGTGCATGCGAACAGTCACATTTCTATCTAGATTCGACGCAAGCTAGGTTCATAATTCTAAGTGTGGCATATGCTAACAATCTTTCTATCTAGATGCAACACGGGCTAAGCTTGAGAATTCCTTCTAGGTGTGGCATATGGTAACAATCAAATTTCTGTCTAGATTTGGCGCAGACTAAACTTGAGAAATTCCATCTAAGTGTGGCATATGCTAACAGTCACATTTCTATCTATATGCGACGCAAGCTAAAGTTCAGAATTCCATACTAGTGTGGCACATGCTAACGATCACATTTCTATCTAGGTGTGACGCAAGCTAGGTTCCGAATTGTAAGTGTGGTGCATGCTAAGAATCACATATGCTAACAATCACATTTCTGAAATTCCATCTAAGTGTGGTATATGCTAACAATCATATTTCTATCTAGATGCGACGCAGGCTAAGCTTGAGAATTCCATCTAGGTGTGGAATATGCTAACAATCACATTTCTGTCTAGATTTGGCGCAGGCTAATCCTTGTTGTTCTCTCGGGGTATGGTACTAGTTAACATTATACTGCAGGCAGTGTTTGTTGTCCAGCCATGAATAGGTTTAGGTTGGTGGTCACATCTCTCTAATAATGCATGGTGTGTAGGTCTGTAGCAGTCTAGGCCATTGAAAGGCAAGTTAGAGTGGCAGGAGCTTTCTGGAGTAGAGTGATTGCTCTACCCTCTAACCATGCCAGCACTTAGTTTTGTCGGTGTCTAGTGGCTTAATTGGCTTCCCCTGCTGACACCTGCAGACACATCTTGGAACCGCCAATGTGGGAGCCACCCTTGTGCGGGAGGGGTTACTTAGTATCCCCTTTGTCTAGTTTATCAGATACAATGTTTATGTTACCCTTTGTACAATTAATGGCTGGTGGTACTTTGTACTACCATTGTCTGTTTTTACTGCGGGCTGCATTTGCAGCCTTGGTAAAGCACCCATGGGTGCCCATTTTGTCAAAATGGCCCTGGTCGTCTTTTTTTTTTTTTTTTTTTGGTCATTTCCTGTTGGAAAGGTCCTTCTTGAGATTTTCTCTGCGCCCTTTGTTCGTTTTGTCTTTGGCGGGATTCACGAGTGAAGCCCGCTTCTGGCTCCAGTATCTCAGGCTCCAGGGTGTCTGGCAGGGGCAGGCAGTGAGGGAGGTGACCGAAACTCCCTGTGCTTAATCCCCTTGGTTACAGGAATGTACCCAAAGGTAATTGGCCGGCTGGCTGTCCGGCAAGCACATCCACCCTGCTGTGTGATTGACAGCAAGGCTGGAATGAATGAGAGAAACCTGCATAAAAGGTGAGGCTTTTTTGCTTGGAAGGCAGAGTCGACCACTGGACAAAGGAATCCAAAGAAGTTGGAAGAGACGCCTGCTGCAACTCCTGGACCGTTGGTTTGCCCAGTGAAGCCCTGCTGCTGTGCTGAAGCTCCGAATTCGCCTCTACTAGAGAAGCCCTGCAAGGACGACTTCTCCCTTTGTGTTGGTGGGACCAATAAACTCCAAAGTAACCCCGTCTAGACATCCTCTCAGAGCTGGCTGCTGCTTCTGCTGGAACCAAAGTGCCAGGGAGAGGAACACCAGATTGTGTGAGTTGCTTTTAAGTTGGACCCGAGTGCCAGGAAGATCCTCCGGACTTCCCTGAAACAGGACTGACCAAGCCTGAGCCACCTCAACAGAGTGCTGGACCCTAGATGCAAAGAAAGTCCAGAGTGGTATGCGAGAACCGCAGTGTTGCTATTTTCTGTCAGACGTGAGGAGCTGAAAAACTGAAGAACCGCTGAATTGAAGTTTGTCCATTGATGCCGCTGACCTTCCCACTGCAGAGCAGGAGTCCCCATATGTCCTCCCTCTTGTCCCCGCGACTGAGGCTCAGAAACAGGATCTGCAGAGCTGTACAGGGAAAGAAGCCAGCTGGAACTATTTCTTCTAACCAGAGGTACTGTAAAGACTAAGAACTGTTATAGCTTTGCCTCCCAGCGTGTGGCCCTTCAGGTGTTCTATTTGCCACAGACATTTCTAAAAACATTGTGCAAAACCTTTCTACCTACCTACAAAGAAGATATTCAGCTCCCCTTGACATTGTGCAATTAACATTTTGCTGTTCTGGCTCCCTGAAAGACTCTTCTTACCTTTGACTCTGTGCTTTAAAGCCCCCAGGAAAGGATTAATTTACTCTGCGTTGTAAGGTTTTAGAAAGTACTTACCTGTTTATGAATTATTTGTTAGCCTTTGTTTTATTCCTCTCTTCTATCTTTTACACCAAACTCAGTATTGTTGTAAATGTACCAGTGATAAATCAATGTCCAGTGTCCTAGCTATTTAAGTCACTTGAGGGTGTAGGACGTGTCTGTGTGCCATGCCCAATGGCCATCTGTTTTAGAGAAACTAAGAGTGTGTTTTGAAGTGTATTTTAATTGTTACATATATTGTTCCCTTCTGAAGAAGGCTTATACAACTGACTGTGAAATAAATTAATAATTGTTTTATCAAGAAACCTTGAGTGCAAGTGTTTATTTGAATAACTGCTATTGTGAAACTCTTGTGTCACAACATTACTGCTCACATTGACCCCTCTTGAGATAAGCCTGGCTGCTCAGCCACACTACCAACCTGTGTAGTTCAGAATTATACCAAAATTTGGTTCACTATTGCCAGGAGGTCATGGTTATTGTAGTGCACCCAAAGGGTACTGCATACAATCTTGCCTAACAAAGACTTTATTTAAGTGCCTCAGGTCCATAGACTGGGCTCCAATTGACTTTGGCTGGCCTGGCTGTTAGGGAGAATGCTCATTTATGGCTAATTTCCCTCACCTCAGCAGCTTTGCTGGATTTCTGGGGTTTATTTCTTCTACCTGGTAAGAGTGTGAGCCTTTTTTCCCACTCTTGCATGTGTTTTGCCATGTGTATTTCTACTGTTTGTGTGGTATTGGGCTCTGGAGCACACCACTCCATGAGCCCCATTTTTTGTGTGTTAAACGGCACCTTCAGTGCAGTGACACAGGGTTGTCTTTTAGACTTCCCACTGACTCCATTTTTCTGGGACTGACTACTGTCCCCCAGAAACATGTAAAGTTTACATTAACTTTATATAGTCACTTTAAAACTACAGACCCAGTACACCCCATCTTACATGAGTATTGGAAAGGGTTCATTCCTACCCCTTTTTGTCTGTGCCTCTCTGAGCTTTGTTTTGCTCTTTTAACATTTAGACTTGGCTGGTGGCAGTGGTATCCACCCTTACTTTTCTACCGCGATTATACTATATAAACGTGGTACTCTTCAGGCTATTGTGGTAGCCTTGAACTTAAACCCGCTTGCCCAAATATTTTTTTATTTCGGCAACGGTCGGATTTAGTCGCCATTTCTTTTTGTTAAAGTCCTTCTTGTGTCTTACTTTACGTGGCAAACCAGGTTTGCCTTCTTTGTTCACCGTCTTTTGGCGGGCTTCTACAAAGAAGCCCTCCTTTGGTGCCTGGGTGTCTAGGTGGGCTGAATGTGAGGGAGGGGTGTAGTCACCCCCTGCACAGGGTCTCCTTAGAGACCCAAGTCGCACTTTGTAATGATTGGCTGAGGTAGTTGTCTGGGCCGGACAAACCCCCCTGCTGAGTGATTGACAGCCAGGCTGTGTGAATGGGGGATTTACGCATTAAAAGGCAGGAGTCTTGGGCTGGAAGTCAGTCGCCACTGGAACTGCAAGGAACCGAAGAGAAGCGGGAAAGAAGACGGCTGCTGCAACCCCGAGTCCCAGTGAAGCCCTGCTGCAGTCCTGAGCTCATCTACCCTTCAACGACCAGAGAAGATCCAGTCCGGAGTCTTCTTCCCTTGAGCCTGGTGGGGTCAACCAGCTCATCTTCCACAGCCAGAGGATCCCCTTTGTGGTTGAAATCGCTGCCCACTGCTATAGTGGTACAGATAGCCACCTGAAGAGCCTCTCCTGTTTTAAAGGAGCGCACCTTTTATTCACCATCGCTGCTGCTGGCCTCATCCATGGGTAGTGCAGATTGCTCCAGATGTCGTCCTTCTTGTCACCACGACTGAAGCTCCAGGAACCGTGAGTCTGCAGGAAATGACCAGGAACAACTGCCGTGGCACCAGCTTCTTCAAGGACTAAGGTACTGTGTCGGACTTCGAGGAACTAGGGTGAACCCTTTTCTCCTCACAAAAGGCCTGTCCTTTTCTTCCTTCCCTCTTATAACTTTTCCCTCCTCTTCTGACAATATCGAAGTACTCCTGGCAACCTTGAATCGTGAACTGTCTGTCCGTGTGATCCTCGACAACAGGAACGCTGTTCCACCTAACACTGGCGCAGGCCTATTGACTTTTATCTTTGGGTTAGAAAGTGTTCTCTGATTCGGTCTGCCTTGATAAATGTAACGCTCACCTGATTCTCGCAGAGGCGCCGGTCTTGACTGGGCGACTACCGTATCTTCAAAGGTGATGTGTAGCACCCGGTTGGCTCTTTGGGCTGGACCTCTGTGCACTGTATGCCTGACGTGTAGAGTAAGATGTCTGCAGATAGAAAATATGGGGTTAATGAACTGGGGTTATTGGGGTGTCCCTATCTCTTTCCTCTTCTCCTCTCCTGTAGACCCCCAAAGGTTAACGCTCTCACCTTAGGTAAGTGAATGCCGAGCTCTCCATCTGCCTCGGGGCAGGGTGCTGTAACCAGTTTCTTCACTGGATAGGTAGCGCAGGCCTCTTGACTTCAGAGGACTGCTGTCCGTCGTTTACTGCACGAACGGTAAGTTTCGAGTCATGCAAATGTCTTTAAAGTCTTTAGTAATGATGTCTCTTGTTTTGCAGGGTTCCGGCGATGGCGGATGACGGGCTGAAGTGAGTTGAAGATGGAGCCCGTGTGATGAATAGAAGCGCCTGGAAGCACGTAAGTAAGCGCTTGTTGCCTGCTTCACTATGCGCTCTAACTGTCTTTTTATTTTGCAGGTACGAGTTCGGAGCGGCTGCAGGGTGCCGGAATACCCACTGGATTAGATGTGGAAAGGAGTAATGGCACGTGAGTATTAAAGTTCCCCAATGTCTTTAAACGCACCTTGTTTTGTCTTTCAGAAGCGGGATGCAGCACCGAAGGCCTCCGGAGCGTGCGAAGAGTAGGTAAGCCTTTGCCTTTCAGATGCCGGAATGCTAACCTGTTCTTTCTCGTCTTTATAGGTGTTGCTGAAGACTGGATTCAGGATGGTAAGCCTTTGCCTTTCAGATGCCGGAATGCTAACCTGTTCTTTCTTGTCTTTATAGGTGTTGCTGAAGACTGGATTCAGGATGGTAAGCCCAGGACCGGATGCAGAAGACACGATGAGCGTTCTGCTGCAGAGGTTGCAGAATAACGCAAAGCAAGATTCATCCACCGGGTGTGGTTTAAATAGCCTCCTGCAGTGCTTAGGTGTCTCCTTCCACAGCCACGCCTAAGTAAGAAAAGAGTTCCTGGTAAGAAAAGAGTTCCTGCCTTCCAGAAGAGTTCCAGTGTTCTGAATCTAGGGAGTGGCTCCAGCCCCACCCAACAGGAAAAGTAGTTCCAAACAGAAGAGGATCAGAGGCTCAACTGGCAGGCAAGTAAGCAGCATGGTCTGCTGAAGGTAAGTCCACCCAAGCATTATGAGCCCGGCGCTTCCAGCGCTGGGACTGGGCATATTTATGAGCCTGGTGCCACTGGCGCCAGGAATGGGTCCAAAAGGTCCCAATTGGGACTGGTTGGCACTCAGAACCTGGGTTATGGATCTGCTTCCAAGGGAGTTGGGAAAACCCTGACCTTTTGGAAGCAGAGATCATGACAATAAAAGTATTGCCTATGATTTTTGCCCCCAACTCTCTTGTGGTAACTCAGGTGCTAAGTGTGTTTTCAACACGGTAACATTTCTTCCTGCGGATACGCGTATCTTTAGTAAGACCGAACTGTCAATACAGTCAAAAAGTCATCACATATGTATTCCCAGTAACGTCTTTTGTTTCATAACACCGGTCTGTCAAATCATAAGGTACTTACCTTGAGTTGTTCTGCACAAGGGGAATTGGTTGTGTGTAGTGTATTTGAAGTGTGGTTTTTATATTAAAAGAAGTGAAGTGTTTTACAAACAGATGGTTTAAAATAAATGTACTTTTACTTTTTAACCAAAAACCTTGAGTCAGTGTTTGCTTGAGTCACAGTAATTGTAGTCCTTTGTGTAATCTCTACTACTGCTCATTTGCTCTTGAGATAGGTCTGACTGCTCAGTCACTGCTACCACTCTTTCTGTGTAGTACGGGCTTGTACCAAAGGTGAACTTGTATTACCAGTTGTAGTCTTAACTCTGTGCAGTGGTCCCTAAGGGCACTGCATAGGATTCTGCCTAACACTGGCTCCCTGGAGACTCTTGTAGTCCATTTGACTTTGACATTTTCTGTCCCACAGAGGTGATAACTTGGTTTTTAACTATTATTGCTGGGAAAGGTTTTGTCTAGATTTCATTGGAAGATTTAAGTATACTCGCATGCCCTGAGAACCTGGCGACCTTTTTCCTCCCCTTAAACTTTCCTTTCTACAAACCTCAGAATCTACAAAGTGTACCAGTGATATGTAAATGCCATTACTGTCCTAGTTAGTGAAGTCCCCTCCTGGTGTAGGAAGTGTGTAAAAAGCATCTCTAAAGAGTATCTACTAGCTTTGTGTTGATTCTGGAAAAGTATTTTGAAGCATATTTGATTGTTACATATATTGCCCTTTTTAAAGAATGCTTATGTAAAAACTGATGTTAAATAACTAGACGCATGAGGGATCTTGGGTACGGTGGACGTCACACTAGGGATAGTATTACTGGCACGCCCTGTGTCGACGCCCATTTTCGAGTTTCGAAAAACAAACTGTAATACTCCGCAGCTTCCACTAGATGTCGGCCTATGCACAGCATGTGAATCTAAGCAGATACAAGCATCAGAAATACGATTACGGTGAGTAATGTATCCCATAACTGAAACCTTCAGCATAAGTGTTACTTGGCTACTTGTATTTGTGAATTTCATTGCAACAGCTCACATTTACCCCTTTTGAGATGAGCCTGGCTGCTCAGTCAGAATACCAACTTGTGTAGTACAGGCCTATACCAAAAGGTGGGTTACCTACTACCAAGAGGACAAGTGTTGTATAGTCCCCCGCAGGGTTACTACACCAATTCTTGCCTAACGCAGTCCTTCAGTGCTCTTGTGGGAGGAGCCAGGGGAAGATGCATGCACAGTCCTGTCACCACCTCCTGGGGCGTTAAATGGTCGTCGGACCCTGGTTTATTGCGCAGTGCAAACAGTGCAAGAGGCAAACAGTGCAACCAATTTTCGTTGGTGCTTTGCTTTGTGTTGGCTATGCACTCTTTTAGGAGTCCATTCGGGTGTTCACACACCTCATTTGCTTGCTGGTGGTACGCACAGGCAAACTTATGCTGAATGCCTAGCAGGGTTGTGATGTGCTGAAACCGCTCATTAGCGAAGTGAGTGCTGTTGTCAGACCGCAGGACCTCGCACATGCCCCATCTCGCGAAGACCTCCCTAACTAAAAACTTGGCCGCTCTAAGGGCGTCCGCATGTTAACAGGGACCTGCCTCAATCTTCCTGGAGACTAGGCAGACAACCACTATCATGCAGCGGTATACTTGGCATACTTGGATGATATCCACATAATCCATGTGTAGATGCAGATATCGGCCTACTGGTTTTGGTAGGACTCCTCTCAAAGTATGTCCTGCTGTAAACTGTTGACAGGTCAAGCAGTTACTCACATTCGGCCACATGTTAATTTAAATTGGGGCAGAACCTTGTTTCTCCTTTGCGTGTAGTAATGACCTCCTTCCCTGTGTTTGTGGGATAGTGCAATTGTGCTAATGCCGTCTTCAATAATGCTAGTGGCTGTTAGCTAATGTTTGTATGCAGTACCCTCTGGGAACACTACAAACCACTCTGACTACAGGTATAGAAAACCCAACCTTTGGTATAAGCTTGTGCAACACAGTTTTGGTAGCGTGTTGAGCAGCCAGGCTTATCTCAAGAAGGGTCAATGTGAGCTGTAGTGGAGTTAAAAGAGATGTATAGTTACAAGTATTCAAATAAACTCTTGCACTCAAGGTTTCTTGAATAAACAATTATTAATGTATTTGTCAGTTATATTGCTCCCTTCTGAAGAAGGATTATTTTAACTGTAACACTCAAATACACTTCATGAAATACACACTCTTAATATCTCCAAATCAGTAGATACCCTTTTGGGATGGCCCACAGACACTACCTACACCCTCAGGTGACTTCAATTGCTAGGGTACTGGGGACATTAATATATCACTGTTGCATTTATAATCTTATATAAATAAGTCAAAGGAAAAGATGATTTAGAACATGAGACCACAAATATTCTTAAGCAGGCAAATACTTTCAGATCCCCCAATAAGAGTCATTCAGTAAAAAGAGGTTAAGCCAAAATCAATTGGCAAAAGTCCATATGAGATGAAGCACTTCTTTGCAGGTAAGTAGAAAGTCTTTGCACAGTATTTTAGAAGTCTTTGAAGAAAAGAATAATCAAATGTAGGGTTACAAGCTGATTAGACTTGCGAGTAGTAGAAGATGCAAGCAACTCTACAGTAAGAGGTAATTTCTCTCAGACTTTACATTACCTTTTAGCATGAAGAAAAGTGCAGCAGGTGACTTCTGTTCCTGTGCAGCTCTGCAGATCTCATTGTTCCTGGGCCTCAGTCGTGGGGACAAGAGGGAGGACTTCTGGGGACTCCTGCACTGCAATGGGAAGGTCAGCGCTCGCAACCGGCAGTCTTCAATTCAGTTGCTGTTCAGTGTTTCAGATCCTCGCTTCTACTGCAATAAGCAACGCTGTGGTTGCTGGCTGTCGAGATGGACTTTCCTTGCTTCTGGGGTCCCCCACTCTGTTAGGGGGGGGGGAGCCCAGGCTCGGTCAGTCCTGTTTCCTGGGAGTCTGGAGGATCTTCATGGAGCTCTAGGCCAGCTTAAAAGCAATGCACACAATCTGGTGTTCCTCTCCCTGGCTACACAATTTCCAGCAGCAACTCTGTGGAAATTCAACCAGCTCCGAGATGGATGTCCAGGTGGCTTACTTTGGAGTTGATTGGTCCAACCAACTCAAAGGGAGAAGTCGTCCTTGCTGGGGCTTCTCTGTCAATACGAATTTGGAGTTCCAGCACATCAGTAGGGGTTCACTGGGCAAACCCACGGTCCAGGAGTTGCAGCAGGCGCCCTCTTCTTCGGTTTCTTCGTCCAGTGGTTGACTCTGCTTTCCAAGCCAAAAGCCTCACCTTTTATTAATTTCTCTCCCTTTCATTCCTGTCTAGCTGTCAGTCACCCAGCAGAGTGGCTATCCTTGCCGGACAGTTAGCCGGCCAATCACCACAGAGTACATGCAGGTCTCCTAGGAGGCTAAGCACAGGGAGCTTCGGGCACCTCCCTCACTTCCTTCCTACCCCAGACACCCTGGAGCCAAAGGCAAAGCGAACAATGGGACCAAACCTGGTTTGGCGCACAGAGTAAATCTCAAGATGGACCTTTCCACAAAGAAATGGTGAATAAAGACGACCAGGGCCATTTGGACAAAAATGGCACACTTGGATGCTTTACTGCAGCTGCGTACGCAGCCCGCGGTAAATGCACACCATGGTAGTTAAAACGAAACCACTGCCACCAGCCATTCAGTGAGAAAAGGGTAACATAAAAATGTTACATGAGAAGCTCGACTAAGGGGCTACTAGGTAACCCCTCCAGCACCCTATTGTAAGATGGTGTGTGATGGGTCTAGAAAGTTGCAATGGTAAGTAAAGACAATTTCACTTTTGCTGCTCTGGGAAACAGTGGTTTATCCAAGAGAAGGTATTTAAACCTTTAGGAAATCTGAAATACTTCCCTGTGCCACTGCACTGAAGGTTCTGTGTGACGCACTGTAAAAGACGATGCCTATGGAGTTTGTCAGACTCTACAACCAAAAGAAACAGAGTGTACAAAATCACATTAAAATACATGAGAGAGTGGGGGAAAAGGGTCTCACTCTCTCCAGGTTAAAAAAAAATCAAGTCCTCAAAATCCAGGAAAGTTGCTGGGGGTCTCTAAGGTGGAGGGAATTAGCACATTTCTGAGAATTCTCCCTAACAGTGGCATGTCCACTTTCCCTGTGTTCTGTCACCATAAGGCATCTGTTGGAGACATTGAGCACCCTGTCCTCGCCCATAGTTCCTTCTCCTTCGGTGCAGCTCCCTGCAATTCCATAATCTGTGTCTCTGGTAATACATTGTAACCCTCCTCCAGTACTATGCTTCTCGACCTTCCTTGTGCATTTTGTCTTTCTCTGTTCCCACAATTGTCCAAAATACTCTGCATGTTGTGCCTCAGTCTGCTGCTTCATTTCCTCTTGAGATGGGCTTGGCACTTCACTATTACTACATTTGTTGGATAAGCGATTACCTCGATCAATCTGCCCAGTAGAAGTGCATGCTGCACTGGGGTCCCGTCTGCTCTTCTGTACCCTGTCCTAAGCCAATTTGCTAATCCTGAGTTTACTGTGGACGTACCGTAGGCAGAGTCAGAAAAGATTGTCACTTCATTCTCTGCGCTGCTTTCCAGTGCTAGTATTGAGGCCACAAGTTCTGGTGCTTGTGCTGAATAGTGTGACGGTAGTCACGCACTTCCAACCACCTCACCTGTCCCCTCTTCCTTCAATCTTATTACTGCAGTCCCAGTAGCTCTGACCCCATCCTTTTGATCAATTGTGGAAGGAACCGTCAATGTAAAGCACGTCTCCCCTCCACCCCCCTCAAGTGCCTCCTCCTCTACCTTGTGTGCTTCACTGAACATCTCTGTTCTTTGTGCAGTTGTGTGCATAGTCCCCTACATGGTCATCTGCAAATAATGTTGCTGGGTTTACAGTCTTCCATCTTACTATCTTCAACCCTACATTCAATAGTATCACCTGGTACCCTGATGCTCTTTGTGTTGTCAGTGTGCTCTTTGGCTTCTGCAGTATCGCAAAGAGGGCGTGCTCCACGTAAAGTGGTTGTGCACCCCATTGTTACTGCTGCTGACTTCTCCACTGCAAAGGCCGCTGCTGCCAAAGCTTGTTCGCACGGATAATGTCCTCTCATCACCGTTTCAAGTTGCCCACTGTAGTAAGCTATTGGCTTATGGCCCATGCTTGTCTTTTGTGTCAGTACTACCTTCATCACTGTACCATCAGTGTGTGAGAACAAGAATTCTTTTTTGTAGTCTCGGATCCCTAACACTGGGGCTGTGCATATTGCTTCCTTCAGTTTTTCGAATGCTTCAGTCATCTCAGTTGTCCACGTTAGTGTCTTGTTTCCCTTCTGTGCTTCTTTCAGGGCACACAATAGGGGCCTCGTGCATGTGCTGTAGTCAAAGACCCATGCTCTGCAGTAGTTACATAACCCTAAGAACTGTTGTATTTTGCTCACTGTTGTGGGCTTGGGTGTTTTGCGTATTTTCTCTACTCTCTCTGAAGTAATCTGTCTGCCATTTTGTGATATTGTATGTCGAATGTATAGCATTTCCTCTGACAGTACTGTACCTTGGCCTTGTCCACCTTGTATCCTTTCTGAGCTAACAGTCTGCATGTCCACTGAGTCCTGTCGACACTGATCTTCTGTTTTGCTGCTAATCAGAATGTCTTCTACATATTGCAGAACTGTGCTTTCCATCTGTATGTTGCTTAGGTCCATCTGTATCACCCTGTTAAAGATAGATGGTGACTTGCAGTACCCCTTTCTGAGCCGTGTATGTTTCCACTTCAGATTTCTATACAATAAGCTGGTCAACTCTTGTGAGTTTGGGTGAAGTGGTACTGAGAAGAACTCATTCTTCAAGTCAATTACCGTGAAACAGCTTGCGCCAGAATGCTGCACAAAATTGTGCCAGTATTTGCAGCTAAAGTATACTCTGCTTCTACAATATGGTTAAGAGGCCTTAGGTCCTGTATGAAACGCCATGACCCTCCCTTTGCCTTGCGCACAGGATACACCACAGTGTTACATGGAGATTCTGATGGTACAAGAATGCCTCTCAATCAGGGCCGTGATTGTCCCATAAATGCCCTCATCTGCCTCCTTGGTTAGGGGATCCTGCCTTACTCTGGGTAAAATTGCTCCTGGCTTCAGTTTAATCTTCACTCCCCCTATGCTCTTTATCCAACCCACCTCATAGGGACTTGTGGTCCACACACTGCTGTGTACCTTAGCCATGTCCTCCTCTGAGTTTGAGGGCTGCGCCTCCATCGCAATTCTCTGTGGCACTTCTTTGTAGTGTATCTGTAACCAGTAGGTTACACTCATCTCAAACAACATCGTCATCTGTCAGTGTAGTCCGCCTGCACCCCTCTGCAACTGTGATCACTGCTCTCCATCCCGTCCTGTCATCCATCCCGTTTACTGTAATCCAATCCTCTCTTGCCACCACTTCCTCTATTTCTATGGATAATATTGTTCCTTTGAGTGGATTGTGTCCTCCAACGTATTCCTCATCTTAGATGTATTCCATCCCACTTTAGCTGCTTCTGAAAACATTTTCGGCAGAGGGCGCCGTGTGTCGATGGTCCCTCGAAGGCCTACGCCGAGGGTGTCGTCATCGGGTGTATAAGTGGCATGCGTGGTGCCGGTTGGCCTCAGTTCTGTTTTTCCGCAGTATACGTTGCTTCAGAGATTCGGCGCGCCTTGAGTTCTGTGAGAATAGTAGAATTACTAACAATATAACGAATATGTCCTCGTCATTGATGCCGACTACGACCCTGAGATCGGGTTTCAAGAAGCGCAAATAGAGTGGTTCAAAAATGTCTATCACAGACCCGCACCGAGAGTGTTTGTGGTGCCTCGGGGAAGGCCACGACATGGAGGCCTGTACCAAGTGTCAGGCGATGACGGGGAAGGCCTTGCGAGAGAGGAGGGGGAAAACTAAAAAGGCATCGGTCCAGGTCCTGAAGCGATTACCATCGCTCGTCGTCTTTGACAAAATAAATCGAAGAAATTACGCCACAGGTCCCCCTCCACCTCGTCCTCGGACGAATCCCCAAAAAAGGATGAAATGCCCCACTAAACATTCATCATCCGAAGAATGGGAAGCATTCAGGGTCAAAATGATGGAAGTGTTCGAGAAAGTGAAGCCTCGGTCCGCGCCCTCTTCGGGAGCCGGCCGGGAGCGTCATCGCTCTGACACTCGCACGCCCTCGAGCCCAGGTGATCGAAAGAGGAAGGATAGAGAACCTCCTAGGACGACGAGCAAGAAAAGCCACTCGAGTCGAGTCGACCGCTCGAGGTCACCAACGCTGTCGGAGATCGAACACACCTCGAAGTGCAAGTTTTCGAAGAGTGCCTCGAAGTCGGTGCCGTCGACGACAGGTATTACGTCGACCTCGAAGCCCTCTGCGCCAAAGGCTCCAGTTCGGCCAAATCAGCCAGAAAAAGGGAAATAGAAGGCTACAAGACCTGTAGTGCCTTCAGGACCCATTAATACTCCTCCTCCACCTCTCCCAGAAAGGGTTTTCAAACCTCTTCCTAGGAAGGAATTCTTCAAGTCCTTGACCTCAATCTTTGAGGCAGGAGAAATCTGATGAGGAGAGTGTACCCTTTGGGCTGGAATATGGCACCCCAAATGTCCCAGAATGTCAGATTTCAGAAGAAAGCAGGATGAGGGATCTGGTTGAATCAATGCACAATGCAAGTGGCATTGATACATCTCCTGAAAATTACTTTGGTAGGCCAGAACCAGGAGAGCATGCCAGTCCATCATACCGTCAGCTAATGACAAAGGTGGTAGATTCCTTAGGATGGACCAGGCCAACAACCCAATTCCTCGAAGATGATTTGACAGACATATTGGACCATGGTCCTACTGAAGACCCAATACTACCCTTTCACGTAGCCTTGCAAAATAGGGTGGGCAAAAAATGGGAGACTACGGATTCTATTCCGCCAGTGAATAAATCCCTCACTTCAAAATACCGCCCTGCCAGTAGCGACCCCGGATAGCTGTCTAAACATCCCACTCCCGAGAGTTTGGTCATGCAGGCAGCCACAGCTTCTAACAAACTGGCGTACTCTTCTATCCCTCCGGACAGAGACGATAAGTGTGTGGATGGCTGGGCACGGAAGGTGTTTTCAGCTGGGAGTATGGCGTTAAAATCAGCTAACTCCACATGTGCCTTGGCAAAGTTTTCATACTCTGTGGGAGTGCATTGCAATGGCAGTGGAGCACATACCAGAAGGGGACGTAAGGGAAGGATTCCTAGCCATTGTTAGAGATGGGAAGGAGGCCATGCAGGAATCCCTTCAATCTGGACTGGACACTGCAGATAGTGTGAGCAGGTCCATGAGCACTAGCACGGTAATGCGCAGATTTGCGTGGGTACAGAAGTCTGGTTTTGCACTAGACATACAGAACCGCCTTCTGAACATGCCCTTTGACGGGTCTCGCCTTTTTGGCAGCAAGGCTGACGAGAGCCTTGAGAGGTTGCAGACCTCAAAAGCAGCTGCCAAGTCTTTGGGGGCTGCTATTGGGCAACCTCAGCCTTTTCATGCGCCAGGTCAATCTTGGAGGGGATGATCCTATCGTTACTACTCCTCATATGGAAAGGCGAGAAGAATGGCCAGTCAAAGGGGCCAGAGAAAGACCACTCGCGGTGGACAAGCAAAACGTGCACAGCCTGCTCCAGCTACAGCCTCTTTGCCATCAGTGGCTGCAGCAACCGCCACAAAACCAATTTGAGGACTTGCATCACAAGACACCTGTAGGAGGCAGGCGGTCGCAGCATCTGCAAGAATGGCGAGCCATTACTTCAGATGTTTGGGCTCTAGAAATTATAGCCCAAGGTTACTGCCTTCCTTTTTTAACGCAACCTCAAAGCAATCCGCCAGGGAGACACACTTTGAAATTTGCAGGCCCGTTCCTACAGCAGGAAGTTCTATCCCTGATAGAGAAAAGTGCTATAGAGCCAGTACCTGCTGCGGAGAGGAACAAGGGATGGTAATCCCTGTATTTTTTTTGATCCCCAAAATGGACAGAGGACTGAGATCCGTCTTGGACTTAAGAAACTTGAACAAGTTTCCCAGGAAGGACAAGTTCAAGATGGTTACCCTTTCTCAGATCCTTCAGGCCCTTCAACTTCAGGATTGGTTGGTGTCATTGGACCTCCAGGATGCTTATTTTCATGTGCCGATTAATCTCAAGCACAGAAAATACCTGTGGTTCGTAGTTGGCAACGCACGCTATCAGTTTCGATTCCTGCCATTCGGATTGACCTCTGCCCTGAGCGTCTTCACCAAACTGATGGTAGTAGTGGCAGCGCACCTCAGGAAAGGGGGATTCACGTCTACCCCTACCTAGACGATTGGTTGATCAGAGCACGTTCTGCTGAACCGGCACTGGATCACCGAAAGTCACCTGCCACTTCCTCCACAGACTGGGTTTCTCCCTCAATTTCAAGAAGTCACAAAAGACACCTCAATAGCTCCAGTACATAGGAGCTGTATTAGACACATCGTTGGCAAAGAGCTCGCCTCCCAGGCCGAGGGCTGAAGACATTCTTCAGATGGTTTCCAAAATGTCCAAAATCTCCAGGCCTACAACTTCTTAAGGTTAGTCGGCCTCATGGCATCCTGCATCTTCCCGGTGCCGGAGGCACGGCCGAGGATGATATCCCTTCAATGGGCTCTAAAGACTCAATGGTCCCAGTTCTCAGGTCAAATGACAGATCTGCTCCAGATTCCGAACAAGGTTCGACAAGATCTTCTATGGTGGACTTGCACAGAGAATATCCTGAAACGAAAACTTTTTTGGCAACCATGGCCAGAGATCACAGTGGTGACGGACGCCTCACTTGTGGGGTGGGGAGCTCATGCCAACGATCTGACAATCAGCGGTCATTGGTCTCCATCGGAGTCCAAACTACACATCAACCTTTTAGAGCTGAGAGCAATCAGAATAGCGCTGAAAGCTTTCCTGCCATCTGTCAGGGAAAAAATGTCCTGATAATGACGGACAACATAGTAGCCATGCATTATCTAAACAAAAGAGGAGGTGTAGGGTCACTACCACTGTGCAGAGAGGCAATGCAGTTCTGGTATTGGGCAATTCTGGAAGGAATATCTTTTACAGCAGTTCTTCTAGCCGGTGAGGAGAATATGACGGCAGATGCTCTGAGCAGGCAGAGCATGGTGTCCCACAAATGGGAACTGGCTCAGGAAGTCATTGAAGAGATCTTCGCCCTTTGGTGAACCCCTCAAGTAGACCTATTTGCGACCAGAATCAACCGGAAGTACAAAAGGTATTGCTCAAGGGAATTTCCCCTGAGAGGAGCCCTGGGGGACGCGTTTGTGGTGGAGTGGAATTTCGCACTATTGTACGCGTTCCCTCCGATTCCCGTCATTCCTCAGGTCATCAGGAGACTGAGACGGTTCCGGGACCGCATGATCCTAATTGCCCCGGATTGGGCCAGGAGAACATGGTACCCGGACCTTTAAGACATGTCCATTTGTCCCTCAATACGTCTTCCTCGGAGAGAGGACCTTCTCTCTCAAATGGAGGGTCAGTTTCTCCATCCAGAGGTCAAAACGCTCAACCTTCATGCTTGGTATCTGAAAGACTGAGATACAAGGATTGGGACCTTCCAGATGACGTCATAGAGGTGTTGATTTTGGCAGAAAGGCCAGCAACAGTCTCTATACCGTTGCTGTTGGAAAAAGTTTGGCAACTGGTGCAGAGAAAGGAATGTCAGTCCTTTTCTCCAGCATGGGGTCTGGCATGGATTCACATGCTCATGAATATTCCCCGTCGTCAGGCTGGAATCCTCGGTAAAGAAAAAATCAGTTTAGTTTCTGATCTGTCTTTCTTAGTAGTAACCAATCACTGATCTCTGGGTCATACTACCCCCAACCAATGACTGTCCTCTCCCTAAACCCCGCCTCTGGCAGCCATCCTCAGATTTTTACCGCACGCTCAAGTGTTGGGAGTCCTCGTGCTTTAGCTCTCGAGTTTTTGTTGCGTTTTCGCGCTTTTTTCAGGAGATTTTCTAATTTTTTCGGTTTAATCGAGCGTGAAGCTCCACCGTTTCTACTTCCGATAACGGGGACCCGTTTCGGAATTCTTCTACACCCCTCAAGGGTGAAGTTTTCGTAGAGTTTACGCTTCTTGGAGGATTCCAGAAGATCTGCGGCCTACCTCAACGGACATGGCCCAGGACAAGGGAAGCTCGACACCCGGATCCAAGCTGTTCAGGTGCTGCCCTGGATGCGATTACAAAACGTTTTCAAGGAGGACGAGCATTCGCAATGTCTCTACTGCCTTCATGAGGACAAGATGCACATGGAGAAGGACTGTGCGTTCTGCAAGAACCTTTCGGAACGGACCAAACAAGATAGTCGTTCCCGCCTCGCCGCCTGGCTGGAGAAGGGCACAGCAGGTGAGAAGGCGAAGAAAAAGTCTGAGTGGGCTTCTAAGTCCTGTGAGGGCGCCCCGGTGACGGGGGCCCAACAGAAGGCCAAGCACCGCGAGTCCGCGGGCACCTGGAGCGCCGAAAGGTCGGGTTGTTCGGCTGCCAGGCAGGGCGCGACTTCCCCGGCACGTTCAACCACGAGCCAGCGCTCTGGTTCGGGGAAGAGGAAGTCCGAGAACCCGGTTAAGCTGCTGGAGCGGCCCCGGTCGATCTCGAAGGGGGAGCGAGGCGCTGACCCTCCCCCCCACCCCCCCCAAGGTGAAGGCCCAGGACGCACCTAAGGTGAGTGAGGGCTTTGATCCAGCCGGCAAAGGCCTCTATCGAAGTGGTTGCTGCGACCCTGGCGAAGCCAGCTGAGACTACGCCAGTGGAAACGGCCTCTGGGCCCAGAGTATCCCTGCCACCGCAGAGGGAATCCTCTTTCCAGCCCATCGTTAAGACCCTGTGAAGTCCCCGGCGGAAAAAGAGGGGGGCAGGGGCGGTGGCCATTACAGACTCGGAATCAGCCTCTGAGGAGGAGCTGGTGGAAACCGAGAAGGGCCTCAACGAGAGGTTCATAGGCCTCAACGCGAGGTTCGAGAAGGTTCGATCTCAGGGGGCGGTCCCCGCTGACATGATTGAAGATAGCGACAAGGGCGACGAAGAGCGCCCAGTGGAGCGGCCATCCCGTCCGTCGCAGCCATTACCCGAGCCCCAGGATAGCTCGGCGGCCATTTTGTTGGCGATCCAATCCTTATGTACCGAGATAAGGACGAGATTACCACGGACCCCGACGGAGGATCCAGAACCAGGCCCGTCGGGAAACCCTCCGAACAAGCGGAGGAGAGTCCACCCCTCCCCGCCCTTCGTGCCCGTGAGGCCTGTGGACCCCTCGCCGGACCCTAGAGAGGATACGGCGACAGATACAGCGACGGGGACGGACGACGACGGCGATGACACAGCGGACATCCCGTCGTCACCCTCCCCCTCAACCCCCCGCGGGCTGCTCCAGCCGACGAAATTGGCTCCTTCCACGCCATGATAACCAGGGCATCCAAGCTCTTCCAGCTCTGCCCTGAAGAAAAAAGAAGGAAGGTTTTCTTTACCAGCGACGAGAGGCCAAGAGGAAGACGGTCCTCGCGGTGCCTTTGCTCGACGACATCTGGGACGAGGGGCTTGCCGTCCTCGAGAACCCTTCCACGACGCCCGCCAAGAGGGACAGGTACGAGAAGAAGTACCCAGTCCCCGATGCCGCCCCCTTGTGCCTCGGGGCGCAGCCCACGCCGGACTCTGTCGTCTCGGCAGCGGCTACGAAGAAAGCGGCGGGTGCGGCGGCTTCAACTTCCACTTCCCCGCCGGACAGCGAGGGCAAGAAGTTGGACTCCATGGGACGACGAGTCATCTCGTCGGCGGCAACGACGATTAAGGCGGCCAATGCCTTAGCGATCGCGGCCCGCTACGACAGGGAGCTCTGGTTCAAGATAGCTCCCCTGCTAGACTTCCTGCCTGACAAGAGGACGGAGGCCCTAGAAATTCTGCAGGAAGGCGAGGCGGCGTTGGATCACGCCATAACGGTGGCAACAGACATTGCCGCTACCGGATTTCGCCAACTGGGCAACAGTTTTCCTCCGACGACGAGGATGGCTCAAGGCGACGGACTTTCACCAGGACGTCCATACCAGAGTATTGCACATGCCATTCGACGACAACAACCTTTTTGCTAAGGCGGTGGACGAGTCCCTACAGGCCATCAAGACCGACTCGGAGATGGCCCGGGCCCTAGGGGTGCTTCAACAGCGACGGCCCTTTCGGAGCTACGGAGGCAGATAGGGTGCCTCCAAAGGATCCAGCGGTGGCTCCTCCACTTACCGCCAGGCGACCCGCTCCTCTTCCCAGGAGGCCTACAGAGGTCGCGGCAAGCAAGGGGGAATCCCGCCGTCGTCGCCAAGGAGGCCAAGGCGGCAAGGCAGCCTCCAAGCAAGGCTGACCCGGCCGTGTTGTCGGGCCCCCACCGAAGCACCCCGGTGGGAGGCCGGCTGACTAAGTTAGTCAGTGTGTGGGAGTCCATCTCCACCGACCGTTGGGTGTTGGACACCCTGTGCAACGGGCACTCGCTGGAATTCCAAAAGTGCCCTCGCATTCCTCCCGTGGCCAGGAAGGAGAATCACTTCCCTCAACTGCTGTTGGAGGTAAGGGCGATGCTCAAGAAAGGGGCCATCGAGCTCGTCCCCAGGAGGCTCCGGGGCTCTAGAGTGTACTCAAGGTACTTCCTCGTCAAAAAGAAGACGGTTGGCCGGCTCCCCATCCTGGACCTGCGTCGGTTAAACCAATCAAGGCGCAGAAATTCAGGATGGTCACCCTCCAGCACGTTTTGGGACAGCTGGAGGAAGGTGACTTCCTATCGTCGTTGGACCTGGAGGATGCTTACTTCCACATCCCCATTCTAAAAGGACACAGGCAGTTTCTCAGGTTCGTGGTTCAGGGACGCCACTACCAATTCAGAGCCCTACCGTTCGGATTAAAGTCGGCACCCAGGGTATTCACCAAGTGCCTGGCACCAGTGGCTGTGCCTGCAGGGGATCCACGTCTACCCCTACCTGGACGACTGGCTAATCCGGGCAAGGACAAGAGAACTCGCCGTCGAACACACAGCGAGGTCCGTCCGGTTGCTCACGGAACTGGGGTTCGCCATCAACTACCCCAAATCCCACCTGGTTCGATCGCAAGTAGCACTGTTTCTTGGAGCGAAGCTCGATACAGTGGGGCAACTGGCCTCCCCGTCAGAGGAGAGGACCAAGACCATCCTGGGCAAGGTGCAGCGCCTGTTAGCCACGGACGTGGCCAGGGTGAGGTCCATCAAGTCCCTTCTCGGGATGATGTCCTCATCCATCTATCTTGTACCCCTTTGCAGACTTCGGATTCGTCCGCTACAGGAGTTCCTCGACGCCTGCTGGTTTCAGGCGACGGCTGCTTCGAGGACAGGATCCCTCTCGAAGAGGAGTTCCGTCGGGCGATCCTATGGTGGGGCACCCGTGCTCACCTCACTACAGGCACGGACTTTCAAACCCCGGCGTTCAGGAGACGGTGACGGACGCCTCTCTGGTGGGTTGGGGGCCCACACCAGAGATCTCCACGCAAGAGGCCTTTGGCTCCCGGAGGAGAGGCCCTCCACATCAACATTCTTGAGCTCCAAGCAGTGTTCTGGGCGTTCAAGTCGTTCCTTCCCTTCCTCAAGGACAAAGTGGTGAGGATCTTCACCGACAACACCACCACAATGTTCTACATACGGAAGCAAGGGGGCACCAGATCCCCAGCCCTATCCAAGCAGGCCCAGGATCTGTGGCACTGGGCCTTCGCCCAGGGGATGTTTCTGGTTCCCTTCCACTTGGTAGGAATAAAAAACACCATCACCGACTCACTCCGCAGAGAGCTGCACTCGTGCCACGAGTGGGAACTACTCCAGGCCCAGGTGGATCGGCTCTTCCAACGATGGGGCCCCAGATCGACCTGTTTGCGGCGACGACGAACTCCAAGTGCCAGAGTTTCGCCAGCAGGTTCCCACAGCCGAGGAGCATGGGCGATGCTTTCTCGTTCCCCTGGGATGGCCTGTTTCTATACGCGTTCCCTCTGTTGCCATTGCTGTTCCGCCTCATCAACCAGCTCAAGAAGTCCAGGTGCAGAATGATCCTCGTCGCACTGGCGTGGCCGAGGCAGATCTGGTTCCCGGACCTTCTGGACTTGTCAACGTCCCCGCTAGTCAAGCTGCCGGCGGACGCGGATCTTCTCTCCAGAGAAGGAGGCGCCATTCTCCATCACGACCCGCAGTCGCTGAACTTGCAGGCCTGGCTCCTGCAGCGCTAGAGTTTGGAGGGTACGATATACCGGCTGATTGCAGAGAGGTTCTTGCAAAAGCCAGGGCGTCCTCAACTCTCAAGTGTTACGGTCATAAATGGAAGAGTTTCTCTGTCTGGTGCCGTGCACAGAAGATTAACCCTCTGCGGATTACAGCCCCTCAAGTACTGCCGTACCTTCTGTCGCTGGCCAAAGCTGGACTGGCTCACGCCTCCATCAAAATGCATCTGGCTGCCATCTCCCGATATACCAGGACTACGGGACGGGCGTCCTTGTGGTCTCATCGCCTGGTGAAGAAATGTATGAAGGGACTATTCCGATCATTCCCGCCGGTGAAGGCTCCTACCCCAGCGTGGGAGCTTAATGTGGTGCTGACCAGGCTCATGGGGGGGGCCCCTTTCGAGCCTATGCATTCGGCGCCTTTGAAGTTCCTGTCATGAAAGACCGTGTTCCTTGTGGCCATCACCTCCGCACGACGAGTGGGAGAGATCCACGCCCAATCTTGCAAGCCTCCATACTTGACTTTTCATGACACAAGGGTGGTGCTGAGGACGCACCCCTCCTTCATGCCCAAGGTACCGTCGGACTTCCACCTCAACGAGCCCTTGGTGTTACCAGTTTTCTTCCCGTCGCCTTGGACGCCGGCCGAGAGGACTTTGCACTCGCTGGATGTAGCTAGAGCGCTGAAGTTCTATGTGGACCACACAAAGAGTTTTCGGAAGACGTTACAACTGTTGGTGAACTTTGGGTCTGAGAATCAAGGGAAGGCTCTCTGGAAGACTTCCATTTCCAGATGGCTCTCCGGCTTATCATGCACTGTCACCGGTTGGCAAACCGGCCGTCCGAGAGCCCATTCAACCAGAGCGATTGCTGCTACCCCAGCGTTCCTTTCTGGTGTGCCCCTGCTGGACATCTGCAGGGCTGCTACGTGGAGGTCGACGCACACCTTCACAAGATTCTACTGCATCGATCAGGACTCCAGGGAGGAGTTCAGGGTCGGCCAAGCAGTGCTGCGCAACCTGTTTGCCTAAGGTGAGCCTGGTGAGGCGGTAAGAATTGCTTAATGTTGAGTTTTGGATGTAATGCTTAAAGTTGAGCCTTTGCCACCTCCCGTGGTTGTGCATGTATATACTGCTATGTATTCTTTTATTCATGAGCATGTGAATCCATGCCAGACCCCATGCTGGAGAAGGAACAAGTTACTTACCTGTAACTGTTGTTCTCCAGCATGGGTCTGGCATGGATTCACATGCGAACCCTCCCACCTACCCCTCTGCGGCTCTTCACTTGGTCATACTGCCACTTTGCATGCTACCAAATCTGAGGATGGCTGCCAGAGGCGGGGCTTAGGGAGAGGGCAGTCATTGGCTGGGGGCAGTATGACCCAGAGATCAGTGATTGGTTACTACTACGAAAGACAGATCAGAAACAAAACTGATGCTGATTTTTTCTTTACCGAGGATTCCCAGCCTGATGACGGGGAATATTCTTGAGCATGTGAATCCATGCCAGACCCATGCTGGAGAACAGTTACAGGTAAGTAACTTGTTCCTTCTATGTTCTTTTCCGGAGGTACTGTCCTTTCTCCTGTGCCTAGCACATAGAGGTCTAAATGTTGGAACCATTAAAGGTTATCTTGCAAAGCTTTCCATCTTCAAGCGCTCGTCGGAAGAATGCTCCTATTTCAAAATTCCTTTGGTAGTGCAATTCTTAAAAGGACTCACTAATGTGTTTCCTCCTTACCCATTTCAAGTGCCAATTTGGGGTCTCATTTGGTCCTAAAATTCTTAATGTGTGCTCCTTTTGAGCCTTTGCATACTTGTCCGTTAAGATTACTGGCATGGAAAACTTGCTTTCATAGTTGCTTTAATATCTGCAAGAAGAGTGAGCGAACTGCAGACACTGTCTTCTGGGCCCCACTATACTGTGTTCCATAAGGACAGAATTGTGTTGAGGGTTAAATCCCATGTTTTACCTAAAGTGGTGTCTGATTTTGAAAAATTGTTTTACCCGCATTCTATCCTCCACCTCATCCTAGTAAGGAGGAGGAAAGATTACTCAGGTTGGATCCAAGAAGAGCTTAAATCTTTTACATCTCCAGGCTTTCCAAGCTTAGCGTGGACAATCAACTGTTTATTGGCTACACAGGAAGGAAATTGGGTCAATCGGTGACAAAGCAAACAATATCACGCTGGATTGTGCTTTGCATTTCAGAATGCTACAGAGTAGCACAAAAAAACCCACCAGAAGGTCTAAGGGCTCATTCCACCAGAGGCATCGCCTCTTCGACAGCCCTACAAAGAGGTGTTCCTATAAGGTCCATTTGCGAAGCAGCAACTTGGTCTTCACTGCATACCTTTTCAAAATTCTATAGTCTGGATGCTTCCCAGTCTAAGGAGCTGAATTTTGGTAAAGCAGTACTATATTCAGCCATCTAAGGGTATCGACAAAATCTAACCCCTCCTCCAGAAAAAATTGTCCATACTGCTTTGGGAGTCTAAGATGAGGAATACGTTGGAGGAACATCCAATCGAAAGAACATTACCAGTTGGTAAGTAACTTGTTCTTCTGGCTCGTCCAGTGGTAACTCAGGCCTGAATAGGTACTCGTTGGGTACTCGCCACACCTTCCCTGCAGTCCCTGGAAGCCATGCAATTGCAATATCTGTCCTGTACTGGAACATTTCTGCATCCACTGGCACCCCCTTCTTTACTGTACGTCCACAGTATGCGTGGACAAATCTGTTTTACGTTTAGCATGTGTATGCCTGGTGTAGAGCACACCTTGTCTGTGAATGAGATGGTCATATTTAGTCTGCTCCTAATGTCTCGTCCCAGTAGGTTTACAGGTGACTTTTGAGAGTAAAGTAAAGGCAGTGATGGATTGTGATCACCTATAGAGAGTGAGATATTTACTGTAAAAGGAACCACTTCCTGAGCCCCAGAGAATCCTTCAGTGTTCATGCAGTGCCTGACAACGTAAAAGCTCCTTCCCTAATGCATGACCTAATAGCCCCTGTGTCAACAAGAAAGGAAAATGTTTTGTCACCTATCATCACACCTATGCGAGGTTCCTTCGCAGGGTTGGCTGTGATCAACAGGATGGGACACAGCAAGTTCGTCTGTGGGCTGTACTATTGAGTGTAGAGGAACAACCAACTCCCAGTAAAGGGGTTGTTCCCTACCATGGTTACGCCTCCCAGTTGTCTGACCGGAACTGTCGCCACTGTGTAAATGTGTGCTGGTGCGTATCGGTGCTAGTTGCTGTGTTCCTTCAAATCTGTGGTGCTTGTATATACTGTGCTACCGGTGCTGGCATCTGTGGTACCTGCATTTGTGTTGGTGGTGCTTGTGGCGTCTGCTGATACATGCCCTGCATTTGTACTTGCTGCTGTTGGTCCTGTGCCTAGTAATCGTCTGGATCCCCTTGATATCCCCAATTCTGTTGCCTCCCCCTGGACCTACATACCCTTGAAATGTGTTTGATCTGCCCACATGTGGTGGCTCCCTACCTTGCCCTTGGAAATGCCCCAAAAATCCCCTGTGTTCTGCTGCAAATGTTGCCCATATTCTCTAAACCCTCCTGGAACCTGTCCCCCTCTTTGTTGTGATGCATCTGTGGCTCAAAGCCATGTCCTCTATTTGCCCCCCCCCTCCTCAGAACCCTTGCTGTGGTCCACCCGCCCCATAAACCCTCCTCCCATGGGCAGTGTGAACTGTTTGCTGCTGTGCCTGTGGGGTCGGGCTGGTTATAACTGTCCCTTCCATTGCATACTTCGATAGCTTTGTCTGTACTGGTTTCGCTTCATCTGCATTTTTGTCTTCTGCTTTTTGCTTAACCTTCTCTACAATGATGCACTATCGTGAGCTGTATGTCCGAACATCCTTTTGCTTCTATCCCTACTAATTTCCTTAAACTTTTCTTTACTTGCTCTGGTAGTCCCTGCACTAGTATGTGGTAGAATATTGCTACTGTTTTGTCCCGAGGCTCTTGAGTTTTGATGCGCCAAAGCTCTTGAATCTCCTGAATGTACTTCACAGGATCTTCATCTTCCCTCATTTTGCGTGACATAATTACCCCTATGTCTGACGTCTGGGTATTGTGTTCTATATGTTTTTCATACTGCTGCCCTGCAGTTTGCAAATGGCAACACGTTGTGTGCTGTATTCTGCGTAGTCACCCACAGGAACCCCACCCTTTACCATACGTCATCTTCTGCATCCCCTAGAATTGATATCAGAAGTTCCTTTACACCTCCCACTGCTAGCCTATGTTCAGCCATCATTTTCTCCATCTCATAAATCCACTTCCCAGCCCCCACACTCAACAATGGTAGCCTACATTTCACATTCTCCTTGTCGGTGTGCTTCCATGGCACATACTGAGGTTGCACCCCTCCTCTCTTTAACAAGGGCATCTGTGTGAATTCTGCCTCCTCCTGGTCAGTCTCACTTGCCTGTGCCCTCTCTTGCTCTCAATTCCTGCGCATACATCTATTGTTTCTAGTGTGGGTACTCTCCTGTTGTCGTCATACTCTAGTCGGTTTCATCCAAAATGACCGTGGCCAAAAAGTCAGTCTCAAAATTCCGACCCATATATATATCAGTAAAAACACTTTAACGGGACGTTATGGTTAAGTTGCTCTACTAAAAACCAGTGAAATTCATTAAAGAAAACTTTAACGGGACGTTATGGTTCCAAGTAAAACCCTTGAAATTCGCCAGTTATGGTAAACTAAGCAACCATAACTTGCGCCATCTCTGTGCACTGCTAACACGAACACCCAGGACATCAAAGATGACATTTTCGGTTTTACTTGGAACCATAACGTCCCGTTAAAGTTTTTTTTTTATTGAACTTCATAGGTTTTTAGTTGTGGCACGTAACCATAATGTAAACGAACATCTGACTTAATTCCACACCTTGCGGAGACTGCCACATGACCAGAACCAGCCTTGGGGGGGGGGGGGGGTGAGCCGACCGGCCGGGGCGCCGCGCTCCCCAGGGCCCCATGAGCCCCCCGCCCGCCAGTTCGGGGGACTCTTTCAATGGCTCGGTGAAGCTGGCGTAGCTGCAGAATGCGTAGCACGCGGTGCATTCAATGTCATTCGGGTGCTTCGCACAGGCGCCTTAACCAAGGAAAGGGACCGTTAGCCCCACGGCAGCTCGGGGGAGTCTTTGAATGGCTCCCCCAATCTGGCATAGTGGCAGCAGGCGCCTCATTGTTGGCCAATCCGTGCGGAGCACATTTAGGAACAATAGGGTGCTAATGCACCCTATTAATAGAATTATCTCCTTGCTGGAGCGAGGAGATTTAAAAAAAAAAAAATACACTCCGTAGCCACGGCCCCTGTTGACCAGGGGCGCGCAGAGAGGGGGGGGCACCAATTCGCCCAGGGCGGCTGCATCCCCTAAGGCCAGCCCAGCACATGACCAGATATCGGCGCAGAGCACGGTGACGTGTCAGAGAATCCGTACATACTTAACAATAAGATATATCTCGCATGGACAGTGTGGAAATACATTTTTTACTGATGTAGGAACTGCCACCTTGAACATGTCCCTTGCACAGCTCCAACACCTATTCGTAGTGAGCCATTAAGGATGTAGCACACAGTACATACTTTTAGCAAAAATACTATTTATCTGAAAACGACATGAGCTAAGGCCATGTGTCCTCCCTAAGAAACTTCAGCACTGCTGTAACGAAGGAGCATGAGAAACACTGCCCCTACCCTAGAAAGAACACACGCACAACATTTTCCCCCATCCGCCTAGCCCCCCGTATTACTGGTTGGTGCCTCTTTCCTCATTTCTGTCCACAACTTTCCATCTTAGCTGTCCTTCCAAAATAAAAGCCATCCGTAAACAATTTAAATGATCCTGTAAGAACCACCTTTCACAGTTTAAGAATAGTAAAAAAAAATTGCATACAAAACAAAATACTTTTCCAAAATGGCCACCATTAAAAGGAAAGGCGGTTGTTCCATACATGGCCCCTCGCTTTCTATGGCAGCCTGCAAATAGCACATAGTAGACGCTGTTAACATATTACCACCAGCACTTTTTTCCTCCCTTTCAAATGTATCGTAATGGCGAACAAGTTTACCACAAAGCCAGTCCCAGGTGGACATGGCCACTGTAATCCTATCTTTTCTCCCTTCTGGCCATGACCAGTAGCCACATTGTGCAGATCGTGACCTTATACCATGACCCCGACATTCTGCCCAGTCCCCATGGCTGCAGCCTACCCCTCAGTCAATAAACATATACCGCTATGTTTTTTAACTACATTACGGAACCTGTGTAATACGAAAACACTCCCACATCTCGTCACATAACCAACCCTAGTGATATTCAACACCTTTATGGATGACATTCCTCTCCGGCGTAGCCAAATGCGGTCATAACCACCTACGTGCCGTGACGCAGAACCTGCAAATGAACACACAGCGACGTAGAATGTAGCACGTTCCATTTTGAAATAAGTTTTTTTTAAAGGAAAACATTACAAATTTTAGAATTTGTAAAGTACTTTAATTTCACAATAAACTGTCCGAGACATCGGACTATTCCCATTTTCAAGGAAATAGTAACTTTGTTTTTTCCGTCGTCATCGAAAATGTTAATCGTGAGCCACACGTTGATCTTTTCGCATACACAAAGTATTCGCTTTCGATAAACCAATTGCTTCGGTCGTACAGGGATTTCCAAGACGTCGGCATGAACTTTGGACTACACCACCATAAAAGATATTATGTTACTCCTAATGGCCACTCCAGCGTGTGGACAAATGGGGCCGGCCCGGTCGTCCCACAATACAGTCACGGTTAGGCAGCCGGTGAAGAGTATGTGCATTTGGCGTCCAAAGAACCCATCAATTGGCATTTGGAATCCATGGCAATCACAGTACGGCAGAATGTAGCTGTTGAGAAAACGTAACAGAAAATACGTATCAATACCCAACCTTTAGAAAACAATTGCAAAAAAGACAAAAAGAACGTGGAAAGTGATACACAAATCGATGTGGTCATACATGACATTTAAAGAAAATAGCGTTGCACATGGGTGAACCTAATAATAGCCTACAATCGGTGAGAATCTGCATTCTCCATAACGCTAAAAAAAAAAAAAATTGACAGCTACACAGAAATAGTACCTCGGTTATAATGCCAAATTTACTGTTGTGTTAATAGCAAATTAAAACTCGTTCCGGTGTAGAGTTGTCAAAAGTAAACTTACACAATATTTCCTGTCTCCATTGTCTTCGTTATAACCCAGACAGCGAGGTACTTGCAGCAAAGAATCTTCAACTGATATACATGTGTTTTATAAACGTTTTGAATACATAACCTTATCAAATGGTATTTTTCCCAAACTTGCACTCCCTGCATTCTTATTGAATTTTTCCCTTTCGCTCAAGGTCAAAAAACAATTGACCCTTATGGGTTTCAGTTGCATGCGTGGGGCTACTGAGCTCGCAACCACAAAAGTTCAAAATGCAAATACATTCTGACTTTTCAACATGTCTCAACGTATTCATGAGAAGTGGTACTCCCATACACTTGCAAACCTGCTCTTTCCATCAAACACTGCAGGTGGCTCCCTCAGATTTCAAACTCTACGACGCTATTTACTGTATGACCTAGATGACAAGAAAACACCACTTTTTGCCTTCCTGCTCCACATCCCATCCCAGCCTCATTAACCCTCACCTTCCGATACAATATTTCATACGTTTAACAAGTGCATTGATGTGGTGTTTTATGTGTCACCGGCGATGTTCGCGTACACTAAAACACGAATAAAACATGGCGGGCGCAGCGACATAATCAGATGCATTTCATGCCATTCAACACCCAATCAGTGAATGCGCCACATGTCAGCGAACATGACACTACGGAAAAGCCAATTGGTATCTTGTCCGCGGAGCGAACAGCGAAGTGTGTCTGCAGAGCGGACACAGATATCACTAATTTATCAGACATACTTTTTCGTTGTTTTAAAGAAAACTACTGGACGGATTGGCACCAAATTAACAAAAGCACGCTTTCGGGACCAAGCTCTTGCTCCTGCTGCAAATTTGGTGAAAATCCGTCCAGCCGTTTGGACTGGAGACGTGCGTAAACTTTTTCCCCCATTCAGTCTATGGGAAAAAAGACGTTTTGAGAGCCCCCTCTATAACTTCCCCCCCCTGCACCAAAAATTACCACATTTTGCAAAGTAAATCAGAGTGGTCCATATACTTTTTTTGCAAAGTTTGGTGAGAATTCGTCCAGGGGGAGCGGAGTTATAAGCTGCCCAAAAAGTGCTCTTCCTATGGAAACAGCAACTTAACCATAACTACACGGCCACCACAATGACCTGCAACTGTAACTAAACCAATTCCATGTAACAGCGCCACGATGCCGCCGGGCTGTCGGTGCGCTTTAGAAGTGCAAATAAATAAATACATTTCTGATGTTTGTGAATCTGCTTAGAATCGCATGCTGTGCATATAGTCCGACATCTAGTGGTAATCGTAGAGTATTGCACTTGTCTTTCGAGGATCGAAAGGGGACGTCGACATGGGCATGCTTGTAACACTATCCTTAACGTGACGTGTAGTGTACCCAAAATACCTCATTGTTTTTTCAGCCCAGCTAGCTGGTTGCCCTATGCAGAGCTCCCACATTACAAAATGTATTAATCTTTGTCCACGAACGTTGGTCGTATTAGCCTTCGACCCTTCTCAATCGACGGCTACTTCTACACCGAAGACGACTGCAGATGTCGGCAGCTGGTTTTTCGGTTGACAATGTAGACCGCGTGGCCTTGACCCTCAGGCCAGGCCTTACAGTAGAGAGTGGGGTCCGGGGTTCTGATTCTTGGTAGAATGCATTTCCTCAACCACCACCCCTCCCCCTTTCCCTTCCGGTCTTGCTGTCACTTCACACCTCAGCTATGGAGAGGACACCTTTTAAGTTTGCTCTTTTTGCAACAGCAAATGTCTGTGGAAAGACACGCACCGGAGGTGCAACAAGTGTCTGCCTCGAGATCACAACGAGCAGTCCTGCAAGTCCTGCTGACTTTTGTGCCCTAAAACGCTAAAAGATCAGCCGACGAAGCGGTGGGCCGCTTACGCAATGCAGGCTGATAGTGGTTGCCCTGCCGCCGCAGGCGCCTCGAGTTGTTAGGCAGAAACCTGTGCAGTTCCCTCTGGGACCACTGCAAAAGATTTAAGACTACAGGTGTTTGGCAGTAAACCCACTTGGTAGCAGTCTGTACCACACAGATTCACTTGGTAGCTGTGGCTGAGCAGTCAGACTTCCCTCAAGAAGAGTTAGGCAGTATACAGAGTATTCACAATAGGTCAAGAGAACACAATGGAACAAGTAAACACTGACCAGGGCTTGGTGTAAAAGAGATCTAATTATTTATTTAAAACCACATCTAGAAAAACACACAGGCACTAATAGTAAGCAATTCAAAAACACGGTCACTAAAAGATATACACTCCCTTAGAAGAATATTAGACAAGTCTTAAGTAAATCCCCACTTATTTTCAGACAGCGGTGAGCGCTTAACGCAGATGGCACTCTAATAATTCGTTTTAAAAGGGAGAGAAAAGCAGAGAATAATTTGAAACAGGTCCCAACACTTTTACAAGAACACAACAAGAGAGGAAGGCAAAGTAAAACCGTGAAGTTAGAGTTCAATAAGCTGGATCCACTTTAAGAGGATCAAACGAAATGTGTCCAAGGTCACACGGTTGCAGTGCACAAGAGTCTTGAAAAGTTTCAAAAAGCAGTTGGACCAAAGAAAGGGACCAGTTAGGTCAAGGCGGCCAGCCCAGTCCAGAAGGTTAAGGGATTATTATTACCTTGAAGCAATCTTTAGAAAGGGAGGCCTGGCGGACACAGTACCTTAACGTGGTGAGAATACTCCAGCGGGGGCAGTTGTTCCTGGCATCAGATGCAAGTCGGTGCTTCGTCTGGGGGAAGAGAGGATCTCGTCGGGGAGGAAGACGGGAGTCCGTTGCACTGCCAGGGAAGAAACCAGCCGCGGAGTTTCTCAGGTAAAAGAAGCGGTCCTTTGATTTGCGGTCCAGTGGTAAGTGGCTGTCTGGTTGCCGGGGTGCTTGGCACGGGCAATTCGACCACAAGCCGGTCTGGGGTGCGAAGAGAAGAAGGTAAACTGGTTGTGCCCACCAGTCAGGGGAAGAACCCTCTCCAGCCGGGAGATCTTCTGTCGTCGGGAAGTGGTGAGTCGGTTCCGCAGGGCTCCACCGGTGGTGTCGTCGTGGTAGGTCAGCTCAGCTTCTCCCTCGTCGGATTCTCAGGTCCTGTGGCGACTTCTGAAGTTCCAGTCCCCAAAGCCCTGCTTTTATGCAGCACACCCCCATTCACTCAGCTTAGCTGTCAATCAAACATGCTAAGTGGTGTGCCGTCCAGCTCACCACTTGGGCCAATCACACAAGAGTGCGACTTGAGTTACCAAGGTAACTCAGTCCAGGGTGCCTAAACCCCCCTCCCACACCCCCTGTGGTAACCAGACAGAGTGACACCACTTTTGGAGGCTTCTGTGGAGAAGCCCGCCAAAAAGTGGAACAAAGGGCTCGACTTGGGTTGGAGTCACAGACGAGAACACAAACGCCATTTTAGAATCGAGTCCTGGCAAAAAATACCAACCGGCGAATTAATATTAAATAAATAAACCGGCGGTATGTTCGAGGCTATGGGAATTAAATAATTAAAGTTGGTAGCCTCGAACAATGGGAAAATCCCATAGGGATATATTTGCGGTCGAATATAAAAGTAGTATCCACTGCCACCAGCCAAAACTCGATCAGGGGGGGACGGAGACGTGCCCCCTCGACTAACAGACCCCGGGGTAATCGAATTGCCCCGACCAGTATGTCCACAATATGATGGTTTGTACTGGTTTCTGTTAATAATTTGGGACTAGTAAAGCCAATGGTGACTTTACATGCCCTGGGAGACGGTAGTCAGTCCCAGGGTATGGAGTCTATGGTGGGGTGTCACTATGACACCCCAGTGTCACTGCACGGAGGGTGCTGTGTAACACATAGTAAAAACACATGAAACCCTATGGAGTAAAGGACCCCATAGCCCATAAAACACATTAACAGTCAAAGGAACACCATAAATCATGTCCAAGAGTGGGAGAAAGAGTCTCACTCTTGGCAGGAGAAAACAACAAACTCCAGAAATCCAGCAAAGCTGCTGGGGGACTCACTAGGTTAGGAAATTCAGCCTAAGTAGAGAATTCTCCCTAACACGAGTGACGAGGAATCAAGCGGCAGCCATGACTCTGACGTGGAGGCCATCTACCTAGCTGCGGAACCTTCAGTTCCCGAAGTGCCGTCCCCAGCAGGCACGCCACCGGTTCTGATATGGGGAGGCTACATCCCGGTGGCAGGGGGACACCCGCACCACAATCGGGAAGCACACAACTCAACAAGCTCCCTTAACAGACTCATCAATGAAGCAAAAGACGGAAACGGGCCCATCAATGACGCCCGCCGGTCCGCGTGATCGGCAGACCTCACCGAAACCGTCCAAATGGCATGCATCCGGGCATTCATCCCTGTTGGGAGAATTCTCAGAAATGTGCTTCCTCTCTACCTTGGAGACCCCCAGCTCTTTTGCTGGACTCCAGGACTTTAATTTTTTTCCTGCAGAGAGTGAGACCCTTTTTCTCCCTCCCTCATGTATTTTAATGTGATTTTGAACCTGTTTCTCTTGTGGTTGTGGAGTCTGACAAACTCCATAGGCGTCATCTTTTAGATTGTGTCACACAGCACCTTCAGTGCAGTGACACAGGCAAGTCTTCCAGATTTCCCAAAGGTTTAAATACCTTGTCTTGGATAAACTACTGTTTCCAAGTGCAGTAAAGTGAAATTGACTTTACTTACATTTGTAACTTTCTAGACCCAGCAAACACTATCTTACAATGGGTGCTGAAGGGGTTACTTGGTATCCCCTTTGTCTAGCTTCTCAGGTAAAATTTTTATGTAACCCTTTCCTCGATGAAGGGGTGGTGGCAGTGGTTTACTTTTAACTACCGTGGTGTGCGTTTACCGTGGGCTGTGTTCGCAGCTGCAGTAAAGCACCAAAATGGCCCAGTCTTCTTTTTTTGCCATTTCTTTGTAAAAAGGGCCTTCTTGAGATTTACTCTGCGCGCCAAACTAGGTTTGGTCCGTTTGTACATTTTGTCTTGTCTTTGGTGGGATTCACGAGTGAAGCCCACCTCTAGCTGCAGGGTGTCTGTTGGGGGCAGGAAGCGAGGGAGGTGCCCGAAACTCCGTGATTAGTCTCCTAGGAGACAGGAATGCTCTCTTAGGTGATTGGCCGGCTTGCTGTCCGGCAAGGACAGCCACCCTGCTGGGTGATTGACAGCTAGGCTGGAATTAATGGGAGAACCCTGCATAAAAAGCGAGGCTTTTTGGCTTGGAAGGCAGAGTTGACCACTGGACGATGGAATCCAAAGAAGACGCCTGCTGCAACTCCTGGACCGTTGGTTTGCTCAGTGAAGCCCTACTGTTGTGCTGATACTCCAAATTTGTATCGACAGAGCAGCCCCTGCAAGGACGACTTCTCCCTTTGAGTTGGTGGGACCAATCAACTCCAAAGTAAGCCACCTGGACATCCTCTCTGAGCTGGTTGAAATTCTACTGCCGTTGCTGCTGGAACCGAATAGCCATAGAGAGGAACACCAGATCGTGTTCATTGCTTTTAAGCTGGCCAAGAGCTCCAGGAAGATCCTCCGTACTCCCAGGAAGCAGGACTGACCGAGCCTGAGCTACCTCAACAGAGTACTGGACCCCAGATGCAAGGAAAGCCCATCTGGACAGCCAGGATCCGCAGTGTTGCTATTTGCGATCGACACGATGAGCTGAAACACCAAAGTGCCACTTGTGTGAAGATTGCCGGTTGCGGTCGGTGACCGTCCCATTGCAGTGCAGGAGTCCCCAAAAGTCCTCCCTCTTGTCCCCACGCCTTAGGCCCAGGAACACGAGGATCTGCAAAGCTGCACATGAACTGAGGTAATCTGCGGCCCTTTTTCTTCAACCTAAAGGTACTGTACAGTCTAAGAGAACTTGCCTCTTGTCTTGTAACTGCACTTGTTCTCTGTTGGTGAGACCTGTTGTGGTTACTGTGTAGAGTTGCTGATAGCTTCTCTACTGCACAAGTCTAAACAGTTTGTGTCCCTGCTTTGAATTCTTCTTTTCTACAAAGACTTCTAATACATTGTGCAAGACTTTTACTTAACTGCCAGAAGTGCTTCAGCTCACCTAGACTTTTGCCCAATTGACTTTGGCCTACCCTGGCTCCCTGAATGACTCTTCTGCCCTCTGACATTGTGTTTTGTGCTCCTTCAAGGAATGGGTTAACTAACTTTGCATTGGGAGTTACCAAAAGTACTTACCTGCTTCAGAATATTTGTGTGATCTCTTGTTCAGTTCTAATAACCTTTTTCTTTAACAAACTCTTAAGTCTGATACTAAATGCAAACAGTGGTGTATTAATGGAAACTTGGTTTTAGTTTCTACTTAATTGGCGCTTGTGCTGGAATTAATATACAGAGGATTTTTTCCTTTGTCCTCACTCAGGTGAGTATGTAGTTGGAGTCCACAAAGTTCATTGTTTCTGTTCAATTCCTTGATGAATTTGCTGTGTTCGCTATAGCAAAGTCTCAAGGTGTAGTTCACATTGTTAAACAGGTGGTGCGGGCTGAGGCTATCGCCCGTCCCTTCCGAATGGCACTCATGGTGTATTAATGTCCACAGTGTCCTAGTTACTAAAGTCACCTGAGTGTGAAGGAAGTGTCTGTGTGCCTTCCGAAAAGGGTACTTACTGATTTAGAAATATAAAGAATGTGGATTTTGGAGTGTATTTGTGTTACTATTATATTGTTCTCTTCTGAAGAAGGCTTACTCTAACTACTGACTGTTAAATTAATAATTGTTTAATCAAGAAACCTTGTGTGTAAGAGTTATTTTAATACTTGTCGCTGTGAATATCTGTGTAACTCCCCTATAGCTCACATTGACCTCTCTTGAGATAAGACTGGCTGCTCAACACGCTACCAACCTGTGTAGTACAGACTTCTACTTGGGTTCCTATTGCATCTTGTCTTTCGGGGACCGAAAGAGGACGTCGGCATAGGCGTGTCTGTAACACTATCCCTATCGTGACTTTTGGTGTACCCAAAATCCCTCACGTGCCGAGGTCCCTCAGATTGTTTTTTTCCGCCCAGATAACTGGTCGCCCTATAGCGGAGCTCTTACTAGAGACATTGTTTATCTTTACCAAATTGTCAGTTTATTCCCTGTTAAGTCACTTCGCCAACAAGAACATCTTCGACGAAGACTACGGGGGAATAGTTTACGGCTCTGGATTTCGGCACCTAAGACCCGGCGGCCGGATTTCCTCATGGTCGGGCCCTCTGTCCGACCTATACAGTAGGGAGAGTGGGGTCGGGGTGGCCATATTGTTTAGTATGTCTTTCCTTCTTTTCCCCTCTTTTCCCTGTTGGTCTGGTCATCCTTCCCTTTGGCTATGGAAAGGACTCCTTTTAGATTCTGCCCTAAATGTAGGGTCAGATATCCTTGGAAGGACGAACACAGGACGTGTAACGCCTGTCTCCCCCTAGAGCACGACGAGAAGTGGTGTGCGGCGTGCAAACTCCTTCGGCCTAAGACCCTGAAGGAGCGCTGTGTAAATCGGTGGGCCGCGTATGGTATGTCACGCGTGGAGCCCCCTTCCCCCCACCGCCACGCCAGCTGAAAGTGACGGGGGTACTTTGGATGACCAAACGTCCATTTCGGATGTTAGAGACCTTGAGGCGGACGCTTCTAGGTCTGCCACGCCCGTCCCCGACCCTTTAAGTCTCAACTCCGGTCTTGCTACAGGGACCACGCCTGGCGACAGGGGCGTACAAGCGCATCGCACTAGACACACAACCCCTACGCCAATTTTAACGTCTTTGTCGAAAAAAGCGAAAGTGCCAACAGGGCCGCCGAAAACTTTGCCGGTTCTCTTGGATCGTTCAGATCCAAAGCCTTCCCCGCATCCGCAGCAGCGTTTTGCGACTGGGCAATCCAAATCTGCTAAGGGCTCTACTCCGAAACTTACACGCATAGAAGTGCGGGAGTCCGGTTTCTAAGGCCTCAGTAGGCCCGAAAAACTACGGCTAGACCTCTACCCGAAAAACTGACCGCTAGGCCCTCTAGTGCCGCGGACGGTATTACAACTGCCGATAAATCATCAGAGCCTTTGTCTCACAACGATTCGGCGTCTATCGAAAGTAGCATCGGAAGAATTACAGCGGCGGTGGGCCTTACTCTGGTTCCGCCTAAGTTTATGGGCCAATCCGCCGAAAAGTTTTCAGCGGATTGGGTTCCCGATTTCGATGAGTCTTACAAAGATAGTCGAGAGCCTCTTTCCGACACTCTGAGGGGTTCCTTTCGATGCCGTAGTGCGGAGAACGTCGTTTCTCCTCACATAGGCCCGTTTGGATCTTCTAAATGGACTACAGAAAAATTCGAAGGGTGTAACCTCCAAATTCAGGAAGATCAGTCTCATGTTTTCCAACAGGAAGACGTGATCCAGATGGACACATATAGAGACATCTATAATGAAGAAGAAACTTCTTTTCTGCAAAACTATGAGGAAGATCAACAGGATACTACAGATAACTGGGAGGAAACGCAGCAGGAAGGTCAAGAACCATTGGCACAGCAAGATCAGGACTCTGATGTTTTGTGCCTAGACTCTCCTCCGTCCACGCCGGCTCGCCAGGCCTCTCCTGTAGATGACCAAATGGCATTCAACTCCATGTTGAAAAAAGCAGCTGAATACTTCAAAATTGCCACTCAAGAGGCGGTATCTGAGCAGGATTTTGTGGAGGATATCATTAAAGAAAAACCTCTGGCTAGTCAATCCATCCCCCTCCTTAACTCTGTTAAGAGACGGGTAGCTCCCTCATTGGTGTCACCTGCTCAAACACGGGCAGTGAACCCGAGAGTCGAAAAATTATTTCGACCTTCTCCTTCCGATCCTCTATGCATCAAAGGGCGCGCCATCCCAGATTCACTGGTAGTGACTACCACTCAAAATAGGGCAGGGGTACTCCTTGCTAAGGGAGAATCGCCACCGGACAAGGAGTCTAAGCGGCTGTTTGCCCTGGGCAAACGTGTCACGTCAGCAGCTGCATACACCATACGGGTTGCTAATAATACTACTCTATTAGCAAGCTATGCTGATGCCCAATGGAATTTGCTCCAGGAAGGCCTCCAAGAGGTTCCCGAATCCGCTTAATCAAAACTTCTCGCCATTGTAACGGAGGGAAGACTGGTTAACCAGAATGTGGTGAAAAACACCCTGGACACTGCGGAAACTACAGGCGGGTCTCTGGCTCAAGGGACTCTACTGAAAAGAGACGCTTGGCTGCGTACATCAGGGTTTAGACCTGAAACTGAGGCTTCCCTCATTAATAAACCCATTGAGGAGACTAACCTCTTTGGGCAAGCAGTGGATGAGGCGTTGGAGACCGCCAAGAAGGATCATGAGACTATAAGGTCTCCATCAAATTACACAGAAACCCTCCTCCCTGAGGGGTAATAACTCTCAGCGGTCCTTTCGAGGGCAAGTCCGTGCTGCTACAAACAACTACGGCACAGGTAACTTCAACACCATTCAAACATCTGGAAGCCCCACTTACCCCTCAAGGGGTCAGAAACGCAGCAAAGCTAAAGGCAGAGTCCCCAATCCCAGAGGAGCCACGGCCTCTGGTCAGAAAAGACCACCAAGTCCAGGTCCCTTCCCATGTCACCCCGGTCGGGGGGAGATTAACATCTTTCCTCATGGCATGGGAGGGGATAACTTCCGACCAGTGGGTCTTAAAGACGGTCGCCCACGGTTACTGCGTGGAATTCGCCCGACCTCCACAGTTCAGACCGCTGCGCTCACGACTCCTTTCACCGGACCATCTGGAAATCCTGATCCAAGAGGTGGAAGCACTGCTGGGAGAGGACGCCATAGAAGCCGTCCCTATTCTACAGGTAAACAAGGGTATTTATTCAGTGTACTTCCTTGTACCCAAAAAGGATCTCACCGTGCGCCCTGTTCTAGACCTGCACCCAGCGAACAAGTTTATAAAACCCCAGACGTTTTGCATGGTAACACTGCAGGAGGTGATGCCATTGCTGAAACAGGGGGACTTCATGGCAACATTGGACATGAAAGATGCATACTTTCATATTTCAATGTTGCCAGCGCACAGAAAATATCTGAGGTTTATGATCCAGGACAAAAATTACCAATTCAAGGTACCCCCCCTCGGCATCGCCTCGCCGCCAAGGGTGTTTACCAAAGTTCTGGCAGTGGCAGCAGCACACCTGCGCAGACTATCAGTGCCAGTTTACCCTTACCTCGACGACTGGCTCATCACGGGGGACTCGTTCGATGCTTGTTTTTCGAACAGCCAAAAAACAGTAGATCTCCTCTTCATCCTGGGTTTCTCGATCAACAAAAAGAAATCCAGTTTAGTCCCCAGCCAAGTAAAACAATTTCTGGGAGCTCTAATTCGGACAGAAGACAGTCTCATCTTCCCCTCCAGAGAGAGGATTCAGAACATGCTTTCACAGATCCCTCAATATGTAGCCAGTCGGGAGGTGATAGTACGCAAACCAATGCGCTTGCTAGGAATGATGGCGTCATGCATATACTTGGTTCCCCACGTGCGACTGCGCATGCGTCCCATGCAGGAGTGGCTCAACAGCCAGTGGTGTAAGGCCAGCGGACAATGGGAAGATCTGGTAGTTGTCTCGCCAGCCCTCGTTCTCTCTCTGCAGTGGTGGTCAAGAGAAAACCTCTTGAAGGGGTGGAAGCCACTCTCACAACAGACGCATCTCTCGCAGGGTGGGGAGCTCATCTGCTTCAACAGACACTGCACAGAGTTTGGTCCCCTCAAGTAGCGTCAAATCATATAAACTTACTGGAGCTGTTAGTGGTGTTCAAAGCTTTGAAAGCCTTTCAGGTGCAACTGCAAGGGAAGACAGTGCTGATTCTGACGGACAGCACTACAGCAATGTATTACCTGAACAAACAGGGGGGCACGCACTCTCCAGGGCTATCCAAGCTGTCCCAGAACATCTGGATATGGGCTCTCAAACACAGGATGTTTGTTGTCCTAACATGTTCCCGGGGAACTCGATCTTCTAGCAGACGTACTAATCGGGGATTTCCCTCTGCCCGGAGAATACGAATGGCGACTGCACGAAGACATTGTGTCCAACGCCTTTTCAGAATGGGGGTTCCTAGAGATGGACCTGTTCGCTACTCAGGAGAACGCCCAATGCCAAGACTACACCTCCAGGTACCCCCCAGAACCGATCTAAGGGGAACGGTCTCTGGATAACATGGTCGGGGAAATTTGTCTACGCTTTTCCCCTGACTCTTCTTCTCAACAAGATGGTGCACAAGATGCACCAGAAACCACTGACCATGATACTGGTGGCCCCCATGTGGGCCCGCCAACCCTGGTTCGCTCACCTGATGGAAATGTCCCTGTCCCCACCAGTCAAGCTACTCTGCCCGTACAACATGTTGTCTCAGGACAGGGGGGAGACCCTACACCCATGCCCACAAACTCTGAATTTAGCACCCTGGCTCCTGAGATCATAGAGTTTGGACACCTGCAACTCCCTCAGAGGTACATGGACATACTCAGGGAAGCGAGAAAACCTAATACACGTTATTGCTATGCTAGCAAATGGAAACGTTTTGTCATCTGGTGCAATTCCAAGGGCGTCAATCCCATCGATTGCTCACCCTCACACATTGTGCTGTACCTAACCCACCTGTTGGACTCTGGGTTAGTCTTCAATTCCTTAAAGGTTCAACTAGCGGCGTTGTCAGCCTACACCACGTCACAGCAGAAGGTGTCGTGGTGGAAAATACCTGTGATTAAAGCCTTTATGGAAGGGGTTAAAAGAATTTATCCCCCCATTACTCACCCAGCCCCTGGGTGAGATCTAAATGTGGTTTTAACTAGGCTCATGGGACCCCCTTTTGAGCCTATGCATAAAGCTAGTCTGAAAGACCTGACTTATAAGACAGCCTTCCTAGTGGCTATCACTTCTATCAGAAGGGTTAGCGAACTACAGACTCTTTCTGTTCTAGACCCCTTTGTTACAGTCCACAAAGATAAGGTAGTTCTGTGCAGACATCCCAGGTTTGCGCCTAAGTTCATCTCAAAGTTCCATGTGAACCAATCAATCGAACTACCCACTTTCTTCCAGAACCCTACTAACATGGCCGAAAGAAGCCTTCACACACTGGACGTGCGCAGGGCAGTAATGTTTTACCTGGAAAGAACTAAACCACTAAGGAAGACTAAACAATTCCCCGTTTCAGTGGCAGCTGGTAGAGAAGGGGATCCTGTCTCTAAATCAGCTATCTCAAGGTGGTTTGTCAAATGCATCACGCTATGTTACACTCTTGCTAAGAGAGAACTGCCCTTCAATCCTAGAGCACACGCTACTCGAGGCACTGGGGCATCCATAGCATTCATTGCAAATGTTCCTCTTGAGTCCATTTGCAAAGCGGCAACCTGGAGTTCTGTACACACTTTTACAAAACTCTATTGCCTAGACACTCATTCTAGGTCTGATTGTCAGGTGGGACAAGCAGTACTAAAACATCTTTTCTCTACTGTTCCTTCTCACAACCCACCTCCAACTCCGGATACTGCTCGCTAGTCTATGCACAGCATGTCATTCTAAGCAGATTAACAAGCATCAGAAAACATGCATTACTTACTGTAATAGCATTTCTAGTTAATTTGATCAAAAAGAATATATACCCCTCTCTCTGTTAACTCCATCTCTGACGAGAGCTGTCAACTCTCGAGACAAGAAGCTTTTTCTGTCCCTCCCCTACAGAGCCGCTGTACATCCAGGGACATGCCACTCCCGACTCCTTAGTAGTCACCACTACGAGGAAAAGAGCCGGAGTAGCCTTGTCTACGGGCCAAGTCACTGCCAGACAATGATTAAGTTATATGCCCTTGGGAAGGGAAGCGCATTACAACATCAGCAACATACTCTGCTCGGATTGCAAATGAACACCACATTGTTGGCCATTTATAACGACATCCAATAGAATTTACTCCAGGAGGGCCTGCAAGAAAACTGACAACCGACACAATCACGCCTGCTGGCAGTTGTTTCGGAGGGGAGGCAGGTTAATCAGAATATCCTTAAAAATACATTGGATGCCGCAGAGACAGCAGGACAGACCCTGGCACAGGGAACTCTGCTTAAAATACATTCATGGCTTAAAAGTTCGGGCTTTAAGCTAAAAAGCCTGTAGAAGACACTAACTTGTTTGGGAAAGCAGTAAACAATGCCCTTGAAACAGCTAAGAAGGAGCACAAGACCTTAAAGTCCCTAAACCAGATTACGGCTAGACCCTACCAGCAGCGAGGGGTTAGCTCTCGCCAGTCTTTTCGGGGACAGTCCTTCCCACGTTTCCCTCACAATCAGTACGGAACAGGGAATGCACCATGGTCCTCCGGACAAGGGGCAACTGCCACAGCCCAATATCAACGAAAGGGTCAACGCCGAGGCAAAGGAAGGCATAGAAACTCAGCCCCAAGAGGCTCCCCGGCCTCTGCTCAAAAATGACGCGCCAGAACGGGTCCCCTCCCATGCCTCCCCGGCCGGGGGACGAATAACTTCTTTCTTACATGCATGGGAGGGTCTCACTACACACCAGTGGATGCTCAAGACCGTCATCGCCCACAGGTACTGTATCGAGTTCTGCCAGCCACCTCGATACTGACCACCTACTTCCAGACACCTACAACAAGAACACCTAAAGATTCTGCTACACAAGGTGGCGATCCTTCATGAAAAGGTTGCGATAGAAGTAATCCCCATACTGCAGGTAAACAAGGGCATTTATTCAGTGTACTTCCTTGTACCCAAAAAGGATCTCACCATGCGCCTTGTGTTAGACTTCGCCCAGCGAACAAGTTTGTCAAGCCTCAAAAGTTCAGAAGGACAACATTGCAGGACATAATCCCTCTGCTAACATAGGGCATTACATGGCAACATTGGACATGAAAGATGCATACTTCCATATGTCAGTGCTGCCAGCGCACAGAAAGTACCTAAGGTTCATGATAGAGGACAAGTACTATCAGTTCAAAGGTCTTCCCTTCTGCATGGCCTCAGCCCCAAGGGTATTTACAAAGGTGCTGGCGGTAGTAGCAGCTCACCTGCCCAGGCACTCCATCCCAGTCTATCCATACCTCGACGACTGGCTAATAACAGGGGATTCTTACGGAACATGCCTATCAAATACCTAGAAGACGGTGACCTCCTTTCAGTCTGGGATTCTCAATCAACGAAAAGAAGTTCAGCTTGGACCCCAAGCCAAGTCGAGCAATTTCTGGGGGCTCTAATTCGGGCCGAAGACTGGCTCGTCTTCCCCTTCAACGTGAGGGTTCAAAACATGCTGTTCCAGATCCCTCACTATGTAGCCAATGGCGAGGGGACCGTATGCAGACCCATGCGACTGTTGGGGATGATGGCATCCTGTATTTATCTAGTCCCACATGCACATTTGTGCATGCGCCCATTGCAAGAGTGGCTCTCAAGCCAGTGGTGTCACGTCAGCAGACAATGGGACGATCTAGTGGTTGTCTCGGCAGCCCTCGTTCTCTCTGCAGTGGTGGTCAAGAGAAAAAATCTTGCAGGGGAAGACCTTCACCACCCCCGCAGTAGAAGCCACTCTCATCACAGACCCATCTCTGGCAGGATGGGGAGCTCACATCCTTCATCAGACAGCACACAGCGTTTCGTCCCCAGTGGTAGCATCCAACCACATAAACCTGTTGGAATTGCTAGCAGTATTCAAAGCCCTGAAAGCCTTTCAGTCAAATCTACAGGGAAAAACCTACCTAGTCCTCACGGACAGCACCACGACCATGTACTACCTGAACAAACAAGGGGGCACGCACTCTCCAGGGCTATCCAAACTGTCTCAGAACATATGGAAATGGGCTCTCAAACACAAGCTGTTCCTCTGGTCACAGCACGTTCCAGGGGAACTCAATCTTCTAGCAGACATGCTCAGCAGAGACTTCCCACTACCCGTAGAGTACGAGTGCCAATTGCACAAAGACATTGTTCTCAACATCTTCGCAGACTGGGGCTTCCCAGATATTGACCTGCTTGCAACTCTGGAGAACGCTCAATTCCCAGATTACGCCTCCAGTTACCCGCAGAACCGATACAAGGGGAACGTCTCTGGATGGCATGGTCAGGGAAATTTGTTTACGCTTTTCCCCCCCCCAACTCCCCTACTGAACTAGTGCACAAGATGAACCAGGAACCAGTCGCAATGATCCTGGTGGCTCCTATGTGGGCCCGCCAAACTTGGTTCCCTCATCTGATGACAATGTCAGTTTCCCCAGTGAGGAAACTACCATGCCCTTCCAATAGATTGTCGCAAGACAGAGGGGAAACACTCCATCCGTGCCCACAGACTATCAACTTAGCGGCCTGGCTCCGGAGGGCATAGAGTTTAGACACCTATTCTTAGAGAAGCAAGAAAGCCTAACACCAGACATTGCTACTCTAATAAATGGAAGCACTTTGTCATCTGGTGCTATTCCAACAGCATCAACCCCATAGAATGCATACCGACACAGATTGTACTATACCTGACTCCTCTACTAGACTCAGGCCTGGTTTTTAATTCTCTGAAGTTACTTAGTCGCACTTTATGCTTACACTACGTCTGTAACGCTCACCTGGTCTCTGCAGGGTCGCTGGGGCACAGTTGCAGCCCTCCCTGGATTTGGATCACCCTGGTCAGGCCGCCCCTTCTGCAGATATGCTGCTGTCTGCGGTGATCGGTAGAACTGCTCCTGCGTGGGTATGAGAGAACGCAAGTATGCCTGTCTATTGCTATGGTGTCCCTCAAACTCTTCTTCCCACAGCGTGGTGAGCATGCACCATCCCATAGGCTCACATGTTATTAATGTATGATGAGCTCTCTGTCCTTGTTCCAGCAGGGGCGCGTTGTGTATGCGCCGAATTACTTCACTGGCCTCTGAAGTGGTAGTCCAGTGCAGCTGCTTGGTAATGGTAAGTGTCTTTTCTCGCTTTAAAATATTGTACTATTGTCCTCAACACATTATGATCTGCAAGTTTTAACCATGTCTCCTCTGCTTTCTATCCACAGGCAAAAGTGCGGCCCAGCAGTGATTTTGGAGCTTGATATGCGGCCAGAATTAGGAAAAAAGGATCTGCGACGTTCTAACCACAGGTGAGAGCTGGTTTAAGGGTAAGCACAAGGTTTTCAATGAGCGCGGCCATAAACTAAATGTTTTCGGTAAAATCTAACCTTTGTCTGTTTCTCCTTGCAGGTGGCATCCACGGATGAGCTAAGCGGCGAGCCGTAGTGTCGCGACCAGGATTAGCTTTCCGGGAAGTCCGGAGATGGAAGGTGAGTGCCAGGCACGGCGGAGGTGTTTGCAGGCGGAAACTGGTCCCAAGGTGAGTAGAGGAGCTGCTGGTGAAACAGGCTCCCAGGTAAGTAGCGAGGTTGCAGAAGCGAACAGATTCCAGGGAAGTTGAATCACTGGAGCTGGATTCCAAGGTGAATCTGCACCCAAGTGGTGGTGAGCGTTACGCTGCCTTCAGGCAGAATAACACAAAGCACTTGCATGAAGGCTGGGCGGGCGGGCTTGTATAGCATAGTCCAAGCCACGCCCCCTTAGCATTGGCTTTCCGGCCACACCCTGCCACTCTCAAATGATGCTGCACGTGCTACTCGGTTCAGCAGCCACGCCCTGACTGAATGCATGTGAATAGTTCCTGTGAATTTAATAAAGTACTTTATACCAAAATAATGTCTTTGCTCATATTTGTTCTTGAGCCTTGCGCCAAAGGCGCCAGGCCTGAGTCCAGCTGGATCCCTGGTTCTTGATTGTCCCAAAGGGACAATTAAGTATGGCATTTCTCCTTGCCTCCGTCACCTGGGGGTGCAGGGTTTGTGTGTTTGGGACAGTGATCATGACAACGTCCCAGAAAAAGTTTTCGTGGTGGAAAATACCAGTTATCAAGGCTTTTATGGAAGGGATTAAAACACTTAATTCCCCTATTTCCAACCCAGTTCCCGGATGGGACCTGAATGTGGTTCTCACAAAACGAATGGGTCCTATCTTTGAATTGATGCATAAGGCTAGCCTTAAATCACTCATTTACAAGACTGCCTTCCTGGTGGCAGTCACCTTCATAAGAAGAGTTGGCGAACTGCAGGCTCTTTCAGTTCTAGACCCGTTTGTCACAATTCACAAAGATAAAGTGGTTCTGCGCACTCGCCCATGATTTGCGCCGAAATTCATTTCAAAGTTCCATGTGAACCAGTCAATAGAATTACCCACTTTCTTATAGAACCCCACTGTGTCAGAAAGAAGCCTCCACACATTAGATGTGAGGAGAGCGGTTGTATATTATCTGGAAAATACTAAACCACTAAGAAAAATGAACCAGTTTTTTGTTTCAGTGGCAGCTGGTAGAGAAGGGGAATTTGTCTCCAAATCAGCCGTTTCTAAGTGGATTGTAAACTGCCACACACTATGCTGCACTCTAGCTAAGCGAGATCTGCCCTTCAAGCCTAGAGCACACTCTACTCGGGGCACTGGGGCTTCCATAGCATTCATTGCAAATGTTCCCCTCGAGTCCATTTGCAAAGCACCAACCTGGAGTTCTGTTCATGCCTTTACAAAACACTACTGCCTGGATACACATTCTAGGGCTGATTCTCGGGTGTGACAAGCGGTACTAAGACATCTTTGCTACTGTTCCTTCACACATCCCATCATCACCTCTGGGTTCTGCTCGCTTGTCTATGCCCAGCATGTGATTCTAAGCATCAGAAGACATGCATTACTTACCGTAATAGTGTTTCTGATGATTGTATCTGCTAAGATTCACATGTGCCCACCCTTCCTCCACTCTTGGAGTATAAGGAACATAAACCTCTTACTCCTTTCTCTCACTGTACTCACTCACGATAGTCATAGGCTCCCTCACGGCAGAAAAAACACAACCAGCGGGACCTCAACGCGTGAATGATTTTGGGTACACTACATGTCATGTAAGGGATAGTGTTACACGCACGTCCATGTCGACGTCTCCCTTTGATCCTCGAAAGACCAGGGGCAGTACTCTGCGATTACCACTAGATGCCGGACTCCCTCATGGTCAGTCGCTTCTCCAAGCAACAAGTTGGTGGTAGATCTTTCTTCAGGTAGGGCCTCCCTTTGGAACAGCCTACCTGCCTCCCTGAAACTTGAGGAGAATCCTCTCCAGTTCCAGAAGCACCTCAAGACCTTTCTCTTTGCTTCTGCTTTTTCTCCACCTCTACCCTGCTGACTTCCTGGCTGAAGCTGAAACTACACTGGTTACCTGGCCACCCTCTGATCTTGGGCCCAGATCCCCTCCCCCGCCAGGCGCACACCTCCACTGCCTTCCTGGCAACCCCTGCTCTTGGGGACTGTCTTTCTGTGTTACTACCGTCCCACTACCAGCACTTGTCACCTGATGCCTGCACTTACCCTTGCCACCTGCTGGCCATACTTTTACTTATTGTTTATTTATTCTATTATCCCATGTACTGCCCTGTCCCCTCCGTCTCCCCATGCACTTGCACAATCTGAATGACACCTGGCCTAGTAAGATCGTTGTCTCTTCCCTCTGTTCCCCTTCCCTTGCCTCGTCGAGCCTTGAAAAACTTGTGTATAGGCGCGTTGTGAATATGTCATATATGCACAGCATGTGAATCTAAGCAGATGCAATCATCAAAAATGCTATTACGGTAAGTAATGCATGTCATCCTTTCCCCTATCTAGGGCTACAGGTGTCTTTACTCCCCTTATTGCTCACTCGCCCTCTTCTCTGCACACTTGTTCCCTTGCCAATCCATCCAATTGTAACTTCCTCTGTTCCCTCTCTAACTTGTGTTTTTCCTGCTCTGCTATCCCTCTCCTTCTCTGCCTTTTCCAGTTCCTGCTCCCTTGTCTCCCTCATCTCTTTCCAGCCTCTTCCTTTCCTTGAGATCTCTCAATCCTTTCTTCCCGTTTCCTTTCCATCTGCTCTCTTCCCTCCTCTTTCCTTCTCTCTACCTTCCTTCTCCAACTTCTCTTCCCTCCTCCTCTGTCCTCTCGATCTAGTCTCTCCTCCCTGTCCTTATCCCTCCTGTCCTCATCCATTATATCTGCCCAGTCTGTGGCTTCGCTGCTCCTCTTCACACCCTCTATTGGCTTGTGCGCCCCTTCTGCCTCTCCATCTGTCTTCGCCTGCAGTTTCAACAGCACCTGGGCTGCTATCCATTTGCTGGTTGGTATACCCTCGAACCCTACCTTCGCACCCTGCTGTGCCTCGCTGCTCGCCCCTGATCACTAGCTGGCTGCTCTGCGCCTTTTGGCTTCTCCTCCTTCGTATATATGGCGGTGGTTTATATGTCTGGTTTGGGTACCTCTCTGCTGCTCTTAACTCTCGCATTGGGTACATCCCTTTCTCATCACCTGTGTCGTCGGATACTACACTTGGAGGAACATGGGGAGGTGCAGAGGGATGAGTCTCTGGCCCCTTCACCTCCTGCTGGCTTAGCATCCACTGACGCCTCGCGGTATCTCACTCACCTTCCTGGAACATGCGCCAAAACTCAAATATGGCCATGCATTTTGTCAATTTCTTCCACTTATAGGAATCCTGTATGTGTGTCAGTAGTGATTACTGCACATCTTTGGAGAAACTTCCACAAGGTGGCTGTGGTTTAGTCAACTTTACCTCAGTACCTTTGGACCACTCTATGCTATATTTAAAGATCTTCTCCCTGTAAGGCTGTGTAACTTACAATGGTGTTGAAGTGGCGTATCCCTTCCGCACTTACTCTGATACATTCTAATACCTTTACCAGACCTCAAGTCGAGGGTTTAGATAGTCTGCTGGTCTGGGAGAAAAGCACAATGCAATAATACTTTTCAGTTTTTACGAGCCTCTCTGGCTCCACAACTTTTCAGGCGTTCTCCGCACCCCGCCCCTCCTTCACAATCGCTTCCTCCTCGGCACACCCACAATCTTGCGCATGCGCTTTCCGCGCACCGCCACTTGTTCACCTGGTCTTCCAATCTCACGTTTCTAATACTAGCTCCTCACCGTTTCAATTCCTCACATCCTAGGTGCAAACCGTTGGGTGACGTCCCCAAGCTAACAGAATAACATTGGAAAATCAAATATCGCGGGCACACTGTAATAGCCCGTTACTCCCAAAACACACACACCCCACAGCTGTCTTCCCGCGCTCCAGGCGGAGTATACCAACATTCTCTTATGATAGAACTGCACCCGCTGTGTCGCCTAGTGTGCGAAACTCCTCACTCCAGGAGACTTAACCAGTCTACTCACCTTCCGCTATCTAGGCCAGCTCTCTTGGATACCATCATCTATGACCCGCGCTAAAACAGCCAACCCACAGCAATACCAATATTTATATATCTTCTGTCATCCGTGCCCTCATGTCAATAGTCTAGGTTATTCACCAGAACCGTTTACCTCTAAAATCGAATGTGCCCTAAGGAACAAGTTACTTACCTGTAACTTGTTCTCCAGCATAGGTCTGGGATGAATTCACATTCTCATGAATATTCCCGGTCATCAGGCTGGGTATCCTCGGTAAAGAAAAAATCTTTGTTTCGTTTCTGAACTGTCTTTCTCCTAACAACCAATCACTAGTCTCTGGGTCGTACTGCCCCCAGCCAATGACTGCCCTCTACCTAAGCCCCTATTCTGGCAGCCATCTTCAGATTTGGTAGTACATAAAGTGGCAGTAGGACCAAGAGAAGAGCCGCAGAGGGGTAGGCGGGAGGCTTTGCATGTGAATCCATGCCAGACCCATGCTGGAAAATAACAGTTACAGGTAAGTAACTTGTTCCTTCTGCAGCATGGGGTCTGACATGGATTCACATGCTCATGAATAAAGAATGCATAGCAGTGCACACATGTAGTTGCAGCGATCGCTCTGGTCGAATGGGCTCTCAGACGGCCTTGCAACGGTCGGTTTGCCAACCGATGACAATGGGTGATACACCAGAGCGCCACCTAGAAATGGAAGCCTTGGAGAGTGCCTTCCCTTGGTTCACACCAAAGTGATGTCTTCCGAAAACTCTTTGTGCGGTCCACGTAGAACTTCAGCGCTCTAGCCATATCTAGCGAGTGCAAAGTCCTCTCAGCCGGCGACGAAGGCATCGGGAAGAAAACAGGTAACACCAAGGGCTCGCTTAGATGAGTCCTACGGCACCTTGGGCATGAAGGAGGGATACGTCCACAGCACCACCCTCGTTTCGTGAAATGTTAAGAACGGAGGTTTGCAGGAGAGGCCTGGATCTCTCTCACTCGTGCGGAGGTGATGGCCACAAGAAACGCTGTCTTCCACGATAAGAAATTCAGTGGCGCCAAATGCATGGGCTCGACCCATGAACCTAGTCAGCACCACATTGAGCTCCCACGCCGGGGCTTGAGCCTTCACCGGTGGGAACGAGAGGGTAAGTCCTTTCATGAATTCCTTGACCAGGCGGTGCGACCACAGCGACGACCACCCCGGAGTCTGGTGTAGCGGTCGATAGCCGCCAGATGAATCTTGATAGAAGCGTGCACCAGTCCTGCTTTGGCCAGCGACAGCAAGTATGGCAGTACAGGGTTTATATTCTGTGCACAGCACCAGACGGTGAACCTCTTTCACTTGTCCATTGCACTTCAGTGTAGATAAAGACCTGGCCTTGGCAAGTACCTCCTTGCAGTATGCCGGGATCTCATATCCTCCAAACTCTAGTGTGCAGGAGCCAGGCTTGCAAGTTCAGCGACCCTGGGTCGTGATGCAGAATCGCACCTCCTTCTCTGGCGAGAAGATATGCGGCCGCCGGAAGCTTGACTGGAGGGGACGCTGACCAATCTAGAAGGTCCAGGTACCAGATCTGTCTCTGCCACGCCGGTGCGATGAGGATCATCCTGCACAGGGATCGTCTGAGTTGATTGAGTCGCAGAAGCAACGGCAACAGAGGGAACGCATACAGGAACAGGCCATCTCAGGGAAAGAGAATGCTTCCCTTATGCTCCCAGGCTCGGGAAATCTGCTGGTGAACCTCTGGCACTTGGTGTTCATCGTCGTCGCAAACAGATCGATGTGCGGATTGCCCCATCTTCGGAACAGAAGCTCCACTTGATCCTGCCGAAGCTCCCACTCGTTGCACGAACGCAGCTCCCTGCTGAGATAGTCGGCGATGATGATGTTCACTCACGCCAGATGAAACGGGACGAGGAATATCCCCTGGGCCACGGCCCAGTGCCATAGGTTCTGTGCCTTTCTGAAGAGTGCTGGGGATCTTGTGTCCCCTTGTTTCCGGATGTAGAACATGGTGGTGGTGGTGTCTGTGAAGACCCGTACCGCCTTACCTTTTGAGGGATGGAAGGAAAGACTTGAGGGCCCAAAACACTGCCCATAGCTCCAGCCGCCGGCCTGTTGCGTGGAGACCTCCAATGTGTACGCCCCATCCTTCCAGGGGGGAGTCCGTCATGACCGTCACGTAATGAAGAGGGGTCTGGAAGTCTGTGCCCGCCGCCAGATGCGCGCAGACGCCCAACCACTGTATCGCTCGACGGAACGTCTCGTCGAGAGAGATTTTTGTCCTTGAAGCTTCCCGATACCTGGATCCAACTCGCGTCGAGGTACTCTTGCAGTGGCTGCATCCGCAGCCTGCACAGTTGAACGAGGTATACGCATGATGAGGTATACGCATGATGAGATCATGCCGAGAAGGGATTTGATGGAGCTCACCCATGCGATCTTCAGGGTCAACCGCCATTGCACCTTGCCCAGGATGGGCCACCATCCTCTCCTCCGACGGAGATGCCAGGCACAACACCGTGTTGAGTCGAGACCCAGGAACAGTGTGTCTTGCAATGACACCAATCAAGATTTTGCCTCGATCTCCCTCGATGTCACTCAGATGAGCCAGATGTCCAGCTAGGGGTAAACGTGGATCCCTCAGAGACGCAGCTCCGCCGCCACTGGCGCCAGGCATTTCTTGGTGAACACCCTTGGTGCCGACTTTAAACCAAAGGGAAGGGCCTTGAACTGATAGTGCTGCCCTTGAACCACGAAGCACAGGAACTTGCGGTGCCCCTTGTGGATGGGGATGTGAAAGTAAGCATCTTCAAAGTCCAGCGTTGACAGGAAATCCCCTTCTTCCAGCTGTCCCAGCACATGCTGAAGGGTGACCATCTGAAACTTCTGGGATCTGATGTACTTGTTCAAGCGGCGGAGGTCCAGGATGGGCCGCCAACCGCCCGTCTTCTTCTTGAAAGGGAAGTACCGAGAGTACGCACCTGAGTCCCGGAGCCTCTTTGGAACAAGCTGTATCGCGCCCTTCTTTAGCATGGCCCGGACCTCCAACAGAAGCTGGGGGACATGGTTTTCCTGCCTGGCCACAGGTGGTATACGTGGACACTTTCGTAGGAATTCCAGTGTTTTCGTGGGCCAGCGCGTCCAGCACCCAACGGTCGGTGGAGATGGTCTTCCACACGCTGACAAAGTTCGCCAGCCGGCCTCCCACTGGGGTGCGAGGGTGGGGGCCCGACATCCTGGCCGGTTCAGTCCTGTTTTGCTTTGGAGGAGCCGCCTTGAGAACCATGGCGACGACGGCGACCTCCTCCAGGCTTGCTGCGACCCCTGTAGGCCTCGTGGGCCGAAGAGCAGGACGGTTGACGGTAGGATGATGCAAAGCCACCAAAGCCTTTGGAGGAACCCTGGGACTTTCCTCTGGAGGTCTGAAAGGACAGCAGTCACTGCTGAAGTTTGCCCAAAGCATGCGCCGTCTCGGCATCCGCCTTGATGGCCTGAAGAGACTCATCCACAGTCTTGCCAAACAAGTTATCCCCGTTGAAGGGCATGTCCAACACCCTCGACTGCACATCCTGGCAGAAGTTAATGGCCTTCAACCAACCCCGCCGCCGAAGGCAAACGCTGTTGCACATCTGGCCGCGATGTCCGTAGCCACCTTGACGGTATGGTCCGATGCCACCTCGCCTTCCTGCAGAATCTCAAGCGCTTCCGCTCTCGTCGTTGGGCAGGAAGTCCAGGAGGGGAGCGATCTTGAACCAGAGCTCCCTGTTGTAACGAGCCACAATGGCAAGGGCATTGGCCGCCTTGATGGTTGTCGCTGCCAACGAGATGACTCGTCGTCCCATGGCGTCCAGCTTCTTTCCCTCGCTGCCCGGGGGGGTGGAGGATGTTGATGCAGACGAAGCCGCAGACCTCTTCCTAGCCTCCGCCGAGACCACCGAAGTCGTGGAAAGCTGTCATCTCAAGCAATTGGGTGCAGAGTCCAGCACCATGTACTTTTTTCTCACACCGGTCCCTCTTCATTGGGGCCGAGGATGGGTTCTTCATGAGGGACAGTCCCTCTCCCAAATGTCGTCCAGCAGCGGGCTAGACAACACGGTCTTCCTCTTAGCCTCCCACCGCTGGTACAGGAAGCCCTTCTTTTCCTCTGGAGCCAGTTGGAACAACTCCGAGGCCCGCGAGATCATGGCGTGAAACAAGCCAATCTCGTCAGGCGGTGAGGCTCTTGGCGGCGGGGATGGGAGATCCACTCCGCCGTCATCACTGTATCTGGTTCCGTCTCATCCCTTGATGGAGGCGATGGATGGTAAGGAGGTGGAGGATGAACTCTATTCTTTTGCGGGGGTTCTCCCGACGGCCCAGGAGCTGCATGGTCTCCCGCCGGCAACAGGTGCATCCTTGTCCGAATCGCTGAGCACAGGGTGTGCAAAGCCTGAAGGATGTCTACAGAAATGTCTGCCGGAGGCAGCCATGGCTGCTGCGGTGGCTGCAGCGGAAGGGACGGCGGCAGAGGTGTAGTGTCCTCTGGCTCCTGAACGCCCTGCTCCTCCTCATCGGTGTCTCTGCCACTCTCCACATCTGCCTCGTCGAGGTCCTTCCTGTGGGACCTGACATCATCGAACCTTTGATCCAAGACGGTCTTAATAACAGCAAGCTCCTCCTCGGAGATGTCTGTGCCCTGCAGGACTACCCCCACCCTTCTTCTCGATCAGGGGAGACAGTTTTAGGGAGATGACCGGCATCGTCTTCACCAGTGTCTTCTCTATGGGCAGAAAAGATGATTCCCTCCTGGCCGGCAGGGAAACTCTCGCTTTGGGGGCTGTGTCCTGTGAACCAGTATCAACAGCCTTCGCCAGGGATGCCACCACTCCTTCAATGGAGGTTTTTGCCAGGTGAACCTGGGCCTTTATGGCATTGGTCATGCTTGGGGCCTTCACCGTGGTGGGAGGGTCAACTTCACGCTCCGCTTTGGCCTTCTCTGTCAGCCGACTGGGACTTCTCCAGAAGTTTACCTGGGTGCACCGACTTCCTTTACTTCGCCGAGCTGGACCGTTGGCTCTTGGTCGAAGGTGCCAGAGATGCTGCGCCAGCCCTGGACGCTGAGGAGCCTGTCCCAACGGTGCTCCTGGTGCCCGCCGACTCGCAGTTCTTTGCCTTCTGTTGGGTCGCCGCAACGCCCTCAAAGGTCTTAGACCGCTTGGATTTCTTCTTGCGGCTGGGTGATCGGGACTCACCCGATTGGAGCCACTTGGTAAGCCGCTCGCGACAGTCCTTCATGGTGCGGGGGACCATATCCTTGCAGAACGCACAGGCCTCTTCCACGTGCGTCTGGTCGGTATGCAGGTAGTAGAGGCTCAGGGAGTCACCATCGTCCAGGAAAATGTTCCGTTGGCTGCATCCAGGGCAAATCTTAAACAGAGGCGTCGAGTCGCCTCTATCTTCAGCCATGTCCACGCGGCGTAGGCCTCCAAGAATCTTCTGGAATCCTCCAAAAGGGGAACTTGATGAAAAATTGCCCTTGAGAGGCGTAGAAAGTTCAGAAAAACGGTTCCCCGTTAGTCGGATGATGGATCGATGGAGCTTGAGGTTCGATTGACTGAAAACATAAGGGCAAACTCTTAGAAAAATCACAAATGCAGTAAAAGCTCGAGAGCTATAGCACGAGGACTCCCAACACTTGAACGTGCGGTAAAAATCTGAAGATGGCTTAGAGGAGGGGCTTAGGGAGAGGGCAGTCATTAGCTGGGATCAGTATGACCCAGAGACCAGTGATTCGTTATTAGGAGAAAGACCGTTCAGAAACTAAACTGAAACTGATTTTTTATTTACCCAGGATTCCCAGCCTGGCGACGGGGAATATTCATGAGCATGTGAATCTGTCAGACCCCATAGTGGAGAAACACAGAAAAGGGACTTCTACCTCTGCTCCTATCCCTACTCACTGTGACACTACTAGACAATACTTTGACAATACTCTACATTACTCGACAATACCCTCCCTTACACCCACAGTTTGGCGTTAGACTGGGTCAATACTTACTCTGTGGTTTGCTCGCGCTGCTCGGCTGCCGGCTCCTCCTCAAGGCGCTCGCCTCCCCGACTTGGTCTGCCTAGACAACTCGCTGAGTTCAGGCAGGATGATTTACAAGGGACTCCTGACGACCTGTACATGGGCACGTGTTTTCCCGTCTTCTAGAAATATGCAAGGGTCCTGCTGCCTTTCAGGTTGGTCGGCAAAGGAGACGACCTGGTGCTGTGCTGACTCAGCAACCATGCCTCTGCTGGTACATCGCCAGGCTTTTAAACGTGCATATTACATCGTATGTGCTCACTCATCACATTTTTAGGAGGGGGTGGGAAAGGGCAAATAAGGGTTTGGGCGGGTGGGCAATAGTAAAAATTAAGTGTGTTTGGGGGTTCGGGGGGACCCCCCCCTCCCAAAAATCATGAGCACATTCGATGGAATGTGCACGTTTAAAAGCCTGGCGATGTAAAAGCAGGCGATGAAATCACATGGAACCCCTCTGCTACCAACATTTTGGGACAAACTCCCAGGCATGTCAGAGAACCACTAGGAGTTTGCCGACTCTCGGAAGGCCCAACACCTTCCTCAGGATAAACAGAAGAGTCGGTCAACGGCAAGTTCAAACTGCGGTTTATTACAGACAAAAGCAACAGGGATCAGCACAGTAACAGGAAGAATCCATGGCCAACTTGCTTGTCCTCGTCTTGCAGGCCGGTTTTACACTACAGTTGCGTCGGTGATGTCACAACCTGGGCCCTTCACCAGGAAACGTATCCGCCCTCTTGGGTACTGAGTGTTTTACCACCTATAGTGGACACTATACATGTTATTCTAATGGCCCTTGCATGTCAGGTGGCTGGCCTGGTCATCCCAAAGTTGCTATCTATAACAATTTTGCAGTATGGTGGGCTTACCATTGGTTCCGACCCATTGCTACCCACCCCTAGGGTACTAAACTGTGGTTGGCTGGAGCTGAAGTCCCCAGGCCTGGGATCTGCAAAGATTCTCAGCTCTCTGTGTACCTCTCCAAGGTAATCAGTATGACTGTGTCTGCATTGTCACTTGTGTGTACCATCGTAGTCTGAGAGTGCTCTTCTGCTCGGCGCAACACTTGTTGCCTATTGTAGCACATATTTGTTGCAGTCTTCTGTCTGGTAGCCTGAGACCGCCTCCCTTTCCCAGCGCCATTTGCTGTCCATTGTCTGCTCCGGCTGAGTCAGCTGTGCAGCTCTGAATTATGATGAATTATTTGCATTTACTGCAGCTGTTGCCTTAGTCGCACACGGAATGCAATGTCATCTGTATCTTGTAGCCTTGGCAGTGGGTTCTGTCTCACATGCCTTGCTCTTGTCCAGCCTGAGTTCAGCTCAGCTCGGTTCTTACTGAGAGGCCTGTGGTCTGCTGTAATTTTCCTAAACCCTTGCAATGCGTTTTTTACAGTGTTCGTTCTATACTACATTCTCCATAGGTTAGTCACACTTTTTTCTGCAGGTCCTATGGTGCTCCTGCAGCTCCATAGGGTTATTTGCTTGTAAGCATCTGCAAGCTATGCTCAGGATCTCTTGCTTCTTGCGGTTTCTGCGTAGCTGCATTTGGCTAATGGCAAAAATAATAAAAGCAATGACAGTATGTATATGTGTCTGTCCTCTAACTATAGAACTGTATGCTCATGTTCTTCATGGATTGTGTGTGTTTGTGTCCCGGAGTGCGGATGGCATGTGTGCTTTATGTATAAAGCTGCTATGTCGTGTCTCCGACGACGTCAGCAACAGGGCTTCTTGGCGCTTTAATCAAGACTGTCGATTGAGATGTCTTTGGTTATGACCTGGGGCTCTTCATCCACGCTGGGGTAAATTCGTACCGCACTTGGTCTGTAGTGCTGGTTAAGGATGTATGGATGGCTGAGTGGGTATCTCCCGACATATTTGTCTATCATTGGACCACGGAATTGTTCTGAAATGGAATGGGTGATTGCAGTTTTTCTTGGCCTTCTACCGTGTCATGAAGAAGGGGGAGGAGGTGTTGGCATTCCCCATCTCTCTTCAGTCTCTCTGGCCAATCATGTTCGCTCCTGTTTCTTTTTGCTGGGAGGCCTGGCAGTACTGGAGACTACTCCCAAGAGATTAAGTCCTTACCCAACAGGACCCTCCCAGGTACTTTGGATTGCACACTTAAATGAATTCTTAGTCATGTGTTTGCACTGGATAAGGGCTGGCAAAATGGGACCATTTGTACAGGGCCTCCAGCAAGTTTAGTGGGACATTTGGGTGCCTTGGCTACATTCTCCGGTTTGAAAAAATGTTCATCTAATGCTGACCCCTGTGATTCTCATGGCAGGAGTCTCCTGGCCATCTACAAGTACACAGGTATGCTATTATACACATATATATTCTGTTCCCACAGACCCAAGGACACTAAAGAAGCACTAGCTCGAACTCCAATGGGTTCTCCAGCTAGTAGGCGAAAGTGAGAACTTGTCATTGGAGCTTAATTCTCAGGATCAAAGGCTGAGGAGACTGTGTGGACCCCTGTTAGGGAGAATTCTCATTACTGTGCTATTTCCTTTCAACCTTCGAGACCCCCAGCTCTTTTGCTGGACTTTAGGACTTTTGATTTTTATCCTGGAATGAGACCTTTTTCTCACTCTCGTATTTTTTATCTGATTTGGACTCTGTTTCTTTTGGTTTTTGGAGTCTGACAAACTCGATAGGCATCATCTTTTGTTTTGTGACACACAACGTCTTCAGTGAATTGTCACAGAGAAGTCCTTTGGATTTCCCCTAAGGTTTAAGTACCTTCTCTTGGGTAAATTACTGTTCCCAGGAGTAGTAAAGTGAAATTGACTTTACTTACCTGTTTTTCCTATGTAGGTCCAGTACACCCCATCTTATGTGGAAGTACTGAGGGGTTATTTACTAGCCCCTTTTCCTTACTCATGTAACATTTTGTATGTCACCCTCACAACTTTTAATGGCTGGTGGCAGTGGTTTAATTTTCCTACCATTGTGCGTTTTTACCGCAGGCTGAATCCTCCGCTGCATTATTGCACCCATGGGTGCCCATTTTGTCAAAATGGCCCGTGTTCTTTTTTCACTATTTCTTGCTTGTGAGGTTTTTCTTGGGTTTTACTTTGCGCGCCAAACCAAGTTTAACCCTTTTGTTTGTTTTTGCCTTTGGCAGGCTTCAGTCCTGAAACCCGCCTCTGGCTCCAGTGTATCTGGGAGGAAGCGAGGGAGGTGCCGGAAACTCCCTGTCCTTAGTCTCCTTAGTTACCTGAATGCACCCAGCGCTGATTGGCTGGCTGGTTGTCCTTGAAGGACAGCCAGCCTTCTGTGACTTGACAGCTAGGCTTGCATAAATGGGAGAAACCTGCAAAAAGGCAAGGTCTCTTTAACAGAAGGCAGAGTCGACCATTGGATGAAGGATCCGAAGAAAGAAACTGGAAGAGAAGCTTGCTGCACCCACCTGGACCGTTGGTTTGCCTGGTGAAGCCCTGCTGCAGTGCTGTAGCTCCAAATTGCCTTGACTAGAGAAGCCCTGCAAAGGACAACTTCTCCCCTTGGGCTGGTGGGACCAATCAACCCCAAGATGAACTCATCTGGAAATCCTCTCAAAGCTGGCTTTACTTCCATTTGCTACTGCCAGGGAATGAACACCAGAAGGAAGTGCATTGTTTTTAAGTCGGACCCAAGATCCAGGAAGATCCTCCAAACTCCCATGAAGCGGGCACTAACCAAGCCTGAGCCACTTCAACAGAGTCCTGGACCCCAGAAGCAAGGAAAGTCCACAAGGTATCCGAGAACCGCGGTGGTGTGATTCGCAAGAAGCTGAAACTACGAAGTGCCGCTGATCTGAAGTTTGCCAATTGCTGCCGCCGAACTTCAAACCGTTGTGCAGGAGTCCCCAGACGTCCTCCCTCTTGTATCCAAAACTGAGGCTGAGGAACAATAGGATCTGCCATGCTACCACAGGAACAGAAGCCAGCTGGACCCAATTTCTTCAGACCTAAGGTACTGTAAACTAAGGGGTACTTGCCTCTTACTGTGCAACTTGCTAGCTCTCAGTTGAGACTTGCTTTTGTTACCTATTGCTGAATTGCTTGCAGATTTACCCATCACAAGCCTCACAACCTGTGGCCCAACAGTGATTTTTTTTTTTCAACAAAAACTCTCTAGAACATTGTGCAAGACTTTTTTTTTTCTTTACTTGTCTTCAAGAAGAACTTCAGCTCCCCTAGAATTTGCTCAATAACATTGGCTATCCTGACTCCCGATAGACTCTTCTAAACCTGACTTTGTGTTTTGAACTGTCCCTCCAAAAAGTCACACATTCTTTACTTGTGTAGCTGGGAAAGGGTTAATTTACATTGCATGGGGGATGTGGGGGGGCAAAAGTGCTTACCTGTTTGAGAAGCTTGTTAACCATTGTTTCTCCCTCTATCCTTTTCCTTTTAACACCAAGCTCAGTATTGCTCTAACTGTACCAGTGATATATCAATGTCCACAGTGTCCTAGTTACTAAAATCACCTCGGGGTGTAGGAAGTGTCTGTGTGCCATCCCAAATGAGCGTCTACTGATTTATTGAAACTGAGTGTTATTTATTGAAGTATATTTTTGTGTTACATATTTGCTCCGTTCTAAAGAAGGCTTATTCAAACTGACTGTTAAATAATTGTTTAATAAAGAAACCTTGAGTAGAAGCGTCATTTGGATACTTGTCACTGTGAAACTCTGTTACAACCGTACAGCTCACATTGACCCCTCTCGAGATAAGCCTGGCTGCTCAGTCACTTTACTAACGTGTGTAGTATATACTTACACCAAAGGTTGGGGTAACTATTGCCAAGAGGACAAGGCTGGTGCAGTCTCCCACAGGGTACTGCATACAATCTTGCCTAACAACCTTGAATTGCCCTGTGAATCCCTGCTGCTGTGCTGACCTCCTTTTTCACCTCGACAGAGAAGCTCCGGACGGAACAACCTCTCCCCTTGGGTTAGTGGGACCAAATAACCCTGAGATGAACTCCACTTTGGTGCAATCCCTGACTTGCCGTACCTCTCGGTTGCTGCAGAATCCTAATACCAGGGGTCGAGTGTCCATACCCAAGTGAAACGTCTGCCGTGGAACAAATCTGGCCAAAAGGTCTAGGAGCCTCCTAAGGACACTCCAGAAGCGGGAAGTCCCGATCCAGAGTCCAGGACCGAGGGAGCAAGGAAAGTCCAACTGGAGATATTCGATCTGCATCAGTGCTGTTTGCGAGGCGCTGAAACCGCTAAGTGCCTCTTAATCGGAGAGAGCCCGTAGCTGCTGAAGTCCTTCCCAAGTACTGCCGCAGGAGCCCTCCAGACGTCCTCCCTCTTGTCCCCACGACTGAGGCTCAGGAACCAGGGTCTGTATAGCTGTAGCAAGACGACATCCAGCTGGACCACTTTTCTTCTAACTGGAGGTACTGTTTTGGCTTGCAGATACTTACCTTCTTGCCTTAAGTCGTGCTGTCTCACTTGAGAGGTGCACTTGCTTAACTCTGAGTTGATTTCAACTTCCCTTTGCACAGGCCTTACAGCTTGTGTGTCTTCAGTGATTTTCTTTGAATAATCTGACTTTGTGAAATACTTTATCCAAGAAGTGTATCTGGACTACAGACTTGATCCAAATGACTTTGGCTGTTCTGGCTCCGTAAAGGCACTCTTCTGAATCCATTTGACTATAGCATTGCTTGTCCCTCCATAGGTTGTAACTTGTTGAATACAGTTACTGCTGGGAAAGGCTTACCTAGATTTCCTTGGAGGATTCTGTTGTCCCCACACTATAAACAACTGTTATAACCTTCCTATTTTAAATAGTATATTGGTGTGATATATTAATGCAATCCTATCCTTGTTATTGAGGTCACTTCAGGGTGTAGGAGAAATGTATTGGCACCTCCAAAGAGTATTGACCAGCTTTAGTGATTCTGAAAAGTAATTCCAAAGTTTGCTTGATCTGTTACAAACAACTGCCTTTTTAAAGAATGCTTATTTAAAACTGATTTTGAATAAATATTTATTTATAACTGAAACCTTGGATATATACAAGTGCTTGTTTGGTTACTTGTATTGACAGATTTCATTTGTACAGTTCTTCTACAGCTCACATTTAGCCCTCTTTTAGGCCTGGCTGCTCAGTCACACTACCAACTTGTGTAGTACAGACCTATACCAAAAGGTGGGTTACCTAGTAACAAATAGATAAGTCTTGTGTAGTCACACACAGTGTGGCTGCACCAATTCTTACCTAACAACAAGTAGCCAAACACACTTAGTTATATATAAATATTTATTCATAATACACACAAGGTTTAAATAAAAAGTTTTAAAGAATGCTTATCTATTAGTAACATTCAATCAAAGTTTGGATTCATTTTGTAAAAGACAATAAAAGTTGGTAAATACTTTATGCTAACACATTTTCCGGCATACGGATGTGACTTCAGTTAAGGTCAGTATTGCACTTATTTTCAGTTATTGAGTTGTAAAGGAAGGAAAGGTTCAAATCAGATTTAGAATATACTTTCCAGTGTAAAAAAATTACAATCTTCCAAAGGAGGCAGATTAACGTTTATCCCAGCAATAATAGTGTCCACAATTATACCACCTGATGGGCCGCTAATCTGAAGTGTGCCCATTGTTGCTGCTGACCTTAAAACGATAGTGCAGGAGTCCCCAGCCGTCCTCCCTTTGTCCCCATCACTGAGACCCAGGAACAACAGGATCTGCAGGACTACAACAGGAAAAGAAGCACGCTATAACCTTTTCTTCAGACTCGAGGTAATGTGTAGCTAGGGGTACTTGCCTCATGTTGTGTGTAGCTTGCTTGCTCTCACTGGAGACTTGCATTTGTTGCCCTTTGCAGAGTTGCTTGCATTTTTGCTCTTCGCAAGCCTCGCAACTGTTGGCCCAACAGTGATTCTTTTTACAACAAAACTCTCTTTAACATTGTACAAGACTTTTGTGAGATCTTCAAGAAGTGCCTTATCTCCCTGAGACTTTGCTCAATTGACATTGGCTGTCCTGGCTTCCTGGAGACTCTTCTTACCCTCTGAATTTTGTGTTCATCTGTCTCTGCAAAAAGTCATATATAAGTTACTTTTATTGCTGGGAAAGGTTTAACCTATATTTCATTGGGGGATTTTAAAGTGCTTGCTTGTTTCAAAAACTTGTTAACCATTGTTTTCTTCCCTAACCTTTTGACTTCTTCCAGAACGCCAGTATTACATTTAAGTGTAAAGTGATATATCAATGCCCAGTGTCCTAATAATTGAAGTCACCTCATGGTGTAAGAAGTGTGTGTGTGACATTCCAAAAGGGGAACTACTTAATTGAAACTGAAGAAGTGTATTTTTGAAGTGTAATTTATAGTTGCACATTGCCCTTTCTAAAGAAGGTTTATTTAAAACTGACTGTTAAATTAATAAATAATTATTGTAATAAGAAACCTTGAGTAGAAGTGTTGTTTGACTATCTGTCACTGAATCTCTGTTAAACCTCTGCAGTACACATTGACCCCTCTTGAGATATGTCTGGCTGCTCAGTCACTCAACCAACTTGTATAGTACAGATCTGTACCAAAGGTTGGGTTGCCTATCGCCTAGAGGACAAGGCTGGTGTAGTCTCCCACGGGGTTACTTCATACAATCCTGCCTAACACTGGTCGCAGGTGGTGAAGATATTGTGTAGAGTTGTTATATTGAGTATTTTGCTTTGCTTGTTTTCAACTAAACCCCCACGAGGCTAAGCTCCATCAGAAAGTAAAAAGCAATTGTAACATGCCAAATATGGATAACTGCAGTCAGGAAACCCTGATCATTCTTAGAGTAGATCAGCTGAAAGAAACGTGTAAAGTCAGGAATCTTACTGTAAAAGAAAAATGAGTTGATTACAATGTTGTTGAATCACCAAAGTGTGGGTAGTACGCCTGCAACACCTACTAACCCAAGAAATGTGGAAATTTATGAGGATGACAGTAGATAGTTTAGCTCTATTGTACAAGAGGAGTACGAGGAGGTAGAGCAGTCTCAGGTTAGAAACCCCTCTTTGCCAAAGCCTGCCCTCTTACCTCAACCCATGACCACTGGGACCCTACCAGGTCCAACATTGAGCCCTGAGTTTGTTTGTCTTGAAATTAAGAGACTTCAATTAGAAGCCAAGAAATAAGATGCTCAAAGAGGAGCCAAACATCAATACATCAGAATCCGGGAAATGGAAATGCAGCATGCACTGGATATGAAAAGATTCTCTTGAATCTGCTTCCCTCCCAGGGTCCTCTAGGTCTGACAGCCCCAAGAGGCCTCGCCTGCCCAAAGAAGCAGCGAGTATGTATGATGTGAAACTTGATATTTTGGATCAGTTGGATGCTTTTAAGTATAATCATGGTTTTCAGGGTCTCAAAGGGAATTAGTTGATTCCCTGGATGTTGTCTAGGCTCACCCAGGATGCAAGTGATGCTGTAAGGGAATTGAGTGAGCCTGAGAAACAAGAGGATGAAACTATAAAGCTGGCCTTAATAGCCAGAATTGGGAAGATTCCTTCCTAGTACCTTAAGAGGTTTAGGACCCTCAAAAAGACTGATGGTACCCCTTGGGCTACCTGGGTGTGTGAATGTTTGAAAAACGTAGATGGTTGAGTAAAGGGTTACAAAGTGAACTCCTTTTGAAGGAATGAGAAATCTGTTTTTATTCGACTATTTTTGATGCCTGCTCTCCTGAGCTGAGACAGCACTTGGCTGACTCGCATGAGATTGATCCCAAAAACTTAGTCTGCTGACTTGTGAGTTGCCAACAGGGCCACTCACAAGAAGGATGAGGGGAAGCAACACAAGAAAGAGGGAAAAGAGAATTCTAATTCCAACTATCCAAAAGAGGGCAACAAACGGAAAAAGGTTAAGTCCCATGGCAAGCCAGGTTAGTCTAGTGAAACCTCTGGTGCTAAACCAGAGGGAGGTCAGCAGAAACCCTCATTCAAAAGAGCATTTGGTAAATGTTATGCTTGTCGGTCAACTGACCATGTGAAAAGGGATCCCAGATTTAAGGGTAAACCTTCAGGGGTCCATACTGCCTCCTTAGCCTTCATCCCTGATGGAGAAGGTCATATGGCAAGTGGTAACTTTGGCTGAAGACCCCATTGGAGTCTGTCAGTGTTTTAGTGTCCATGGGTATGTGTGAACAGCAGAATGTGGATGTGTACAACTCCATTCCAGATAATACAAAAGAATGTTACAAGGACAGTGTACTTGTGAATGGTCAGGAGACCCCTGCCTTTTAAGATACTGGGGCAAGCATCACAGTGGTTGATGAAAACCTTTTCAAGCCTGAGGATGTTGCTAAGGCACCCAACGATCCCACTAAACTTTCTGGAGGCCCAATCCAGATGGTTCCAATATTGCCAGCTCTCATCCATTGCAATAATATGACTGTAAGAGTACCTGTCAGTGTACACATTGAGGTGCCTGGGAGAGTTCTGTTGGGGAATGACTTAAAGACTCTTGGAGTTGTATCAAGCACCCCCAGACCTCCCAGTAAAAGGAAGCAGGAGCAAACTAGATTGGCCACAGAGGCAACTTTAGATGACTCTCAGTGGGAAGTTACAGAGGTACATATAACTCCCAGTCCTAAGGAAGGACACCCTTCTAATTCCAGGCCAAAGAAAGAGACAGAGGGGAAACCCAAGGTCTCAGGAAGAAAGAAAGGTATCAGACCTGTTCAAGGGACAAGGACATCCACGAGAGGACAGTCCAAGGTCACCCAAGTGACCCCTCCACCAGCTGAGGCTGAGTGGGAGGACCACACAGAAAGTGGTGAAACAGCTACTGATGAAACAGCTGGATGAAGCCCTTCCCTTTGTTGGACATCTGGATCCTAAAGACCATCTTGAGGTGCAGTCTTTACTGGCAGGAGGTGGCCCCTGTAGGGCAGTCTTCAGCATAGGTCAAAGAGAGTGTCCTATTCTTGAAGGACTTCACCAACAGGCAGCTTCCCTGCTGGAAGGGCAAGAGCCAGGGACACATAGGCTGTACTGGGAGGATGGCCCCCTCTACAATGAGCCTATTGAGTATACCCCAGGGGACTACAGAACACTTGTAGTGCCCCAGGTGGTGAGACCCCAGTTCCTATAGTTAGCCCATGAGATTCCTCTGGCTGGCCACTTGAACTTTAAGAAGGCGAAAGAGAGGCTATCTCTGTATTTCTACTGGCCCAAGATTGGCTCTGATGTAGATAAAACTGTAGAAGCTGTCACACTTGTCAGACTTCTGGCAAGAGTGGAGCCAAGAACATGGAACCCTTGGTGCCTCTCCCAGTGGTGGGAATTTCTTTGGAGAGGGTAGGGATTGACATTGTTTGTCCCCTTGATCTGCCTACATCTTCATGCAATCGATTTATATTGGTTGTGGTAGACCATGTCACTAGGTACCCTGAAGCCATACCTTTGAGGACTGTTACTGCTCAGGCAGTGGCTAAGGCCCTCCTTGATATTTTTTTTACCATGGTTGGTTTTCCTAAGGCGGTAATCTCGGACCGGGGGTCACATTTTCTGTCCCACTACATGCAAACCACGTGGAAAAACTGTGGAGTGACCTACAAGTTCTCAACAACCTACCATCTCCAAACCAATGGGTTGGTAGAGGTTTAACAGAACTATGAAGAACATGATAGTTGCTTTAGAAGAACCCCTTAGAAGAAAGTGGCCCCTTCTACTGCCATGCCTTCTCTTTGCTTTGCTTAGGGTTTCAGCCCCTTTGAGCTGCTCTATGGTATCCGGTTAGAGGCCCTTTGGCCCTAATCAAGGAAGGGTTGGAGAGTGTTCCTTCCCTCAAGCCAGTGAGAGTCACTGACTATGTGCTAGGTCTCCGAAGGAGAATGGCACTACTGATGACCGAAGCTTCTGATAACTTGAAAGCAGGTCAGGCTCTGGTCAAACATTGACATGACCAGAAGGCCAACATGGTGGAGTTTACTCCAGACCAGCTTTTTCTAGTTATGGTACCTACAAGGCAGAGGGCCTTACAGGACAAATGGATTGGAACCTTCAAAGTTGTGGGCACACATGGAGAGGTCAATTATTTAGTGGACTTGGGCAATCCCAAGGAGGCCCCTAGGGTCTATCACACTAACCGCCTAAAGGCTTATGTTTCCAGACTAGAGCTAGGAACTTTGCTTTTAGCATCTGATTAAGAGGAGGAGGAGGAGGAGGAGGAGAGTGAGCCTCTACCTGACATCCTGAGGGGAAAACATTGAGATGGAAAGATTGAAGGGGTGAACCTCTCTTCAGATCTGACTCTGCAACAACAGCAGGAGTGCAAAGCTCTGTTAAATTAGTTTGCCTCCCTGTTTTCACTAACACCAGGCTTGACCCCTTGGGGCCAGCATGATATTCTCACTGGTGACTGTCTCCCTGTCAAAAGCAGGGGTTACAGGATGTCAGACCATGTAAGATCGCACATAAAGATGCTTGATCTTGGGTAATAGAGCCATCTACCAGTCCATGGACTACTCCAGTTGTACTAGTACCAAAGGCAGGATCCAATGAGTGTCATGATTCCTGCCCCCAGCCACCTGAGACATCAGGCTGGAGGCTGGCCACAATCCCCTATATGGCCCCTAAGGGCCTCTCCATCCTACCAGAGACCCACTTGGAGCCAGACCTGGCGCCTGTGGCGCCAGTTTCACACATAGCTCTAAGAATCACTTGGCATTGGACTTGTAATGTATTGTGGGCAAGATGGATGCCCCCACATAACCCAGTTCCTTGAACTGAGTAAGCGGTCTAGCCTTTTGGGTGTAGTTCAACCCAGGGATACCTGGGAGCTATTTAAACCATGTCCGGGCCGAGAAACACACTTTGCGTTTCTCTGCACCTGCAGCGTGGCACTCGTCGTGCTCGGATCGGTCTCCTGAAGGCCTTTGCCTTTCCTCCACATCCCGTGCTGCTTGAACAACATTAAAATTATACTTACCTTGAAGAGCATCCAGCTTCCATCCATCGCTCCTCCGGTCCTGTAGGCAGCTATGGCGGTGTCCTCCCCATCTCGGTACGCCGCATCCTAGGGGAGGATAAACGAACGGAAGAAAAGACATTAGTAAGCATCATTCTTTAAATCTTAGCTTACTCTAAAACTGTAAGAAGAGTCAACGCTTACCTGAACTTAAGCCGCTCGGGGTAACTTAAGCTCCAGAGCATCCCATCGACCTGCAAGGGGAAAGGACATTCCAGTTTAGCACGGAAAGCATAAGGAGGCGCCGCACAACGCGCTTACTCACCGCACCTTATCCTCTCATCCGGCAGCCACGCTGGAATATTGCAGCACCTGAAAGGGACACAGAGACCCTCATTGGTCAATACAAGGAAGAGCGGGCAGCATCGCCGTTAGTGCCCGGCTCCCCTCAGCAGCACGACGCCATCTCCGACCCCCTCCAACACCTAAGGGAGGAGAGACATGTTACAGAAGGGACAAGTCAAAAGTACAGATCATAAGAATCATTCAACTTACCGGTTGGGCTGAAGTTACATTAAGCCCAGTCAGTTGGGCCCGCACCAGTGAAGCAACTAGGCAGCATAGAGCCCGCATCAGTAGACGCACCCCTGCACCGAAGGGCAGGATGGAGAGCGCGCTACACAAGAAAGCAAGGTGAGGAGTGGACAAAGGGGAAGGTTTGGTCCCCAGGGAAGAGGGGGTGAAGCAAGCAGAGACAATGGAGTTAAACTCTGGCAATCCTGTGTTTCAGGCCCAGTCTCCAGTCCAACAGATTCCAGGGAATCTGGACGTCATGGAAACGTCAGAAACCGACCAGTCGGCCCAAATGTTGGGGCAGCTACGTGCCGAAGTACATACAGCCAGGCAGGAGACTAACACCCTAAGGAGAGAGTTAATAGTCACTAAAGAACGTACTGAAGATTTAAGCCGCCAACTTCTCCAGTCACAAGCGGGACATGCACCGTTACCGGGTAACGTGTCTTCAATGCCATTACCCTCAGCCAACCCGGTTTAGATAACCCTTCCTGGGGCAGTTCCCTTGGCCCCACCCGAGCGATTCTCAGGGGATCCCAAGACGTATGCAACATTTATGAATCAATGCTGTCTGCATTTCCTTTTCAGGCTAGGGGCCTTTCCAAATGACCAATCGCGGGTCGCATTCGTGCTATCCTATCTGAGCGGTAGTGCCGCAGAATGGTCTGTACCCTTTGTTAATCAAGATGCTCCTTTGCTACATGACTTAAGGGGTTTTCAGCAGGAGATGGAGAAACTCTTCGCCCGTCGTACTCATGGACAGGCATTAGACAACGAACTTCTGTCCCTTCGTCAAATGAACCAAAACCTATTAACATACATAGCCACATTCAATAGACTTGTGGTTGAAGCAGAATGGCCTGAGGAGAAAAGAACCACATTATTTCATCGGGGTCTGCGGGGAGAGCTAAAAGATGTTCTCGCACAAGTGGTGGACCCCCTGAAAGACTGCAGAATTTATTAACGTTGTTGTTCAGTTCGATCCTAGATTGCAAGAGCAGATCGAACCAGACCGGACCCTCGCCCTATGTATGTGCGTTCAAAGTACAATGTCTCTCGAAACAACAGAGAGCTCAGGGGAACCAATGCAGATCGGAGGGGTCAGATCCCCCTTGACTAAGGCTGAAAGGGATAAAAGGAGACAGCAGCAGTTATGTTTGTACTGTGGAAAGTCAGGCCATTTCCTTAAAGAGTGCCCAGTGAAGCCACCAAAGAGAACAGTAGGAGCCACGGACAAGGAAGATACCACCAAGGAATCAGAAAACTGCCAAGCCCGGCAAGTGTAGGGGTCCACTTGTCGAGCGAAGAAAGTAAACTACACACCTCCCATTTTGCACTGTCGGTAATCTTGAACAATCACCAACAACCATCTCAGATGCACGCAGTAAGAGCGTACATAGCCAGTGGAGCCGTTGGGAACTACATAGACCAAGATCTCGCAGCAAAGATGGGGCTTCCTTTATGCCCTAAGTCACCCACAGACACGGTTACCACTGTTGATGGCATGGAAATAGCTTCTGGTCCAGTATCCCAATGCACTGCAGCCTTAACCCTTCTATGCCAGGATGGACATCAAGAATCTTTCGCTTTCGACCTCATCAAGGCACATCAGTTCCGGTTGATTTTAGGAATACTGTTGTTGGTAGCTCATAATCCTCGCATAGATTGGCGAGCAAAAGAGTTGGCCTTTTCTGAGAGTTGTGCCACACTTGTTATCGCCAAGGGAGACAGCCAATTGATACCAGAATCTTCTCCAGCATGGGGTCTGGCATGGATTCACATGCTCATGAATATTCCCCGTCGTCAGGCTGGGAATCCTCGGTAAAGAAAAATCAGTATCAGTTTTGTTTCTGATCTGTCTTTCGTAGTAGTAACCAATCACTGATCTCTGCGTCATACTGACCACAGCCAATGACTGCCATCTCCCTAAGCCCCGCCTCTGGCAGCCATCTTCAGATTTTTACCGCACGTTCAAGTGTTGGGATCCTCGTGCTATTGCTCTCGAGCTTTAGTGCGTTTTCGCACTTTTTCATAGGAAAATTCTCTCTTTTTTCAGTCAAAAGAGCCTCAAGCTCCACCGTTTCCTTATCCGATCAACGGGGACCCGTGTCGGATTCTTCTACGCCCCTCAAGGGTGAAGATTTCGTCGAGCCACGCTTTTGGAGGACTCCAGAAGTTTCTCAGGCCCATCTCGGACATGGCCCAGGAGAAGGGAAGCTCGACGCCCGGAAAGCTGTTCAGGGTCTGCCCTGGATGCCAGCTTCAGAATGTCTTTGAGGACAAACACTCCCTTTGCCTCTACTGCCTGCATGAGGACAAGACGCACGTGGAGAAGGACTGTGCGTTTTGCGGCAATAAGTCGGAGCGGACCATGAAGGACCGCCATCTGCGTCTCGCCAACTGGCTGGAAGGGAAGAGCCTGTCAGGCGAGAAAAAGAAGTCGTCCGAGTGGTCTTCTAAGACCTTTGAGGGCGCCCCGGCGACGGGGGCCCCAACAGAAGGCCAAGCACTGCGAGTCCGCTGGCACCGGGAGCGCCGAACGGTCGGGCTCTACGGTTGCCAGGCAGGGCGCATCCTCCCCGGCGCCATCAACCACGAGCCAATGCTCTGGCTCGGGTAAGAGGAAGGCCGAGCACCCGGCGAAGCTCCTGGAGAGACCCCGGTCGAGCTCGAAGGCCCCATCGGAGGGGGAGCGAGGCGGTGACCCTCCCCCCCAAGGAGAAGGCGGTGAGCGCACCTAAGGTGGTGAAAGCCTTGATCCACCCAGCCAAGGCCTCTATCGAGACAGTCGCGGCGGCCCTGGCTCAGCCTGTGGAGGCTACGCCAGTGGAGGCGACCTCGGGGCCCAGAGTCTCCTCCCACCGCGGAGGGAGTCCTCTTTCAAGCCCATCGACAGGACTCCCGTGAAACCTCCGACGGAGAAGAAAAAGGGGGGGCAGGAGGTCGTCGTGGATTCAGCCTCAACCTCTGAAGAGGAGCTGATCGAAGTCTTAAGCCACGGCATTGGCGTGGAAGAAGACCAGCCTGTCGGGAGGGACCCCGACGTAGGAGACGACGAGAACGTCGAGGGTGCCGACGAGGCTCCTGACCGCCTGTCGGAATCCCCTCAACCAGTGCCGCAAGACAACTTGGCGGCCATTTTGTTGGCTATACAGTCCTTATGCTCAGAGATAAGGACGAGGTTGCCGTTACCACCAATGGAGGAACCGTTCCCGACGGGGGACCCGGAGCCAGGCCCTTCTGGGAGCCCTCCTCCTAAGAGAAGGATTCATCCTCCACCTCCTTTTCAGCCATCGCGCCCTGCTCAGCCCTCCTCCCCAACCACGACCCGTGGGGATGATACGGGGACGGACACGGCTGCGACGGGTACAGACAACGAGGTTTACAACGAGGATCTTCCGTCGTCACCGCCTCCCCGGGCTTCCCCGCCCGACGAGATTGGATCGTTTCATGCCATGATCGCCAGGGCATATGAGCTTTTCCAGCTCTGCCCGGAAGAGAAGAAGGAAGGGTTCCTTTATCAACGGCGCAAGACCAAGAGGAAGACAGTCCTCGCTGTACCTCTACTGGACGATATCTGGGATGAGGGTCTCGCCCTCCTCAAGAACCCACCCACAACGCCTGCGAGAAGGGATCGGTACGAGAAGAAGTACCGGGTCCCGGACGCGCCCCCCTTGTGCCTTCGGGCACAGCCGACCCCGGACGTCTCTGCGGCGGCCAGGAAGAAAGCGGGGGGGGGGCTTCGGTCTCTACGTCAACCTACCCCCCCCCCCCGGACGGCGAGGGAAAGAAATTGGACACGATGGGACGCAGTCTCATCTCATCGGCAGCGACGACGATTAAGGCTGCCGACGCCTGGGCTATCGTAGCCCGCTACGGCAGGGAGTTGTGGTACAAGATCGCCCGGGCTCTTGGTGTTCTCCAGCAACGACGGCCGCCCTTTCGGAGCACCGGAGGCAAGCAGGGTGCCTCCAAAGATTCCGGCGGCGGATATTCCACCTACTGTCAAGCCGCCCGTTCGTCGTCACAGGAAGCCTACAGGGGACGAGGCAAGTCGGGCGGACCACGCCGTCGTCGCCACGGAGGACAAGGCGGCAAAGCCTTGTCGAAGCAGGACTGAACCGGCCGTGGGGTCGGGCCCCCACCGAAGCATCCCGGTGGGAGGCCGGCTGGCGAACTTCGTCAGCGTGTGGGAGTCCATCTCCACCGACCGTTGGGTGCTGGACGCCCTAGCCCCGGATCACGCGCTCGAGTTTCTAAAGTGCCCGCGCGCCCCCCCGTGGCCAGGAAGGAACATCACGTCCCTCAACTTCTCTTGGAGGTAAAGGCGATGCTCAAGAAAGGCGCCATCGAGCTCGTCCCAAAGAGGCTTCGGGGCTCCGGAGTTTACTCAAGATACTTCCTCGTGAAGAAGACAGGAGGATGGCGTCCCATCCTGGACCTACGACGACTGAACAAATTCATCAAGGCACAGAAGTTCCGGATGGTCACCCTCCAGCACGTCCTGGGTCAGCTGGAGGAGGGCGATTTCCTGTCATCGTTGGATTTGGAGGATGCTTACTTCCATATCCCCATCCTAAAGGGACACCGGAAGTTTCTCAGATTCGTGGTCCAAGGCGTCACTACCAGTTCAGAGCCCTTCCCTTCGGATTGAGGTCGGCACCCAGGGTGTTCACCAAGTGCCTCGCACCGGTGGTGGCGCGGCTGCACCTGGAGGGGATCCACGTCTACCGCTACCTGGACGACTGGCTCATCCGAGCAAAGACAAGGCTGGATCCAGACGACGGGCAGCTTCTAGGACAGGATCACACTCGACGAGAGCTTCCAACGAGCAATCCGGTGGTGGGGCACCCGCGCGCATCTAATGGCGGGCATGGACTTCCAGACCCCGGGCCACCAGAAGACAGTGACCACGGATGCCTCCCTGGAAGGGTGGGGAGCGCACAGCGAAAATCTGCACGCGAGAGGCCTTTGGCTTCCGATGGAGAAGTCCCTCCATATCAACGTCCTGGAACTCCGTGCAGTGTTTTGGGCCCTCGGGTCCTTTCTTCTGTCCCTCAAGGGCAAGGTGGTGAGGATCTTCACCGACAACACCACCACCATGTTCTACATCAGGAAGCAGGGCGGTACCAGATCCCCAGCCCTGTCCAAGGAGGCGCAGGATCTGTGGCATTGGGCCGTCGCCCAAGGGATGTTTCTGGTGCCGTTTCATCTGGCAGGAATAAAAAACACCATTGCCGACTCGCTCAGCAGAGAGCTGCGCTCGTGCCACGAGTGGGAACTACGACAGGATCTAGTGGACCGCCTCTTCCGACGGTGGGGCGCACCCCAGATCGATCTGTTCGCGACAGCGACGAACTCCAAGTGCCGGAGGTTCGCCAGCAGGTTTCCCCAGCCGAGGAGCATGGGCGATGCTTTGTCATTCCTCTGGGAGGGCCTGTTTCTATATGCGTTCCCTCCATTGCCTTTGCTGATCCAGCTCATCAACCAGCTCAAGAGGTCACGGTGCAGGATGATCCTCGTCGCACCTGCGTGGCCGAGGCAGATATGGTTCCCGGACCTTCTGGACTTGTCAGCGTCCCCGTCAATCAAGCTGCCAGTGGACGCGGATCTTCTCTCCAGGGAAGGGGGCGCCATCCTCCATCACGACCGGAAGTCGCTGAACTTGCATGCCTGGCTACTGCAGCGTTAGAGTTTGGAGGTTACGACATACCGGCCAACTGCAGAGAGGTTCTTGCAAAGGCCAGGGCGTCCTCAACTCTTAAATGCTACGGACACTAATGGAAGAGGTTCTCTGTCTGGTGCCACGCACAGAAGATTAACCCTCTACGGATTACGGCTCCTCAAGTACTGCCTTACCTACTGACGCTGGCCAAGGCTGGACTGGCTCACGCTTCCATCAAGATTCATCTTGCTGCGATCTCCCGATACACCAGAACCACGGGACGGACGTCTTTGTGGTCTCATCGTCTGGTGAAAGAATTCATGAAGGGACTGTTCAGATCGTTCCCGCCGGTGAAGGCTCCGGCCCCGGCGTGGGAGCTCAACGTGGTGCTGACCAAGCTCATGGGACCTCCGTTCGAGCCTCTGCACTCAGCTCCAAGTTCTTGTCGTGGAAAACAGCGTTTCTTGTGGCCATCACCTCCGCACAACGGGTGGGAGAGATCCAGGCCCTTTCCTGCAAGCCCCCGTACTTGAATTTTCACGACACGAGGGTAGTGCTCAGGACACACCCCTCCTTCATGCCCAAGGTGCCGTCGGACTTCCACCTCAACGAACCCTTGGTGTTGACTGTTTTCTTCCCGTCGCCTTCGTCGCCGGCTGAAAGGACTTTGCACTCGCTGGATGTGGCTAGAGCGCTGAAGTTCTGCGTGGACCGCACGAAGAGTTTTCGGAAGACGTCGCAACTTTTTGTGAACTTTGGACCTGTCAATCAGGGGAAGGCTCTCTCAAAGGCTTCCATTTCCAGATGGCTCTCCGGCTGTATCATGTACTGTCATCGGTTGGCAAACCGACCGCTGCCCGGCCGTCCGAGAGCCCATTCCACCAGAGCGATCGCAGCTACCACGGCGTTCCTATCTGGTGAGCCCCTGCTGGACATCTGCAGGGCTGCTACGTGGAGGTCGATGCACACCTTCACGAAATTCTACTGCGTCGACCGGAATTCCAGGGAGGAGTCCAGAGTCGGCCAAGCAGTGCTGCGCAACCTGTTCACCTAAGGTGAGCCTGGTGAGAAGGTAAGAGATGCTTAATGTTGAGTTGTTGTATTGCTTAATGTTGAGCCTGTTGCCACCTCCCGTGATTGTGCATGTGTGTACTGCTATGTATTATTTTATTCATGAGCATGTGAATCCATGCCAGACCCCATGCTGGAGAAGGAACAAGTTACTTACCTGTAACTGTTGTTCTCCAGTATGGGTCTGGCATGGATTCACATGCGAACCCTCCTGCCTACCCCTCTGCTGCTCTTCACTTGGTCATACTGCCACGTCCCGTGCTACCAAATCTGAAGATGGCTGCCAGAGGCGGGGCTTAGGGAGATGGCAGTCATTGGCCGTGGTCAGTATGACGCAGAGATCAGTGATTGGTTACTACTACGAAAGACAGATCAGAAACGAAACTGATACTGATTTTTCTTTACAGAGGATTCCCAGCCTGACGACGGGGAATATTCATGAGCATGTGAATCCATGCCAGACCCATGCTGGAGAACAACAGTTACAGGTCAGTAACTTGTTCCTTCTACTCTTGGAACAGTGGCAACTGGTACCTTACCAAGTGAATACCAGGATTTTCAAGATTTATTTCAGAAGGAACAAGCTAATACCCTACCACCGCACAGACCTTACGATTGCCAGATGGACCCGATACCCGGCACACAGATCCCTTGTGGTCGAATCTACGCACTCACTGAACCAGAAAACCAGCACCTGAAGTCCTATCTAGATCAATACCTGGCAAACTGATTCATTCGTCCTTGGAAGTCTCCAGCAGCCAGTCCCCTATTCTTTGTGCCGAAGAAGGAAGGGGACTTGAGAACCTGCATCGACTATTGCGCACTGAACCAGATCACCATAAAAAATCGCTACCCTCTGCCACTAATCCCTGAACTGCTTGATCAAGTCAAAGACACCCAAATCTACACCAAATTACATCTGAGTGGAGCGTAACACCTCGTTCGATGAAAAAGGGTGATGAATGGAAAATCGTCTTTTGTACCAATACCAAATATGGCCTGTACGAATATCAAGTAATGCCCTTTGGCCTTTGCAACGTGCCCGCTGCATTTCAATACTTCATGAACGATGTCTTAAGGGAATTAATTGATGTCTGTGCCCTAGTATATATTGACGATATCCTAGTATACTCTGCATCAAGGCAGGACCACGTCAAACATGTTCGATCTGTACTGGCAAAACTCTGCAAACACCAGCTCTATGCCAAACTCAAAGTGCTCATTTCATGTCTGAGGTGGAATTCCTTGGCTTCATTCTCAGCCCGAATGGAATCCGAATGGATGTACACAAGGTAGATGCTATCCTAAACTGACCATCGCCAAATTCATTCAAAGGAGTCCAAAGCATGTTGGGTTTCACAAACGTTTACCGCCGAGTCATGCCAGGGTTCTCGCAAATAGTGCATCCCATCACATCATTAATAAGGAAATGCAATAAAACGTTTCACTGGACAGAAGAAGCAGAAAAGGCTTTCCAGGAACTCAAGGCGAGATTCACTTCTGCCCCGATTCTATGTCCTCCTCGCCCAGACCTCCCATACGTAGTGGAGACGGACGCCTCGAGTATGGCTATGGGAGCCGTCCTTTCACAAAAGGACCCAGAAACGGGTCAATTGCACCCTATTGCCTTCTGGTCGCGTAAATTCCCTCCCCCCCCCACCTCCCTCCCCGATTTCAATTACGCTATCACAGACAAAGAACTTCTAGCCATCAAGTCAGCCTTTAAGGCCTGGCGACACTATCTTCTAGGTGCCAGACACACAATCACTGTGATAACTGAACATCGAAACCTCCAGTTCCTAAAAACTACGCTGGGCCCTTTTCTTCACTGAATATGACTACGTGATCACGCTTCGACCATGAGTAAAAAACGGGAAAGCTGATGCTCTTTCCTGTATGGGTGTTGATGAACAGGGATACAAGACCACTGACCCGATAGCCATCAACCCAAGTGACAAACTCCTAGGAATCACAGCAGCCATATCCCAGAATGAGTTGCATGAAAAAAATCCAAGGCTTGATGAGTTCTGAGCAATTGCAAGAGTGGAGTACACAAGGCTAACATTACACGATAAAGGACCAGTTGCCCTACTTCAGGAACAGTTTATTCCTGCCAAACCAAGAACTACGAGAACAAGTTGTCATGTCCGGTTATCATGATTCCTTAATCGAAGGCCATCCTGGAATTGCAAAAACCCTATCTAAGGTAAAACGAAGTTACTGGTGGCCCACGTGGCGTAAAGACATTATCCAATTCATCCTATCCTGTGGAGTGTGTGCACAAAACAAATAATTCAAGCAGAAACCGGCTGGACTCTTACAACCATTGGATATTCCACCAGCACCGTGGCATACGTTATCCCTTGACTTTATTACCGACTTACCACCCAGTCAAGGGTTTAACACCATTCTAGTGGTTGTGGACCTGTTTTCAAAAATGTCACACTTCATTCCTCTTAAGGGTCTCCCAAACCCTTCCACTCTGGTAAAGGTATTTCTCGAACGTATCGTATGGCTCCATGGGTTTCCTTTGGTACTGGTCTCAGATCGAGGTACTCAATTTATGTCCAATTTCTGGAGGAAGTGCTGTTCTATGGCCCAAATCGACATCTGACTATCCACCAGTCACCATCCCCAAACGGATGGTCAAACAGAGAGCGAATCAAACGCTTGAGCAGTATCTACGCTGTATGCTACAGCAAGCTGAAGGAAGCTGGTCAGACCTATTATGGATAGCTGAATATGCCTATAATAATTCCCTACACACCAGCACTGGGCAAACGCCCTTTTATACCATATATGGCAGGCATCCATGCACTTCCGAGTTAGACGTCCCTACGACCTTGGAAATGCCAGCAATTAAAACCTTGCACACAACCATTTCTCAAATCTTTAAAAGGGCAGCCAAACACTTACTCCAAGCTAAGAATCGCCAGAAGAAATTTGCTGACCAACACCGAGTAAAAGCCCCCAATTACCAAGTTGGAGACTAAGTCTGGTTGGCATCTAAAAATGTGCCCATTAAAGGAACCCAGACTTTCCGTCCAAGATAGCTGGGTCCATTCACCATCACCTCCGTGATAAATCCAGTAGCAGTCAAACTAGCCTTGCCATCTAACATGCAGATTCATCCTGTGTCCACGTATCGCTCCTAAAACCTGTTCATCCTCGGACCTGTGTCCGACAGACAGGAGAACCACCATGAGAAGGGCCTTGGGGGGAGGGGGGGGGGGGGGGGGGTTCGAGTGCTGTCATGATTCATGCCCCCAGTCCCCTGAGTCATGGCTGGAGCCAGGCCACGATCCCCTATATGGCTCCTAAGGGCCTCTCCATCCTACCAGAGACACACTTGGAGCCAGACCTGGTGCCTGTGGCGCCAGGCTCACACATAGCTCAAAGAATCACTTGGCATTGGACTTGTAATGTATTGTGGGCAAGATGGATGCCCCCAGATAACCCAGTTCCTTGAACTGAGTAGGCGGTCTAGCCTTTTGGGTGTGGTTCAACCCAGGGATACCTGGGATACCTGAAAGCTATTTAAACCACGCCCGGGCCGAGAAGCACGCTTTGCGTTTCTCTGCACCTGCAGCATGACACTCACTGTGCTCGGATAGGTCTCCTGAAGGCCTTTGCCTTTCCTCCACATCCCGCGCTCCTGCAAGAACAGCATTAATATTATACTTATCTTGAAGAAAATCCAGCTTGCATCCATCGCTCCTCCGGTCCTGTGGGCAGCTACACCGGTGTCATCTCCATCTTGGCACGCTGCATCCTAGGGGAGGATAAACGAACGGAAGAAAAAGTATTAGTAAGCATTCTTCATATCTTAACTTACTTTAAAACTGTAAGAAGAGTCGACGCTTACCTGAACTTAAGCCGCTCGGGATAACTTCAGTTCTGGAGCATCCAATCGACTTGCAAGGGGAAAGGACATTACAGGTTAGCACGGAAAGCCTAAGGAGGCTCCGCACATCGCGCTTACTCACTGCACCTTATCCTCTCAGCTGGCAGCCACGCTGGAATATTGCAGCACCTGAAAGGGACACAGACAAACATTGGTCAATACAAGGAAGAGCAGACCGCATCGTGCATCGCGCTCTCACTCACCGTTAGTGCTTTGCTCCCCTCAGCAGCACAATGCCATCTCCGACCCCCTCCAACACCTAAGGGAGGAGAGACATGTTAAAGAAGGGACAAGAGTCAAAAGGACAGTTCATAAGAATCATTTAACTTACTGGTCGGGCTGGAGTTACAGCAAGCCCAGTCCGTTGGGCCCACGCCAGTGAAGCAACTAGGCAGCATAGAGCCTGCATCAGTCGATGCACCCCTGCACCGAAGGGCAGGACGGAGAGCGCGCTACACAAGAAAGCAAGGTGAGGAGTGGACAAAGGGGAAGGTTTGGTCACCAGGGAAGAGAGGGTCAAGCAAGCAGAGACAATAGAGTTAAACTCTGGCAATCCTGTGTTTCAGGCCCAGTCTCCAGTCGAACTGATTCCGGGGAAGGGTTCGAGGTCATAGGAGGTCCAGACAGGCTGAGTGGCGTCCCCGTGGATACCAGGTGAGCGTTACAATGAGTTGAAATTCTGTGTGGACTATAGAGCTCTAAATGCAGTCACCACGACGGATGCCCATCCGTTACCTAGGACAGTTGAGCTGGTGGACAAACTTGGTTCAGCCAAGTTCATCAGTACATTTGACCTAACATCATGCTATTGGCAAATAGCTTTGACAGACCATGCCAAGGAGAAAACTGCATTTGCGACCCCAGGAGGCCTCTTCCAGTTCAGGGTTATGCCTTTTGGACTCATAAATGCATCTGCAACATTCCAGAGGATGGTGAATCAAGTTCTGAATGAGATGGAGGACATCTGCATGGCATACTTGGATGACATTGTCGTGTTCATCTCCACCTGGGAAGAACATCTTGACCACCTTGGATATGTTTTGTAGGGTCTTGCACATGCCCATCTGACCATAAAGGCTAGTAAATGTCAAATTGGTCAGAGCAAAGTAGTCTACCTTGGACATGAGGTACGAGGAGGCGAAATAAGGCCATTGCCTAGCAAAGTAAAGACTGTACAAGACTAGGCCACCCCTACTATTCAACCCGAATGAGAGCCTTTCTAGGTCTCACTGGTTACTATAGGAACTTCATTGGGAACTATTTAATGTGATCTCCTTACCCAAATTCCACAGGTAGGTCCAGTTGAATGAGGAGTGCACTCAAGCCTTTGAAGGACTGAAAGCCCTTTTGTCAAGCTCCAGTCTTGAGAGCTCCTGACTACAACCAATCCTTTATTGTACAAATGTATGCTTCAATACAGGAATAGGTGCTGTTTTGAGTCAGCTGGATGATAAAGGCAGGGAACACCCGATCTGCTTAATCAGTAGGAAACTGAAGGACCATGAAACAAGGTGGGCAACTATTGAACACAAGTGTTTTGCCATTGTGTGATCTCTGAAGAAGTTTAGACCATACTTGTACGGATTGTAATTCATACAAACCACCAATCCTTGAGATGGTTAATGCAGATGAAGAGGGAGAATCCTACATTGGAAAGATGGTCAATCAGCCTCCAAGGTTTTGATTTCACTGTAGAACACGGGTCCGGGTGTAATCACCAAAATGCTAATGGTCTCTCCAGAAATTATGACTGACTGGATTAGGAGATTCATCCAGGAGGGAGAATTCTCATTTCTATGTTAATTCCTTTTTACTTTACAGACCCCCACTCTTTTACTGGACTTTAGGACTTTCAGTTTTTATCCCAGAGAGAGTGAGACCTTTTTCCCACTCTCTCATGTATTCTTCTCTGTTTTGAACCCTTTTTTTCTTTTGGTTTTGGGAGTCTGACATACTCCGAAGCATCATCTTTTTTTTTTTATTGTGTCACACAGTACCCTCAGTGCAGTGTCACAGAGAAGTCTGTGACACCGCTAAGGTTTCTGCTAAGGTTTAAATACCTTCTCTTGGAAAAACTACTGTTTCCAAGAGTAGTAAAGTGAAATTGACTTTACTTACCTTTTTCTCTTTGTAGACCCTGCACACACTATCTTACATAGAGTGCTGGATGGGTTACTTAGTATCCCCTGTGTCTACCTTCTCATGTAACATTTTTATGTTGCCCTTACTACAATTAATGGCTGGTGGCAGTAGTTAAATTTTCCTACCATTGTGCGTTTTTACCGCAGGCTCAATCCTCAGCTGCAGTATTGCACCCACGGGTGCCCATTTTGTCAAAATGGCCACGGTCGTCTTCTGTCACCATTTCTTGTTTGTAAGATCCTTCTTGGGATTTACTCTGCACGCCAAACCACGTTTGGTCCCTTTGTTCGTTTTGTCTTTGGTGGGATTCACTGGTGAAGCCAGCCTCTGGCTTCAGCGTGTCTGGCAGGGCAGGAAACGAAGGAGGTTCCCGAAACTTCCTGTGCTTAGTCTCCTTGGTTACAATAATGCACCCAAAGGTGAATGGCTGGCTGGCTGTCCTTGGAGGACTGCTGTGTGAGAGAAAGCTAGGCTGCAAATGAATGAGAGAAACTTGCATAAAAGGCAAGGTCTTTTGCAATGAAGTCAGTCTCGACCACAGGACGAAACTGGAAGAGAAGCTTTCTGCACCCTCCTGAGCCGTTAGTTTGCCCGGTGAAGCCCTGCTGCAGTGCTGAAGCTCCAAATTTCGAATCCACTAGAGCAGCCTGGAAAGGACGACTTTTTCCCTTGGGTTGGTGGGACCAACTGACCCCAAGAAAAACGTGACTGGAACCCCTCTCCCTGCTGGCTGTACTTCTTCGCTGCTGCTGGAACCGAGTGCCAGGGTACAGGAACACTAGAATCAAGTGCATTGTCTTTAAGCCAGACCCGAGCTCTAGGAAGATCCTCTGGACTCCCTCGAAGCAGGACTACTTCGAGCCACCTCAACAGAGTGCTGGACCCCAGAAGCAAGGGGAGCCCATAAGGTGTCCAAGAACCACAGTGGTGCTATTTGCGAGTAGCTGAAACTGCGAAGTGCGGCTGATATGAATTTTGCCCATTGCTGCAACCGACCTTCAACCCGTAGTGCAGGAGTCCCCAGACGTCGTATCTCTTGTCCCCATGATTGAGGCCCAGCAACAACAGGATCTGCAGGACTACAACAGGCAACAGAAGCCATCTGGAAGTTTTTCTTCAAATTCAAGGTACTGTGTAAGTAGGGGTGCCTGCCTCTTGTGTGTAGCTTGCTTGCTCTCTCTGGAGACTTGCATTTGCTGCCCTTTTGTAGTGTTGCTTGCATCTTTGCTCTTCACAAGCCTCCCAGCTTGTGGCCCAACAGTGATTCTTTTAACAACAAAACTCTAACATTGTGCAAGACCTTTGTGCTATCTTTAAGAAGTGCCTCAGCCCCATGACTTTGCTCAATTGACATTGGCTGTCCTGGCTCCCTGCAAACTCTTCTTACCCTCTGACTTTTGTTTGTGTCCCTCCAAAACGTCATACATATGTTATTTGTATAGCTGGTAAAGGGTTAAACTATATTTCATTGGTGGATTCTAAAGTGCTTACCTGTTTGAGAAACTTTTTAACCATTGTTTCCTTCCCTAACCTTATCCCATAACTCCAGTATTGAATTTAAGTGTAAAGTGATATATCAATGTCCACAGTGTCCTAGCAATCGAAGTCACCTAATAGACATCCCAAAAGGTTATCTTCTTACTGAAGCTGAAGGAGTGTATTTTTGAAGTGTATTTTATTGTTGCATTTGCCATTTCTAAAGAAGGCTTATTTTCAAACTGAATGTTAAATTAATAAATAGTTATTTTAATAAGAAACCGTGAGTATTATTTGAATACCTGTCACTGTGAATCTGTTACACTGCCACAGCTCACATTGACCCCTCTTGAGGTAAACCTGGCTGCTCAGTCACTCTACCAACTTGTGAAGTACAGTCCTATACCAAAGGTTGGGTTGCCTATTACCAAGAGGACAAGGCTGGTGTAGTCTCCCACAGGGTTACTACATACAATCTTGCCTAACAGCACCAAACCAGGTTTAACTCTTTTGTTAGTTTTGCCTTTGGTGGGCTTCAGTACTGAAACCTACCTCTGGCTCCAGTGTGTCTGGAAGGGCAGGAAGCGAGGGAGGTGCCCAAAACTCCCTGTCCTTAGTCTCCTTGGTAACCTGAATGCCCCAGATGTGATTGGCTGACTGACTGTCCTTTTAGGACAGCCACCCTTCTGTGAGAGTGACAGCTAGGCTGTGCATGAATGGGAGAAACCTGCATAAAAGGTGAGGCTTCTTGAACTAAAGGCTCAGTCGACCACTGGACGAAACATCCGACAAAGGAATCGTGAAGAGAACCCTGCTGCATCCTCCTGGACCATTATTTGCCCGGTGCAGGCCCTGCTGCTGTGCTGAAACTGTTTTTCCAAATCGACTAGAGAAGCTCCCAAGAGGACGACTTCTTCCTTTGGTTAGTGGGACCAACTAACTTCAAAATGAACTTTGCTGCAGGACCTTCCCCAACTGCCTGTACTTCCTTGCTGCTGCTACAACCAAGTGCCAGGGGTCGAGAAATCTGTAGTCTAGTGCAACGTCTTTAACCCGGACCAGAGCTCCAGGAAGATCCTGAGGACCCTCCCAAAGCAGGACGACCCAACCTCGGTTCACCTCACCAGAGTGCTGGACTCAAGGAGAAAAGAAAGTCCATCATGTGTCCAAGATCCGCGGTGGTGCTATTTGCTGGTAGCTAAAAATCGTGAAGTTCCGCTGAACTGAAAAGAGCCCCTAGCTACTGCCAACCTTCGAACTGCAGTGCAGCAGTCCTCCAGACGTCCTTCCTCTCGTCCCCACGACTGAGGCCCAGGAACCCGAATCTGCATGCCTGCAACTAGAAAAAAAGCCAGCTGGATCCTCTTCTAACCTAAGGTACTGTTCTGACTACCTCTTTGTAGCTTGCTTCTCTCGGTTGAGATTTGCAGTAGCTGTCTTTCTAGAATTATTCTAGCGCTAACTTTTCACAAGTGTAACAGCTTGTGGCCCAGCAGTGATTTCCTGCAACAAACTCTCTAACTTTCTGCAAGACATTTGTGATATCTAAGAAGTGCCTCAGCTCCATATACATTGTTCAAATTGACTTTGGCTGTCTGGCTCCCTGCAGTCTCTTCTGACCCATTGACTTTGATTCTAACTGTCCTTCATGGGTGGTATATTGGTTTAAACTAGTATTGCTGAGAAAGGTTTAATCTAGACTTCATTGGGGGGGATTTTAAAAGTGCTCACATGCTCTGAGAACCTGTTAACCTTGTTCCTTCCATTAACCTTTTCTCTTTTACAAACCTCAGAGTTTACCAAGTACAAAAAGTGATATATAACTGCCAACGCTGTCCTAGTTGGGAAAGTCACCTCTGGGTGTAGGAAGTGTATGAATCATCTCTAAAGAGTGGCGACTTTCCTGACTTGATTCTGAGAAAGTATTTTGGACTGTTAAATAATTATTTAACTATAAAACCTTGAGTGTAAGTGTTATTTGGATACTTGTATGTGTGTATTTCGATGCTACAGCTCACATTTACCCCTCTTGAGATCAGCTTGGAGGCTCATTTACTCTACCAACTTGTGTAGTACAGACCTATACCAATAGGTGGGTTGGTTACCTAATACCAAGAAGACCAGACTGGTGTAGTTTCCCACAGGGTTACTGCATACAATCTTGCCGAACACTGGGCCGTTCCAGCCCGTGAAATGGGGGTTTAAGGCCATATTGAAAGGTATATCTAGAAAGGCTTGGCACTGCTCCCAGAAACATGAGATGTAGTTAGTTCATGTGGCTTAACCATTTAGATGAGTTTCTGTTTGCGTTATGGTTGAAGGTTCTTCTTTGTATTCTAGGATGATGAGGCAGTGGACCAGGACCAGCAGGATGAACCGATGGCAGAAACGAGGATAGAAGTTGAAATTCCAAAAGTGAACACCGATCTGGGAAACGATTTGTATTTTGTCAAACTTCCAAACTTTCTCAGTGTGGAGCCCAGGTAACCTGCATAAAATTGTGTTTCAATTCGATCACTTCTTTTTCAGGGTGGTGAGCAACCCAGGTGGCACAGCTTGCAGGATTCCAAACTGAGATATCCCTAAATCCTTTGCATTTCTCAGTACTGCAACTTTATGATCAAATGCAATGATCTCCTCTTTTCTCATTATGCATCTTTAATTGTTAACTGTAATGGTAGCTAAAATGAAGTGTTAGGTACGTTTTTCTAAAGTCTTGTTATGGGTACTGTTTGTTATGTAATAATAATGGGTGCAGTCCAACTGGTGTGGGACTACACAAGACTTCTCTTGGTATTAGGTAACCCACATTTTAATGTATATCTGTACTAGACAAGTTGGTAGTGTGACTGAGCAGCCAGGCTTATCTTAAGAGGGGTAATGTAAGCTGTAGAGTTGTACAATGAAATTAGTAAATACAGGTATCCAAGTAAACACTTAGTTATGTAATATTTATTTATACACAAAGATACTTAAAGCATTCTTTAAAAAGCAGTAACTAGCAGTAACATTAATCCCAAGTTAGGATACAATTAAAAAAGTGAACGACAAAGCAGGAGAGTAATTCATTAATTTTACACATTGTCAGTATAACACTTATTTTGTATCACCTTTGCAATATTGAGTTATAAAGGAGGGAAAGGTTAGGGTTAGATCGGAACATACTGGTATTCTACAAAATAGTTAGATTCTCCCAAAGGGATGCAGGTCGTCCCAGCAATAATAGTGTTCAACAATTAAAACCTGTAAGGGAACAAGCACTGCCAAAGCCCGTAGGTTCAGAAGGGGGGCCTTTAGAGAGCCAGGACGGTCAAAGTCAATGGGCCAGTTCAAAGCTCTGATGCTCTCTTCTTAGAAAATGTCCTTAAATAGTCAGTCGTTCGTCTTTAGTCAGTAGTTCAAATAGAAAATCATAGCAACTCATGAGGAGTCACCTTGAAGCACAAGCTGAAAGGCCAGTGCAAGTGAGTTGAGGTCAACTCAGAATAGGGAAAAAAATAGCATACCCCAAGGTAGTGAAGGCACTCACTCCCCCACTTCACCAACACAACTCAGAATAAAGGACACATCCCAGTAGGAAATGAGATCAAGAGATTGGTTTTGAGATTCATCAAAGATTTATGTAAGAATCGGCATCCAGAGAACTCTGATGCCTTGAAAGCGCTCTGGCAAACAATACAGGAACAATACATTTTACCGGCTTTCACAGTCATCAGTGACGATTTCTATACAGTCTACAGGTTACGTTTTCATTTTTTAGGGAAGGGTTGCGAGTATAGTTCTGTAAGGGCCGGCTCCACGAGATTAGCTTATGACTTGGCGGGGGGGTTGGACATCATGTGGTTCAGCTAGGCCGGTCCGTGCGAGGTGAAGGTTGGGTTGGGTCGGGTCCGGAGAGGTGGCTGGTTCTGGCTGACTAATCTACACACTTATTCTAGACGTACAGTAAATAATGATCATTGCTACACCTTTTAAGTTTTTATTAGAGGCCTATAAATTATACACGTATGTTTGCATTATCTCACTTTGGGTCACTGGCGAGGTGAAGGGTGTGGTGGTCTTGCCCCTCAGGTAACCTGTGTGAGGCGAGATTGATAGCTGCCTGGTCTGGCACAATAGAGCGGGAGGGGGTGGAGTGACACATCTTAGTTTAGGACGGAATATACTGTGACAGAAGTCTGGTTTTATTGAGAGCACTCTAGGGTGGTCAACAAGGAAGGGTCACACTTCTGCTACATCAAAAGAATAGTTTTGGAGGGGCACGAGGTTGAGCAAGCAGTAATATTCAAACAGTGGGTGTGAGAGAGGCAGGAGCAGGTTTAAGATGGATGCGCCACAAGTACTGGTTCGGCCCGGTCACACACAGGACAGTAATCTCAGAGGAAGAGTAAAAAGAATACATTGTTTGCAACATCTTGTCTCAGAGCATCCATGAGAAAGGGACTTGGGAGGCATAGACACGGGAGGAAAAAGTAGGGGCTGTCAGTGCTCACTGTGTGTGCTGCATTGCTGAGGGGAGAGGAGACTTTGCAGTACCAGAATGCGGCTTAGTCCAAAGATGGAGTAGAGGTTACACAAAGTGGAGTCCAAGTGTGTCTTGCAATAGCCCCACCTCTGCTTATGCCAGGGCCTTGTCCCCTGGGTCCACAGGAGGGCAGGGAAGGCGTCCCTTCACCAGTGCAAGATCAAGTGGTGCCTTTCGCCTAGAATGTATGGGCGGGGGCTAAACCAACCCCTACTTCTTTACATTAGGAAGCACCCCAAATGGCAAAAGGATAATGTACCCCAAGCCCTCATGAGAGGGACTCTGCAGCAATGGATTTCCATCGATTCAGCAGCTCTTTGTGGTTTTGCAGTCTTTCTCAGTGCCAGTGAAAAACAAAAAGGTCTGTTTAGGATTTCCTTGATCCCTCGGTCCTGGACTCTGGTGAGGGTACTCTGGACGTGGATTTCTTGCTTCTGTAGGGTCCTCTGGATGCCTACGAAGATCTGGCCGGATTTGGACTTCGGAAGACAATGCACTCACAAGTGGTTGAGGTACCACAGGTGTTGGGCTTCTGCAGCCTTGGAACGTCGCGTCAAGTCGGGGGTTGTGCCAAAATGGTTTGTCTTGAGGCTAATTGGTCCCACCAGTCTACGGGATGAAGTTGTCCTTTACAGGTCTTCCTTGTCAATTTGAAAACTGGGTCAGCACAGCTGCAGGGTTCACCTGGCACTTTGCGGTCCAAGAGGGTGCTGTTGGCGTCTTCTCTTCTTTGTTTGTGTGTTTAATCATTTATAATGCGCACCAGACCCAAGGGTATCAGGGCGCAGCAGTTACAAGATTATGAAAAGCTTAGGTTCACAGGTTACAGAGTAAATACAGGAGTGGTACTTGTACATGCCAATGATAAGTCAATGAATACAGTGAAGAAAATATACAGTATACAATGTACACAAATAGTACTAAAGTGCAGAGCATACAAGTACAGTACAAAGTGTGAAGAATACACGAGCGAGTCTTATAGATCAGTGGACTTGAGCCAGCTAATGTAGCTAAGTCTAAAGTTCAGATAGAGTTGGTCTTCTCTAATAGGGTGTGGCAGGGAGTTCTATAGTTGGGCCGCTTTGACGGGAAAACTACAGCTGCCCACCTTGGAGAGCTTGAATCTCGGAATGGTGAGGCAATTGGTGTTGGCTAATCTTGTGGGTATGGTGGATGTTCTCCTGTGGAATCTGTCCATGAGATAGCTAAGGGCAGCCTTGTTCAGTGCTTTGTGGGTGAGGGATGCAGTTTTTTTGGATTTAACTAAGGGTGGAGAGCCAATATTTTAAGCCTGATCAGATATATGTGATCTTCTAGCCACGCCAAGTGCCGCTCTGAGGGTGTTTTTTAGGGGAGGATTTGTATCCTCTGGATAATTTACTTGTTGGCACCAATGTAAAGGGCATTGCAATAGTCTAGCCTAGAGAGTATGAGGGCTCTAGCAAGTATGATGCAATTGTTATCTGACAGAAAAGGTTTGCCAGTTCTGATAAGCTTACAAGTGTAGGCAGTGGCTGGGGCCATAGAATTCACTTGTTTGACAAAGGAGAGAGAGGAATCCAGGTAAAAACCGAGGGTCTTTACCTCTTTGGCCACCTTGATGAGGTTGCCATTTATTATGAAGGATGAGTAGTCCTGGCCTAATTTCTTGAGCTTGGTGGGTGTGCCCAGGATGTCGTCAGTTTTGTCATCATTCAGGTAGAGACCGTGAGTCGCTATCCATGTCTGAATGATGAGATACACTCCATTCACCAAGGCCGAATCCTTAACATAATCCCCGGAAAGTGGGAGGAGAATCTGAGATTCATCTTTGTAATTAGTGTAGGTGATACCAAGATGGTCCAGATCGTCAAAAAGTGGCCTGGTTAATATGTTGTATAATGTGGGGGAAACTGAAGAGCCCTGGAGTACACCGCACGTGATGGGGATGGGGTTTGCTGCTGCTGTGGGGGAGAAGACCATCCTGGTCCTGTCACTCCTCACAAATTTCTTGATCCAGGCTTTAGCCTCTTTAGAGAAGTGGGCGGCTGAGTGTAGGTGGCTGCATAAGTAGGAGGAGGGCTGTTTTCCCTTTATCTTTTAACTCATCGACTTGTGTCTTCAAATCGATGAGGGCAGTCTTGGTTCCGTGTTGGGGACGGAAGCCTGATTGACGGGCTCCTAGGTGTTTGTTGAGTTCCAAGTAGTGTTGGATTTGGAGGTAGGCAACATTGTCGAGTATTTTTAACAGAAAGGGTACTGTTGTGATGGGCTGGTAGTTAGTGGGTATGAGTGGATCAAGGGTTTGCTTACAATGGGAGCACCCAGGATTGTTTGAGGTTGGTGGGAATAGTGCCGGACGCAAATGAAGCATTGATAAGTTTGGAAAGAAAAGTGGCAAGATCTCGTGCAGCATCTTTTATGAGCTGGGCTGGGCAAAGGTCACCCTGGCAATTGGAAGGCTTGAGTGTAAGAATAACTTTATCTGCCTCGAGAGTTGATGTTTTAGTGAAGTTGAATCTGGCAGGGGGGTTGGATAATGTATCCTTGATGGGGGGGGGGGGTCAGGAGTAATAATGTTAGGATGAGATGGTGTACTGACAGATGCTTTTTTAGGGCTGTTTTATTTTGGAGGGTGGTTGCTTTGTTAGAGTGCTTGTTGTATATCTGAACACCAAGTTTTATCTTTAGTGCAGATGTCAGGAGTAGGCATAGTATTCTCTAATTCCTTAAGAATGGTAAATGATTCCTTCATCCTGGAGTTGGCGTTGGAAATACGTTTGTTATATGAATTGTTTGGTCGGGTAGACTTCCTTTTTGTAATGTGATGAAATTTCGGTTCATTTGGTTCTGTTTGCTTCCAACGGGAGAAGTCTCCAGGAGGTTTCGCAACTCTTCTTTAATTGTCGTAAGTCCTTTAACCCTTTAAGTGCCATTGGTATTTCTCCCCAGTGCCAGGGCCTTTTTTGGTGAGTCGGTATGTGGCCATTCAATGGCTTGTAACTTTTTTGTTACATGAGATATCTCGACCAAATTTGGCTCCTTTTTTTCCCACATATAGGCGGTCGTAACGCCACCCAGGAATCCTAGGTTGCTGTAGGGGGGTGAGAGAAAATAAGCAAAAAGGGCGAACATTTTGGGTGTTTTCAAAAAATGCCAATAAAATGATGTACAAAGAAGCCTGTGGTTTTTTCCTTGTAAGAGCTAGGAACAAATGGTTTGCTGTGCTGAGTTCCCCAATTTCCTGACTTTCAAGAACAGGTTGAGTGGAAATGGAAAAAAAAATATTTTGATGTGGTTATCAACCGTTTTGTGAGAGGCGATTTTGGTCATTTTTGCCAATTGGACATGCATGGACGGAATGGAAGAAAAGGGTTGGAAAGCCGAATTGGAGGACAGAAAGGCATATATTTATGAAAAGTAGACAAAAGTCCAAGTTTAGGAACGGGTGATTTGTGTAGGTCAGGCAACAACTAGGTAGGGGAAACTGCCATCGATTGGGGGAAAATGACCGAAAAAAAAGGCATGTGTTGGACATGGTTGGCTTGGTACGGCAATGGCTTCTATGAATTTTGAGAAAAGCAATGCTCTGCTACATTCCCCCGACTCTTGCAGTTAGGAGAGCACACATTTTTTGTAGTGTTTTACAAAACAAGCAATACCACGAGCCAAACACTGAGCCATGGTACACAGGAGTTTTACGCTCACGGCCTGACCAGACGCACTTAGCATGTGTAAATCGGGAAAACCAATGTGGTGAGGAACGGCAAGCACACATTTTTTGGAAGAGCACAGGCAGCCCTTTTCAAGGGTAGATGACTTGTGCAGGTTACAAAAGTGTATGGTGCCTAAAGCAGCGACTAAATGTAGGTCACATTTGGGAAATGAAAGGGTTGTGTGACAAAGGCCACCAGCAAATGGGTCAAAACGTTATGAAAACCACACAAACACAACACATGGCCTACCGCACCGCGTTCCCACAGGTGTTCCGATGAAAACGGTACCTCACATGTGTGGGTGCACCTACCTGGCCGCCAAGGGGAAAGCCTAAAACACAAGTAACCCCAAGTCTGTTTTCTGACCGTAATTTGAGACGCTCTGCCGACCGGCACAACATACAGATATGGGCCTCGGGTGTCCAAGCCACCGGGGGAAAACAGGGAACCCCATGAATTTCCGAAAAGAGGACACCCGTGGGAATCGAGAGAGGTATGATTTGCACACATCGCCCCAGAATGTATTACCCAGACACCCCCGCAAAGTCCAAAATGTAGGGGGAAAAAACGAATTTTTCGCACATTTCACTTGGCTCACCCATCGAAACGCCCCCAACAACACATGGCCTACTGTCCCGCGTTCCCACAGGTGTCCTGATGAAAACGGTACCTCACATGTGTGGGTGCACCTACCTAGGCGCGAAGGAATCGGGCTAAACCACTGCTATCCCCCTCAAAGGGTTTGGGGAGGCAACCTACAGATTTAGGCCTGGGGTGTTGCAGCCACCAAGAAAAACAGGGACCCCCATGCATTTCCGAAAAGAAGACACCCGTGGGAATCCGCTGAGGTATGATTTGCGCACATTGCCCCAGTATTTATTACCCAGACACGCCTGCAAAATCCAAAATGTGGGAAAATGAACACATTTTCCGCACATTTTGCTCGGCTCACCCATCGAAACACACCCCCAACAACACATGGCCTACTGTCCCGCGTTCCCACAGGTGTCCCGATGAAAACGGTACCTCACATGTGTGAGTGCACCTACCGGGGGCGCAAAAGAAAAAGCGTAACCCACTGGTAACCCCAAACCTTTCGCCACTGCCCATTTTGTTCATGTGGGCAACCTACAGATTTGGGCCTAGGGTGTCGAAGCCACCAAGGAAAAGGGGGAACCTCATGCATTTCCCAAAAGAGGACACCCGTGGGAATCCACAGAGGTCTGCCTTGCGCAAATTGCCCCAGTTTTTATTAGCCACAATCTCCGACAAAGTTTGATATTTGGTGGGGAAAAAACACAATGTTCACTTTGTCTGGGGTTCTGGGTAATAAATTCTGGACCGCTTTGCGCAAGTCAGACCTTTGCGCATTCCCACGGGTGTCCTCTGCCGACCCACCGAAACACACCTCCAACAACACGTGGCCTACCTTCCCGCGTCCCCACACGTGTCCCAATGAGAGGCAGACCTCATGTGTGCAGGTGTCTTACCTGAGTGACAATGGGTACATCTTTTGTATAGTAACTTCTCTGTAGTGCGCATATGAAACAGTAAAGTACTGGTAGTAAGCCATTTCACATGCTCCTTTCCTCACACTTCCCATACATACCAGTCACAATGCAGTTGGACACGCAAGGTGGGATTTAGCACAAGGAGAAACCTCCTTGTGTAGCACAAGAAGGATCGTCCTTGTGAGCAGTGATGCCACGACAAGGCACCCACCGGGTCACTGGCCATTCGTATCCCTTTCGTGTCTGCAGTCAGTTGGCATCCATTTCAGCCGTTGCACTTCTACCAAATCACTAGCACCAGACCAAGTGTATCTACACATGAGCATAACACCACACGTATACCACGTGGACATGTGCTTACAATGCAACTGTGTCTCTAGCAATATCTTAACTATCATTTGGCAGCAATTGTATAGCAACTCTGTCTGCATTCAAACTTTGTGCCTGCAATCACATGTAGACACTGATAGCAAGTGCATACTGGCCCACTTGGCTACCCTGCCCTACAGGCGCCATCTTCCACACCAGCTTTGAGTATGCCCATAGCAACTATGGGCAAACATTCATATGTTCAACCGTGCCCACACAAAACACCCACCCTGCAACATGACAATCATTTCTGCAGTGCTGGAAAAGTGCATTCACAGAAATTGTATCTGCATGTTCTTTGTATCTTTACCCAATTCACACACCAATCATATCCAATTAATTCCTACAGAAGACGTGTCACTTACACCACACATAACATTACTCGCAGTAAAACAATAAACAAGGCAGGATGTTACGAGGTAAGCAAGACACCGCTGCCATATAGTTGGTGTCCAAGTACCACTTTCATGACACTTAGACCTCAAGGGAAGGAGCCAAAGTGGCGTGTATTATTTTGAAAAGACACCCCTTGAGTGGAGGGAACCTGAATGGTGTTCTGGTCTTCCACAACGCACCACTTGAGTAGAGGCAGCCGGACTGGCCTTTCTTTGCATGCCAAACCTTAGGTGGAAGGAGCCAGATTCGGGTTACTTCCCAAAGTACGCCGGAAGCGGATGGGGCTTTCCAGACGTTTTTTTCTACGGCAATCCCGAACAGGAGCAAGCTACACTAGCATGCCTTGCCAAGACACCCCAAAGGGGAGTGACCCAGAGTGCTCCACCCTTCTTCTCCATGGCCCGCCTCAACTAGAGGCGGTGGAGTGGCATTCCTTTCCAAGATGCGCCTGCTTTGGAAGAAACGAGCATTGCGTTACTTTGCAAGGCACACCACGCACAGAGGGAGCTAGACTGCCTTTTCCTTATGAGGCAGACCTGAAGTGAAAGGTACCGGGTGTGATGTCCTTTTCCCAGGCAGGCCTCAAGTGGAGGGGGCAGGACTAGCATTGCTTGCTAAAGCACGCCAAAGGGGAATGACCCGAATGGCACAACTCAAGTACAGGGACCCGTAATGATTACTATTTCGCAGGCCCGCCTCCAATGGAAGGAGCCTGATTAGGGTTCCTTTGCAAGTCACGCTTTGAGCTGAGGGATCTAGACTGATGTAAATTTCGTAGGCAGGCCTCAAGGGAAAGCTACGGCTGTGGTTGCCTTTCCAAGGCAGGCCTCAAGTGGAGAAAGCAGGTCTAGCAATGCTCGTGAATGCACGCTAAATCAAGTGAAGTGAGTTGACATCCTGTTGCATTTTCATTGAAGGTACACCTCCAGGGAAGGGTGCAAGAGTGCCATTCCTTTATAAGACATGCACGATTTCAGTGGCTAAGGGTCCCTTTCAAGGGATGATGGCCATTTTCGGAAATTGGTCGATCTCCCAATATTTTTCCTTTGTATGATACAAAAGGAAACAAGGCTGAAAGCAGAGGACAGGCTGGGATGGGCATTGGGGACAGTACACCAGAGTATCCTTCCTCTTTTCTTGTTTTGTACACACCTTACATTTTCGGTACGGTTGTGCCTTCGTGGCAGTGGTGTCGCTCTTGCAATCTGGCAACATCTTCGACCTCTGGAAAGGAGGGAATTTGTACATGAACATTAGCCAGAGATTGAACAATTGCTAATTCGAAATCCAAAAAGGAGAGGTTGTTTTCTGGAGTAGCTGCACGGTACACCGCATAAGCATTGTACGTTGCCATATGCACAATGTGTGTGGTTAACTTTTTGTACCAGAAACGCGACTTGCGTTCAGCGTGGTATGACTCAAGCACTTGGTCATTTTTGTCTACTCCACCCATGTACTTGTTGTAATCCAGAATGCAATTGGGCTTCAACACTTGCTGAGTCTGCCTGCGCAGAGGGACAGCTGAAGTACTCCTCGTGAATTGTACTTAGCATGTACACATCCTTTTTGTCGCAGAATTTCACTGCTAACAATTCATCCTGCCGCAATGCCATACATTGTCCCTTGGCCAACTTCTTACACACAAGTTGTCTGGGGAAGCCTTTGCGGTTACTGCGGATTGTACCGCATGCCAGTGTGCCCCCATTGAACAATTCCTTGAACAGTGGAATTCCAGTGTAGAAATTGTCTACATACAAATGATGTCCCTTGTGGAGCCATGGTGTGAGAAGATCCCAAACAATCTTCTCACTTGTCCCTAAATGGGCTGGGCAGCCCGGGGTGTTTAGGGTTGAGTCTTTACTGGTGTAGAATCTCATGCTGCTGACATACCCAGTGGTACTTTCACACAACATGTACATTTTAATCCCATATCGTGATCTCTTGCTAGGAATGTATTGCCTGAACACTAGGCGACCTTTGAACAACACCAACGATGCATCAATGGATATGTTCTGGCTAGGAACATGCACCTCTGCAAATCGGTGAGTGAAGTGGTCCAGAAATGGGTTCAGTTTGAAGAGCCTATCAAAGTTTGGGTCCGTTCTGGGTAATGCTGCCGAATTGTCATTGAAGTGCAACATGCGGTGCAGTGCTTGAAAGCGATTTTTGCTCATTGTAGCTGAAAAAAACGGGCAATAAAGTGGTGCTACAGTAGACCAGTATATCGCGACAGACGGCTTGTGTCCAATTCCCATGAGCAGAATGAGACCCCAAAACTGTCTCATTTCAACATCGTTTGTGGGTACCGATGCTTGTGCTCTGGAGTGGGGTTTCAGCGTGGGACCCCTTGACCTCATGAACTGTGCAGCGTATAAATTGGTTTGCTGAACCACATCTGCAATGAACCCATCATCAACAAAAAGGTTGAAAAAATCAATAGCTGAAACCCTTCTGTATTCACTGTGCACCCTGATATACCAGTGAAAGGGGGCACAACAGGCTGAGCCATTGCTGGAGGCACCCAGAGCGACTCTTGAGTCATGTCAGGAACTGCCACATTACGTGGCTGTCTTGCACGTCCCCTCCCCCTTACAGGTCCCCTGCGTGTGGGAAGTGTGCGAAAAGGTGGACGCACTCTTCCTTCCTCTTCGTCATCAGATGATGACAATGATGAGTGGGAAAAGGGACTTTCATCCATGGCCATCTCACTTCCCCAATCACTTCCCTCCTGCCCCTCAGAAGCACTATCTGTTTCAGAATGCATGTACTCATCTGTGCCTTGCTCTGACCCAGACTCCATCACTACAGCTAATGTCTCCGCACCAGACATTGATCGCCGAGAAGCAATGAGTACCTTCGCTATGGAACCCTTCACTGCCCAAAGACCAGATGAAGACTGAAACAATAAGTATGTGAGCTTCTCAAAGTATGGAATGTAGCAGAGTAAGTGGTATTCAGTGCCACAAACCTACTCCACACAAGTACACCAAAAGGTCCAGACTTTGCTCACAAACTGTAGCAGCCCTCTGCAATATGACGTACTCCCTGCACGTTACAATAAACGGAGTACTACTTTGAAAACACTCACGTGAAATGCTAAGGACCAGCTGACTGCTTTCCTACAAGTGGGTAGACAGCTACAACACACCTGCACCTAAAAGAAAGATAACAAAAAATCTATGGACGATGTCCTCTTACGCTAAACTTTACAGAAATACAAGCGTGGGGATGAGGATTTCAGCCACACTACCTATTCAGAAACAGCCAACATGCTTTGCACCATGCCCTCCTCCATGGGATGCTGGTGGATGGGAAATCGAGGTGAGAAGCAACCATGCAACGTATTAGTGATTGGGTGAGTTGAAAAGCCATAGGCAATGAAGAAGCAGAAAGGGAAGATAAATAAAGTACACGGCAGCCCCTTCCAGGCAACTGCTGGCACACTTTTGACACCTGCTCATTCACATAGGGGTGTCTGTTGTAAGGGGAAAGGTCACAAGGACGAAATTAATGCAAGGCCAAGCAAATTGATTTAGGCTGATGCAAGCGGTGATGGGTAGCTAAGAAATGAGCTGCACAGACATACTGAATGCATTGACATGCCATGAACGCAGACAATTGCTAGGAAGTGGGAGTCTCACCGCCAACATACTTACTACCATTTTTATTCACATTTCACATATTCCAATACGTCCATCAGTTACTGGGCAACCCTCTCCCCCCCGTAGAATAGCGTCTGTACAAAATCCATTCTGTCTCCAATGAACAGCTCCATGCCGGTTTTGGAAAGGTGCACCCCATCTCTGTGAAACATTACAGCACCTTTGATAATGCCATGGTGAATGGTCCGTATTCTCTTGTTGCCCTCTGTCAGTCTAGTGAACTCGCCAATCAGTTTCCACACCGAGCGGTTGATGGCCCTTGTATTCCCTTGAGTTCTCCAATCCATCCTGGGAATCATCTGGGACCAGGCCACCACAGTGTTTGGAAACCTCTGTGTAATCCATACAAGGTCCGTCATGAGCTGCTCCGTACCCCCTTCCGTCCCACAAACGCAAAATCATTTCCTCCCAGGTGCACCACTATAAGGTCAGCGGGGGGGGGCCCTCTCCTTTTGCTTGGGCATCGCTGATGGCTCCTCTGAGCTGGTGAAGGCGCATCCCCCGACCCCAAACCAATGCACTGCATGGCCATCCCTTGGCTATACATACAGTTTACCAAATAACACAACGATTGTGTCAACACATGGCTCTTGTAACAATCCCAGACACATACTTCACCCACTCGGAACGCACCTCTCATTTGAGATAACAGTAGGTCGACACATAATTGCCACAATATTTTCAGGGAAAAGAGGTGAAGAAGTATTTCACCTTGTGCCAATAACACAGTTGTGCTGTCACAATTGCAATCGGTGAAGGTTTCTTCTCCTGTGGGCCACCAACTGCACTGAACGGTGTTAAGATGACTTGCACATGCTACACCACTATACTTTGGCAGGGTGACTAGTCTGCCAGAGGATATGACGTTCACAAGAAGTGTGCTTTGTACGTTCTTTGAATATAGGAACCCTGACAGAATGTACCACAATCACCACAAATGGATGCACCTTCGGACACTTTCATTGTGAGTGTTTCGGCCACAGCTCCAGGACCACTGGTGAACTTGGGGGTACTCAACTACCAAGGCAGAGAGGCGGGCAAGGTCACACACATCAACCACCACCACCCTACATCGCTTCCTGGTCAGCACTACAGCTTTCCCCTCCTGGAAGGGATGGGGACCAGGCCAAGGCACCCTTCCCCAAAGCTGAATTTGGGGGACAAAATATCCACCAGGAGGACGGACGCCCAAGACCAATGAGATCCCCACACCCCACACCCCCCAACGTCCTGGCCCTCTAGCTACCCTGCGTTACAGCTTTTCCCCCTGCAAAAGGATGGGGACCCTGGCGGGGCCCAGTGGGCCCACTGCTGGAATTGGACCACAGAAATGCTGAAAGTTGCAGTAAAATGAATGAGCTCTGTACCAAGTGTGCATAGCATGCTAAGAAAAAATGACCATCTGCATAACTACTGCAAACATTTTTTTAAATGTGCTGCTACTTATGTTGGCCAAACCTTTCCTTCTGCAAAGCAGCCACCTTCCTCAATGCAAGGCACAACCATCACTGGCCCCGAACTTCCCCACTACCCTTTCCCACCCATATCACTGACAATGCAGCCACATTTTCTTCCACCCCAGTAACCCTCCACCCCCACATTACCAAGTAATATATGTTGTACTTACATAAATCAGCGAAAGCTTTTCAGTAGCCGCAACTGCAAAGAAAACATAGGAGAATTACATTCAGTGCTGTGCCTACCAATAACACATCCAAACTATCTGGCAACTATCTGTACATTTTTCAGCTCCTTGCACCACATACGTGACACTTCTCAGTCATCTATCACCATGGAAGCCTGGACTGCACAATGATAGGAAATTGGAATAGGACCAATGGGCATATGGCAACCCCCAGCACAAAAAAAAACATTGCACAGATGGCTAAGTGGCAAAGTTCCCTCCCAGGGAAAAAGCACTGTTCAGCTGGACTGGGGGGCATTTTGTGTGCTACCCCGGCAAGTGTCACTGGCCACCACAATACCTCCCCAGAGCACCCACTTCCCTTCACAACACCAACACTACAGGCCCAGTTCCCACCCATCCCAATAGCAGTGTGCCCTCCACCCACTATACAATGTTGCAATAACCACATTTTCATATTTTCATACTTACATAACAAGGGAGATGCTTGAACTGCTCAAGACCTGTAAAGGGGAAAAACAAAACATAAATTATGTGTGTCAGCCCACCCACATACCAAACCACCCATACTGCCCCCCCTATTGCATTGGCCAGTACGTTTTGGCCACCCCGGCGCCAGATTAGCACACCAATGTGCCCCTCTGCGCCAAGGCAGGTATAGTAAACAAAGAACACAATTCAAAATGGCAGGATGCCCTTTAGCGGGGGCGGAGGGGCCCCCTACACCGCTGTGGATTTTTCTAACGTGAAGGGGGGGTGCACCTCTCCACCCCCACCCCCATTGGAGGGGCAGCCCATCTCATGTAGCCCTCCCCAGGGGCAGATAAGGGTGGGGGCCTGTCCTGCACTCCTCCCTGGGCTCAGGCATCCGTTCCTAGGAGCAGATATCTGGTCCCAGGGAGGGCTGCATGACATGGCACCCACTCCATTGTGGGTGGGGGGGAGGGGGTCAACGCCCCATCCCATTAGAAAATTCCCCGACCCTTTGAGGTGCCCCACCGCCCCCCCCCCCCAAAAAGCGGTCCACCATTTTCACTTTTTTCCTTTTTTCCTTTGGTAACCCAACTCCCCTTGGTGCAGAGAGGCACATTGGTGTGCCAATCTGGCGCCGGGGTGCCCAAACCTTACTGCATTGGGGGGGCCTGTCCTACCATTTTTGGGGGCCCTCTCCCCCCTCACCCCAAATGGGTGGCAGGGGCAGCTCATGCAGGCCTCCCTGGCCCTCCTACAAACGGCTGCGTGAGGTACACCCCACCTCCATTTGGGGTGGGGGAGAGGGCCCCCAAAAATGGTGGGACAGGCCCCCCATTGCATGGGGCAGTAGGGCTACCTCGCCCTTGGCACTAAAAGGGTTAACTGTGGGGTGAACCATTTGTTCAAGTGAGTTTTGGCCTTGCTAGGTCTAAGTTTCATAAGGGCAATAGTGTCGAGTGAAGTTAGCATAATTTTATTGTACTTGTTAACAATCGTTTCTGGATCTAGGTTATCAGCAAGCGAGTTAAGTGTGGGGAGGATGGCAGGGATTACCTTTCCACTGTGATACTCTTTTTGTTTCTTGTTAGACAAGATGGGGCAATGAGTGTGACTGGTGGGAGTGGTTTGGTAGTTGAAAGTGCAAAGGACAGGAGGATGTTTTCTGCTTGGGATGATGTCCTCCACTGGTCGACTCTGCTCTTTGTCCCAAAAACCTTGCTTTTATACAAGTTCCCATTCATTCACAGCCCTAGGCTGTCAATAACACTGCCGGCCAATTGGAACTGGTTTCACTCAGGCACACCTAGAGACAAAGGACAGGGAAGTTTCTTGACCCTCCCTAACTTACTGCCTTTCGAGACACACTAGTCTGGGCGCGCTTCAGAGCTGAAGCCTGCCAAAGTTATACTACACAAAGGACTCAAACCTGATGCAAACAGAGTAAAAGCCTAGAAGAAACTAACTAACAAGAAATGGTGAAAAAAGACCGTCCCATTTTAAGAAAATGGTTGACCTTGAGTGCAGCACTGCATCTTAGGCATCAGCCTGCAGGTACATGACACTATGTAGTAAAAAAAGAAACCACTGCCACCAGCCAAGTCCACCCACCAGACTGCACACATCCAACTGATATTTTCAGCACCACACCTATCGCTAGGAAACAGCTATCATCAAACAACTACATCAGCTGCACACATCTGGTGCACATACGCACCATACGACAATATCTTTGTGTCTCTTCGTCTTTGTATTCTTTTATCCCTTAGTTTCTGTTCCTCTTCCTTTCTAGCTTTTCTCGTTCTTCAATTGCCCTCTGTCGTCATATTTTCTTTGCTCCTCTGACCTTCCTGCTTTTTCAGTTGTTTGCCTTGGTACAACTGTTCCCGTCTTTGTCCATCTTTTCTTTTCACCCCATCTTCTTTTAATCGTTCCTCTCTCTATCCTTTTTGTCTTGTTCGTCTCAATCTACCATTTGCCTCTCATTCTCGATGCTCTTACCACCAAGTTTGAGCAAAATCTGACCACCCATCCATTCGTTCTGCATGAGCGCTACCTCATCGGCCTTATCTTTTCCTCCTTTCCTTCTCTTTATTTCCCGTTCCATATCTAAGGATGTACCTGGTCGATCACTTCTCATTGTTGCGTCTCTCCTTGTCCCTCGGACTTTAGAGAACATTTCCTTTCTGCACCCTCATCGCTGCTTTGTGCAGGCAACTCGTATGCCGGATTGCTGTAACCTGTCGCTGCCTTAAGCAGTCTTAATGGGTACACGCCGTCATCTTTTTATTTCAGGCACGGCGGGGGGAGCAGAAGGCTCCTCACCCCCCTCTTCATATATTAAGTATTCAGTCCAGAGGAGGCGGCTCTTCTCTTTCCTCCTGGTACATTTTCCAGAGCTCTAAGATAGCTAACCTTTTGTCTTTTTTCCTGTGTATGCTGGATGCAAATATATGATCATGTGTTGCAAAACTGCCTTCGATAATGATCCCCCTCGTGGCCATAGCATGAACATCTTATCTGCTGTGCCCTTAACCCATTCTGTGCTGTACTGCTTAAGCTAGGATGCATGTTTTGGCAACTGCTTGCCCAGATGTGTAAGTGGAGTAATATCCTCCATTTTGACTCATCGCACTGGACTGTCAATACTCACCTTCACACTTTGCATTTTTTTTCAAAAATACGTTTGAAGAAAATAATACAATATGAGCATGCACCAATCGTCGCAGCTCCAAACTCTTCGTGTCACGTTTTTACTCCAGTCTACTTATTCACTAAACACCATCAATTCAATTTCAACAAATAAATAATTAACTCTTGAATCTCGTGTTTTACTTTTCACGTTTCTCAATTCCTCTATTTCTTCACCATATGCATTTACATAAAACAAATAGACAAACCACAAATGGACAAACCAACATACTTGACCGGCCACATATATCTGTCTACGATCCTCTAGACTTAACCTTATCCCTAAAAAATATCCCGGTTGGGATGTGAACCATTCTCTTTGGACGGTCTTTAAATAAGTCTGTAGCTTACGTCATCCGCAAATGGGACTCTACATATGGTTCTTTGTTACAAGCTTAGGACGCAGCACACTGGACTTACTCTATCGTGACGTTTGTCGTCTCACGATTACTCAATTGCTTGGCTCCTCTCCTCAAGTCAATTGCATAATAACTCGATGCTCATCGTCTCGAGTTGTTTTTTATTCCAACCTCCCTCCCTTACTCGTTTTCCCTCATCACTCTCTCCACTCACTGCCCATTCACAATTTTGCCACCTCACTCAGTTTTTACTCACCATTCGCTTTTTCGACTTCTGACTCTCGGGATCGTCTCCTCTTTATCAGCCGCTTCAACCTTCCTCCGTTCAGCTTCCTGTGGAAGTCGGGAGGGGATTTTGACCAAACCGAGGGACCTGTCTCACCTGCGCTTGCAAGACTAATCTTAAAAACTGGTTCTGCTATCTACAGGGAGCTTCACGCCCTTTCAGCCGAATGGCAGAGGACGTCCGATAATGCCGGGAACCTCAAAGTTTACTTGGGTCGATGGCTCTGAATCATCATCTCTGCTACCACATGAACCGGGTCTTTAAGACGAGGTAACAAGAGATGAATGGGATGCACAAGCTACTCCAACATCAATAATCGAAACGACTCAGGTAGTTGGCAAAAAGGTTGACTGTTTTAATTTCAATTAGCTAAAACAAGGAGTACAACGGACGTCTCAAAGCATGGTCTCAACGATTCTTATAAAAAACATCATACTTGTAGTAAAAACTCATCATTGATGACGTTAACCTATGTATTTACTAACATCATCCTGCGTGGCAAACTACGGGAACATATAAGTATACGTTCCATACTAGTCTAAGAGAACATCAGGTGAGGCAACTAAGCCCTCCCCTCAAACAGGTCACTATGAACGTCACTAAATACATGACGTTCCATTGGTTACACAAACTATAGGGCCCTTAATTATGCGGCCCCCTACAATTGGTTGGCCTTCTTATCCATCAGTACTTTTCCACCTACGTTAGCAGCACACAGGCTAGACTTCCAGGTGCTGGTGAGCAGGTCATAACCATAGCTTCCCACCAATTAGCATATCATCTATCATCACCTCAGTGGTCTGCGCGTCAATTAAGGCTTTGAACTCGGCCTTGGAAATGTTCCTTGTTCTGGAGAATTCAGGGGAGTGGAGGCACGCTCTGCCTCCCTGCGTAGGTGTTTCTTCATGTTTGTCCAACTTAATCCTTCCACGTGACTGAAGACCACAAAATTGAGCTATAGTGTATTTAAAATACTATTGTTTAATAGACCTCTTTCGTCTTCCTTGTTTTCGTCCATGCCTTCTGAACGTTCTTTGACATGATTGTAACTAATGTCTGCTCATCCCAGTTCAATATGACCTTGGCTCCCTGGGGTTCATCCAGCCTTGCCCTTCTGAAATTCACTCTTGTAATTCATTTGCTTTTTCAGCTGTGACACACTGGAAAGGCCTTCCTTTTCTAGTCCAGTTCTGCTATAACACATTGTGGAATCATCCATTCGTTACTTGCTCCTATTTATGTATACATTGGCGCATGCCGCAATCTATTCGCTAGGTAGCTAGCCTTAAGAATACTTCGTCTGCTTGCGTTTTTGTGCATATGTACACGTGTAAAATGACTTGGTATCTTCATTGTTTTTGTAGCATAAACCTCTTCACCTTGATCCCAGGTTGTCACTTATCTTTGATACTTTCTTGATGCCTTATAGAATATCTTCATTCTCTTGTCTCTGCATCTCTTCTATGTACGTCAGTCTGGCTTTGTTGTGACATCACCATTCTGCTCTTCCAGACATTTGCTCTGTTTCTTCTGCGATCTCATTCAAATGGCCATCATACTGTCTCGTCTGCAGGTATAGTTTTCTCAATGGGAACTTTGCTTCCAGAATTCTCCTTGGTATCCGTCTTTTCAATGGTACTGCACGTGTCTCACACTCTGGCGATATGGTTGAGGTGGGGGTACTTGGCTCCTTCTCTACACTCACTCCCTGTTAGGGAGAATTCTCAAAAATGTGCCAATTGCTTCCACCTTGGAGACCCCCCGCAAATTTGCTGGATTTTGAGGACTTGATTTTTTTAACCTAGAGAGTTTGAGCCTTTTTCCCACTCATGTATTTTTGTGTGAATTTTACCTCTGTCTCTTTTTGTTTATGGAGCCTAACAAACTCCATAGGCGGCATCTTATTCAAATGTGTCACACAGCACCTTCAGTGCAGTGGCATAGGGAAGTCTTTTAGATATCTTTTCTGGGATCAACTACTGTTTCCCAGAGCGGTAGAGTGAAATGACTCTACTTAGCATTGTACTTGCTAGACCCAGCACGCCCTATCTTACAATAGTGCTTGAGGGGTTACTTAGTATCCCGTGTCTAAATGCTCATGTAACATCTTTTATGTTACCCTTTCCTCAGTTGACTGGCTGGTGGCAGTGGTTTCGTTTTGAACTACCTAAGTTTGCATTTACCGCAACCGTTCGCGGACCCGGTAACGTTAACCGCGGGAGCCATCTTTTTCAAAATGGCGTATATCCATCATTGTTAAAATGGTGTCCGGTCTTCTTTTTTCGCCAGGTCTTTGTGGAAAGGTCCTTCTAGACTTTTTCTGTGTGCGCCAAACTAGGTTTTGTCTCTTTGTTCATTCGACTTTGGCGGGCTTCAGGAGTGAAACTTGCCTCTGGCTCCAGAGTGTCTGGGGTAGGCAGGAAGTGAGGGAGGTGTCCGAAACTCCTGGTGCTTAGTCTCCTAGGAGACCCAAATGCACTCTTTGACGATTGACTGGTTGACTGTCCGGCAAGGACAGCCACCCTGCTGGGAGAGTGGCAGCTAGGCTGGAATGAATGGGAGAGAACTGAATAAAAGGCGAGTCTCTTGGCTTGGAAGGCAGAGTCAACCACTGGACGAAGGAACCAAAGAAGAGTTTGAAGAGGACTCCTGTTGCAACTCCTGGACCATTGGTTTGCCTGTTGAAGTCCTGCTGCAGGTCCGACTCGCCAAGTTCGCATCGACAGAGAAACCCTGCAAGGACGACTTCTCCCTTTGAGTTGGTGGGACCAATCAACTCCCAAGTAAGCCACCTGGATACCCATCTCGGAGCTGGTTGAATTTCCTTAGAGTTGCTGCAGGAAACCGTAGAGCCAGGGAGAGGGGCACCAGATTGTGTGCGTTGCTTGTAAGCTGCCCTAAAACTTTTGTAAGATCCTCCGGACTCCCACGAAGCATGACTGACCAAGCCTGACCGCCCCTCAGTTGAGTGCGGGACCTTAGATGTGAGGAAAGTCCACCTTGACAGCCAGGAACCACGCCTATTGCTATTTGCTGTACCGCAAGGAGCTGAATCCCAAAACAGTCACTGAAAGTAAAGTTTGCTGGTTGCCAGCTTTGACCGTGCCAATACAGTGCAGGAGTCCCCTGACAGCCTCCCTCTGTCCCCCCGACTGAGGCCCAGGAACAGGTGAGATCTGGAGAGCTGTACAGGAACAGAAGTCTTCAGCTGCATCTTTTTCTTCTTTACTAAGGTACTGTAAAACTAGCCTAAGAGAACTTACCTCTTACTGTGGAAGTGCTTGTAACTTCTGCAACTCACAAGTCTAATCAGCTTGTGGCCCTACATTTGGTTCTTCTTTTTTTTTAATCAAAGACTCCATTTATTTACCTGAAGTGCTACATCCTATACAAAGACTTTGGCCGATTAACTTTGGCTTAGCCTATTGAATTGAATGACTCTTCTAAGTGCTATCTGAAAGTATTTGCCCTGCTTATGAATATTTGTAAAATCTTGTTCTAAATAACCTTTGCCTTTTACTTACTTTTTAAAGAGTATTCTGAATGCCAACAGTAAGGTGTTAATGTCCCCAACACCCTTGTTACTGAAGTCTCCTGTGGGTGTAGGTTGTGTCCGTGGGCCATCCTAAAGGGCCTTCTCTGATTCATACACTCAGTGTACAGTATTGAGGTATATTTGTGTTACTATTCTATTGCTCCCTTCTGAAGAAGGCTTTATAACTGACTGATACATACATTATTAATTATTCATGCAAGAAACCTTGAGTGTAAGAGTTTATTTGAATACCTGTAATTGTGAATCTTTGTGGAACTCCACTACAGCTCACATTTTCCCTCTTGAGATCAGCCTGGCTGCTCAACACGCTACCAAACAGTGTAGTACATGCTTATATCAAAGGTTGGGTTGCCTATACCTGTATTCATAGTTGTTTGTAGTGTTCCCAGAATGTACTGCATACAAACTTTGCCGAACACTCCCTCGTGTATTTTTGATCTGATTTAGATTCTGTATGCTTTGTTTTTGGAGTCTGACAAACTCCATAGGCATCTGACTTTTGTATTGAGACACAGCCCCTTCAGTGCAGTGTCACAGAGAAGTTCTTTGGATTTCGCCTAAGGTTTAAATACCTTCTCTTGGGTTAACTGTTCCCAAGAGTAGTAAAGTGAAATTGACTTTACGTACCTGTTATTCCTATGTAGGTCCAGTACAGCCCATCCATCGTATGTGGAAGTACAGGGGGGGTTACTTCCCTTTTTCCTACACTAGTGTAAAAAATGTTATGTTACCCTCGCGACTTTTGATGGCTGGTGGCAGTGGTTTAATTTTCCTACCATTGTGCGTTTCTACCGCAGGCTGAACCCTCAGCTGCAGTAGTGCACCCATGGGTGCCCATTTTGTCAAAATGGCCCTGGTCTTTTTTTTCGCCATTTCTTGCTTGTGAGGTCTTTCTTGGGTTTTACTCTGCACGCCAAACCAGGTTTATCCCCTTTGTTCATTTTGCCTTGGGCGGGCTTCAGTGCTGAAACCTGCCTCTGGCTCCAGTGTGTCTGGCTGGGGAGGAAGCGAGGGAGGTGTCCAAAACTCCCTGTCCTTAGTCTCCTTGGTTACCTGAATGCACCCAGTGCTGATTGACTGGCTGGCTGTCCCTGCATGACAGCCACCCTGCTGTGTGTGTGAAGCTAGGATGAGCATGAATGGGGGAAACCTGCATAAAAGCAAAGGTTTCTGGACTGAAGACAGTCGACCACTGGACAAAACATCCAACGAAGGAATTGTGAAGAGACGCTTGCTGCATCCTCCTGGTGTTAGGCAGAATCCTGTGCAGTTCCCTTGGGGAACACTGCGAAAAGATTAAGACTACAGGAGTAAGCAGTAAAACCAATTGGTAGCAGTCTGCACCACCCAGATTTACCTGGTAGCTGTGGCTGAGCAGTCAGACTTCTCTCAAGAAGAGTAAGGCAGTATATAGAGTATACACAATAGGGCCAAAAACACAGTGGAACAAGCAAACACTGACCAGAGCTTTGTATCAAAAGTATATAATTATTTATTTAACACACACTTTAGAAAATACACTAGCACTATAAGTCAAAGCAAGTTCAAAACACAATAAGAAAAGTATTTACACCTCCCCTAGCAATTACTAGACAAGTCTAAGTTAAAACACCACTTTTTGTCAAAACAGGTGCGCGCGTAACTTAGATGGCACTCCAATAATTAGGTTAAGGGGAGAGAAAAAGGCAGAGCATAAAAATAAAATAGTTCCCAACACTTTTCTAAGTCCAAAGCAAGTCAGTGAAGGCAGTATACACTGTAGAGCCAAAGTTCATATGCCAGGCCCACTTTAAATGGAGCAAAGCGAAATGTGCCCAGGATCACACGGTTTAAAATAAACCAAAAGCCTTTGCAGAGTGTTCAAAAGAGGATGGAGTGATTCGAGAAGTAAAGTTAGGTCTGGAGCCAACCCAGTTGGAAAGCCAAGGATTTAAGGGTCACCTTTAGCAATCCGAAGAAAGGGAGGCCAGGTGGAACACAGTACCTTAAAGAGAGAGGAAGCTCCAGCGGCAGCAGTTGTTCCTGGCAGTGGATGCAAGTCGTGGTTCCGAGCAGGGGAAGAGAAGATCTCGTCGAGGAGGAAACTTGTAGTCGTTACACTGCCCAGGGAATAGACCAGCTGTGGATTCGTCGGTAAAAGGTGCGTTCCTTTTATTCGCGGTCAAAGTGGTGAAGCTTGGCTATCCGGTCGCTGGGGTGCTTGGAACGGGCGAGTCGACCAAGAGACGTCTTTGGAAGGCGAAGTGGCAAACTGGTTGATCCCACCAGCTCAGAGGGAGAAGACTCTTCCAGCAGAAGATCTCCTCTTGTCGTCGGGAAAGTGGTGAGGTCGTTGCAACAGGGCTCCACCGGTGGTGTCATCGTTGCAGATGGCTCAGCTTCTTCCCTCTTTGGATCCTTGGGTCCTGTGGCGACTTCTGAAGTTCCAGTCCCAAAGGCCCTGCTTTTATGCAGAAAAACCCCCTTCAACAGCCTAGCTGTCACTCAAACATGCTAAGTGGTGAGCCAGGCGGCTCACCACTGGCCCAATCAGAACAGAGTGCGACTTGAGTTGCTAAGGCAACGCAGTCCAGGGTGCCAATTCCCCCACCCACACATCCTGTGGAACCCAGACAGAGTGGCACCAGTTGGAGGGCTTCTGTGGAGAAGTCCGCCAAAAAGTGGAACAAAGAGCCCGACCTTGGTTGGAGTTACAGAGAACGACACAAACGCCATTTTAGAAAAGAGTTCTGGCAAAAATACCCAACCGGTGATTTAATATTAAATAAATAAACCGGCGGTATCTTTAACATTGCACCAAAAAGTGGTGCGTTTAAAATCAATGGGAAAAACCCATATGAAATATTCAGATGGAATAATTTGCGTGGCAACCACTGCCACCAGCCAGAAACTCGACAAGGGGGGACTGGACAGTGCCCCCTTGAAAACAGACCCAGGGGCAATATAATTAACCCCTTCCATTACTTCCACAACATGATGGTTTGTACTGGTTCTGTTCACAATTTAGGACTAGTAAAGTCAATGGTGACTTTACATGCCCTGGGAGACTGTACTCAGTCCCAGGGTATGGAGTCTATGTTTGGGGGTCACTATGACACCCCTGTGTTACTGCACTGAGGGTGCTGTGTAACACACATGAAAAACAGATGATACCCTATGGAGTAAAAAAAAACATAGCCCATAAGCACACAAATAGTCAGAGACATACCTCAAATCATGTCCGAGTGGGAGTAAAAGAGTGTCACTCTTAGCAGGAGAAAAAAACAAACCCCAAAAATCCAGCAAAGCTGCTGGGGGACTCACTAGGTTTGGGAAGTTAGCCTTATAAGTGAATTCTCCCTAACACCTGGACCCTTGAAATGCCTGGTGAAGCCCTGCTGCAGTGTTGAAACTGCTTTTCCGAATAGACTAGAGAAGCCCCGTAACCGACGACTTCTTCCCTTGGGTTGGTGGGTCCAACTATAACTACAAGACGAACTCCGCTGGAAGATTTTCCACAACTGGCTGTACTTCTTTGCTGCTGCTGGAACCAAGTGCCAGGGGTTGAGAAATCCATAGTCTAGTGCATAGTCTTTAAGCCGGACCAGAGCTCCAGGAAGATCCCGAGGGCCTTCCTGAAGCAGGACTACCCAACCCAGAGTCACCTCACCAGAGTGCTGGACTCCAGAAGCAAGGGAAGCTCATGTGTCCAAGATCCGCAGTGTTGCTTTTTGCCAGTTGCTGAACTGAAAAGAGTCTGTAGCCGCCGATGACCTTCAAACTGCAGTGCAGGTGTGTAGGTGCCTTTCCCCGGCTTACTGCGTGTAAGAGAAAATAAAATAACCAACACAACCCCTGTCGGGGAAGGAGGCACTGAGAACCGGCTGCAAGAGTTCAAAGGATGGTTTATTTCTCCAGCTAGGAAATAACCCAAAAAACCCTCCAACCCCCATTTACATCATCACTCCTATATATATATATATATATCAATTAGAGTAACTATTGACAGAAAATACGAAATGGACCCGATTGGCCAGGCGGTGTAGTGCTGTAGGTGTGGGTGGCATCTCTTCCTTCTGATTGGCTGACGAGATGGACGTTGAATATCTTGTGCTCCACGCAGGTCAGGGTCCGGTCACTGTGGTCACTACCTAAGCTAATATGTTGCATTCGAAAAACACTAAATAACAAATTATCTAAACATTTTATGCTACTTTTTATATTTCTACACAAATCACACATAGTATTTATTGTCAGTACAATTGGGTCTTAATTGGAGGCCTTGACCTTTATTGTGCATGTAAAAAAAAGAGTTAAGCTGTGTTTCACATATCTCCTAAGCTTTAGACCTATTAGTATAAGTAAAAACATATATTGTGGCAAAGTGCTTAAGGTTAGTAGAGGGTGTGTTGGGTGGGTTTCGCAGCGCAGGCGAGGGTCTGGCACTTGAAAGAAATACCTTACAGGGAGCGCAGGGTCAGGATGGCAATAAATTGCTCTAAATGGGGGTGGGTGGCTTGCACGTTTATGGGGACGAACGAGCAGAAAGTGCTTAGCTCAGCCTGGTTCACATGCTGGTTCTCATGCTAACAGTGATCTCAGAGGAAGAAAACTGTATCATATTGGTGGTTGCAACTTTCTCCAGCTTCAGCGTGAGAATGGGAGCGCGGAGCTTTCCTTCGCAGGGGGAGTGCAAGGGTGGGGGCCAGCCAGCTGCCTGCGCGCCTTGTGTGTCTCTGTCCTTGGCTATTGCAGTGGAAGGGGAGCTGAGCCTTGCTGTACTATCGCAGTGAGGCCTGTTTACCCAAAGATGGAGTCGAAAGGGGGCACAAAAGATGGATGCCCCGTGTCCTGCTCAGTAGTCCCATCTATGTAACAGTCAACCGTGGTTAACTTTACATAAGGGCAAGGGGCAAACCCACTACCGGAGGCACGTGGTCCAGGCCTTGTACTGAGGAGTGTACGGCGCGAGGGGGCCTGGGGGCCCCTCGCTCCCATACATTCCCCCCTTTCGTTACATCTAAAGTAACAAACTACTTATCTCGTTCTTTCCGTTCTCCCTTCGGTAGCGCTCAGCTTCAGCCACAGCCTCATCCCAAGCGGGTGTACCCTTTATTGGCATCCATGCTTTGTACACACTTCTCAAGCTATTACCCCTTCTTGCGTATTCTTCTGGGGTGACCATTAAGTATATCCCACCATCCCCATCCAAATCTATCCAAACCTCGTTATACCACAGCAAGTCCTTTGGTTCTTTAATGGTAGTGTGATGTAGATTATCAACCACGTCCCCATACTGCCTATAGATGGCAGTCATTCTATACTGCGGTGTGGTGTATTCTCCAGTTTGTACTTGGGCATCTATCAGAGTAGCTACCGTTGTCTGTCGGCCCACTGTTACCATCATCATTGCTGAATTAGGCATATTATTTTCACAGCATCTTAGTCCCAGTTGGCACACACAGAATATTAGGAGAAGAAAGACAATAATGGGAATGAGTATCTTCGCTGCTATGTTCACCCATGATGGTATCCAGCTGAACAGATTGTCGAACCACGTGCTGTTGTCTGCTCCACCTTCCGTTCTCATTCTTTCTCCTAAATTATGCACTGCTGTTATCACATGTGACAGTGTCCCGTTATCAGCATCTGAAGTTGGTACGAACGTGCAGCACGCCCCCCCAATTTTTTTGCAAACACCGCCGTCCATCGCCGTGATAAGATCTAAGACATATCTGTTTTGCATCGTCATCAGGCGCAGTGCACGGAGCTCTATTTTTATGATGTTGAATCCTTCTTCATTGTCGTTGGCCAGCTGGATGAGCTCCCAGCGTGTTATCTGCAGCCATTTCGTGTTTGTTCTGGCTTGAACGCCTGGTGCTAGAAATGATGCAAAAAATGTCTCTGCAGATGAGAAAAGCTTGTACTGCTGCGGGATTTCAGCAAGGAGTTCTGACGATTTGGACGAAATATAATTGGATCTTTTGCTGCGTGACAACTTGGTTCGCAATGTTTCTTCTGACAATAGTTTGTATGCTGGGGGCTCCGTGATTGTCTCATCGGGCGCTGTCGATGGTTCAGCCGATTGCCCTGCTGTCGAACTGTCAGCCGAAGGCCTTGCTGTAAACTGAACGTGGCTCTCTGGTATCACCATTAGTGCTCAGTTGTCATGCTGAGAACCTGGTGTCTGCAGAAGCTGCTGAACCCCCGACAATCCACCCAAAATGTGGCACTCTGAGCTGACATATATATAACTGCTCAGTTTACCTCACTTTCAGGGGAAAGGGGGAAGGAAACGAACACCAGGCTGGAAGCTATCAACTCGCTGGTTCTTCACCTGTAGTTAAAACATAAACATGCAATATACCTCATTACTCATGTGTTACTATACTAACCTTAAACTCTAAATCCTTTACCAAAATAGTTTAAAAACCATACCTGGTACTTCTCTTCAGAATGCCCAGAGAAGTGATAAGCAGACAAGACTTCCTTACTTGTGGACCAGAATCTTATAGATCATTCAGCCTTCTCAGTAGGTCCATGAATGTATTTTAACTTTGTAGTTAGTCTGCTCAACCCTAAGATTCTTGAACAAGGTCTTCAAATATGTTTTAGGAAGTTCTTTTAAGTTCTTGTATTTGTTTTAATATATTTTCTTTGTAGAGTGTCTTTTTCTCAGGATCAATTTTAACTTGCGATGGAATCTTCACGTGGAAAGCCAGCACACGCGCTAAAATCCAAAACCGCGGAAAAAATCACACGCGATTTTCTCAAAGTCGCGGGAAATTCGCACACGCGCTGACAATCCAAATCGCGGGAAAAAACATACGCGCTTTTCTCCAAGTCGCAGGAAAAACGCACACGAGCTAACAATCCAATACGCGGGTAAAACGCACTTGCGCTAAAGTCCAAGACTCGATAAAAAATTACACGCGCTTTTCTCCAAGTCGCGGGAAATACGCACACGCGCTAACAATCCAATTCGCGGGTAAAACGCACTCGCGCTAAAGTCCAAGACGCGATAAAAAATTACACGCGCTAAAGTCCAACTCACGAATAAATACGCGCATGCGCAAAAAAAGCAAATCGCGAGAAAAAACACACACGCTTATTTTATCACGCAGAAAAACCCTCGCGTTAACAAACAGTAAACGCGAGTCCAAAGTTCACGCTCGCGCTTCTCTCACGCGCAGAGACACACGCGCGGGCTCAAAGTAAAGGGAAAAAACTCACACGCTAGTTTGAATTGACACGTAGCGATAAAAACAAACGTACGCGCTTCAATCTTTTTAGATACAGATTTGCGATTTCAATCCCTTAGATAAATATAACCTTTTTACAAAGTTCAACAAAACTGGAAAGTCACTTATCTTGTGAATGAGACTTGAAAACTTCTTTTCTCAGAAAAAATGGAAGTTTCTGACTCCTGTCCTGTGTCTCCACCAAAATCCAAACACGACTCCTGTTGTACTTTCAGATCTTCCGCTCAACTGCTAGAAACTTGTCACCCTTGACAAAGTTAAGCAGGAGCTACAAGGCACACGACCTCTCAGCTGGGCAAGGACGATGAAAGGCAGTTTAGAATGTTCATTGTCCTCCCTATAAACAATCTCCAGCCAATCAGAATTTAGACTGAGAACCTCCATCTTGGCTTGGGGAAATCTCCATAGACTGCAATGAAGGTTAAGGGCAAAATTGGCTGTTTAAAAATATAACCCATAATAATGAGTGAAGTGACATGAGTGAAGTGTGGCTAGGGCACAAGTGCCCCTCCAGGATGCTGTGAGATGCAGGTAAGCTTGTTTGCCACAGATCCAGTATATGTCCATTAATGCGGCAGTGCCTTTTTTCATATCTGGTATTATTAAAGTCTTATTGCACTGCTGTGCATTTCCCATATTCACCTTCCCTTCTCCATGGAAGCAAAGTTTGTGTGGTATTTCCTTTTGAATCTTTATGGGTCTCTCCAGTGGTGTAACCCATGTCAGCTTGGTGATATGCTATGACCAGATGGGGATGCACGTTTCTTTTACCCACTCGTATGTTTCGTCTGGCACTCTCGAAGCCCCTCAGCTCTGCATTCAATCGTTTCATCATGCCACTTGTTGTCTGCATACCTTGTCCCTTTTATGATGAAAAATGTCTCTTGGAGGCAGATTACTCCTTGTCGTCTGCTGGTGCATGTTTGTTTGTTTTCCAATTTTTCCATGGTGACTGTGTGTGCCTGAAATTTCTTTTTTATTCTACACAGCATCCGATGAATCAAACATTGGGCCTCAGACAGGGGTACTTTCTGAGGAATTAACATTTTTGGGGTTCCAGTTGCATGAGGAATAAGTGAGCACACGTAGCGACTTTCATAACTTGCTTGCTTTGCTGCGGTGCACATGTCTGAATACCATTTATTTGAATGGTCAGGGTATCGGGGGTCCTCGATTTCATCTAACCCTAAGTTATGATAAATATCATATCTGTTTTTTCCCGCCCCCTTTTTCTCCTCCTTCTTTTGTTTTTTAATTGGGTACCAACTCGGGATATTGCAGCGGGAATATTCTGGACCATGCATCATCAATGTTGTTCATGGTGACGTGTGTATTCAGTAGTGGTTTCTGGTGCCGTGTGTGCATGCTTGTATTTCTGGAGTTAGTCAACCAATAGTAATCGTCATTTACATTCCATCCAGGCTCTATTTCCTTGGCCATAGTATTACTCAACAATGGGATAGTTTTGTTTTCATGCGATGGTTCATAGGGTGGCGTTGTATTTATACTATTCGATTCAACGTTATAAGTGTCCTTCCAAATGGTTGTTACTCCAGTCCATATTAGTTTAGACCCTGGTTTTATCATGGTAGCCCCGCTCCCCCCTTTGTTCATTTCATTTGCCACAAATAAAACGACGTTATACCAAATAAAAATAAAACATCATTATTGCAAATAGTATGGCAGCATATTTTATAATGCATTCCACATTGCTCAATCTACTGGCCCTAGTGGCATCCCTATTTCTATCTAACATTTCAGCCTGCTCAGCCATTTCATCGCATTGGCTCATGTTGAACCTATGTGGGCGAGACAAATTCGTTAAGTCATCATGAAAAGAAACATATTTGCAATTGTTCATTCTTTTTCATCTTTTGCTTAGTTAGGCATTTAACAATTTATTTCCATTTATCATAAAAACAATGAGGAAAAATAGGAAAAATAACACAATTCATATGAGAGTAAGAGAAAAAAAAGAGAAGGAGAGAGAGAGACAGAATATGTAAAAAAACATTTTGCTTTTTTACTATACTTTTCCTGTCTTAGTTGCAGTTTTCATCATGTCAGACTGTGTTAGCGATGCCATCCACAAAGTCTGTTTCGTTTTGGGGGAGTGCGACACTGCACGCCCTTCCACTGTCCGAGAGGTGCACCCAGTATTTCAGTTCCTTTACCTTAACTGCAGTTGGTGTGCTGTACACCACTTGGTATGGACTATGAAATCTTGGTGAATTCCACCTTCTTACAAAGCTTCGAACATAGATGTGTTCCCCTGGCATTAATGGCCCGTCCGTGCTACCTGCTGCTGGCATGGAGGTGTCTGTTGCTACATCTTCAGTAAATGGCGGACCAATTTGTTTTGCTATGCTGCGTACTGTGCGCGTTAGCTGTGCTAGGTATTCCTTAAACTCTTCCCCCAGCACTGTGGCAGCCCTGTGTGTATCAGACGCTCTCCTAACAGGAGAGAGCGGCGTGTGCATTCTTCTCCCCGTCACGATTTCGTGGGGGCTCAAATGGTGATCCTTGCATGGTTGATTTCTGAGTTGGAACAATGCTAGGGGCAGACAATATATCCAATTTATTTTTCAACGTGCTGCATAATTTCGATAAATTGCTTTTGAACAGCCCGTTGATCCTCTCCACAACTCCGTTGGCCATTGGATGATAAATCGAACATCATTTATGTTTCACCCCCAGAAGGGAGGTTACTTCTTTGAAAAGATCATTCACAAAGTGCGTGCCGTTGTCTGAACGGATCACGTCACATATTCCCCACCGCAAGAATACTGCTCGCACAAGGAACTTGGCAGCACATTTTGCATCAGGATGGGGACAGGGGCCCGCTTCCACACACCGTGAAAAAGGGCATACCACCACAATCAAGTATCTCGCTCCATTACATCTTTCTCCCATATCGGCGTTAGGGATGTAACGGTATAACGGTATACCGTGAACCACTCAATTGAACAATAATAACCGTCACATTGTTTATACCGGTATACCGTGTATACCGTTAAGTGTGCTTTTCAATCTTATTTGGAAAGCTGCAGTAAGCAAGTGCTGCACAGTCTTGGTCTTGCACTGTTGGATGTGCCATCTGCCAAGTAGTTTCAGTTGGAGCAGTTTTTAATGCCATTCCATAAACTACACGTGCCTGACACAAAATCAATATGTTAGCAATAGGAAGAATAAATACAGTGCCATGAAGGAAAAGGGTTTACTTTGGGTTGGCGGCTTTGGGGTTTATATATTTATAATGTATGTTTGCTAAACATATGACAATGGGGGATGTCCCTGGTTCTATCATTGAATTAGCATATAATAAGTCACACTGCAAAATTCACTCATCTCTGTGGGTATTCCCTGCTGCCATACCAAAGGGTGACATGTCCTTGATTACTGAACACCTTTTGGCCCACAAGTAAACTTAAGGCTGTAACGTAAAGAGAGCGTGCGTGTGTGTGTGAGTATGCGCACAAGCTTATACTACCATCAGCCTCCATTGATCTGGGGCATGCATGTTATAAATATGGCAACACGTTCATCTTCACCAGTAGCCAGTTTGCTTTGCCAGTCGCAGCAGGGCTCTCCCCCCTCCTCCTTTCCACACATGTGTTTGTGTTTGGTGGAAGCAAGGGGTGGCATTTCAGTGAAAAGTATGTTGAAAAGCCCAATTCTGGCTCTGGGTGCCTGGTTTTGTTTGTGATGATAAATCTGACAATGTATGACCTTTTAGAAAATATTTGTTAAGATTGGTTAACTCCACCTGCTATACCGCGATAACCATGATATACCGTCATTTTGCAAGAAGGTTATCGTACCGTCATAAAACTAATACCGTGACACCCCTAATCGGCGTAGTCGATATGTAGTTCTCTGAATGGACCTGTAGGGCGTGGCAAAGTGCCATGCAGAGTTCGTAATGTCATTCCTGAATTGTAAGTTTGGCATGTAGTACATTCAATCACAAATTTAGACAAGTATTCGTGCAGAATGGGAACAAACCAATCCTCCTGAATGTCTGAGGCGATGTGGTGTTTTGCAACGTGAGCTGGGAAGTGCAGTTGTTGGAACGCTACTTCTAATAATTCTACAGGCATCACTACCTTGCCTGTCGTTTCCTGTCTCCAAATGAGATCTGTGGCTGATTGTTTACACCCTTGTTTGCCACACAACTCCTGCTCTTCCGGTGGGGCCCTTCTCTGGAGTTCTATCAATTGTGCTATGGGCGTGTTACTGTATGCTTCTGCTGGTTGTTCTGCTGTGGCTGTTTTTACAACGTACTCTGATGTTGGTGTCTTATAAGTACGAGGTCTCCTTCGCTGCTGTGTTGGCTGCCGCGTTCCCCAATGAGACAGCGTCTGTGTTATTGGTATGGGCTTGGCATTTAACCGCTGCCACTACCGATGGCTCTGCTAAAGCTTCTATTAGTTCATTTAGCAACATGGCATGTTGTACGGGGGACCCGTCTGCTCTTCTGAACCCTCTCCTTCGCCAACATGATAGCCCTGAGTGAACTGTGGTGGTGGCGTAAGCGGAGTCTGAATATATTGTTACTGCACAATCTTTGGCTGTGTGTAACGCGCTGATTAGTGCAGTCAGTTCGGCTGCTTGTGAAGAGTAGTGTGAGGGGAGGTGCTTTTGAACAATCACTTCGTATGTGTCTTCTTCCATGCGCACTACTGCCATCCCCACATGTTTCTCGCCTGTCTCTGAGTTTATGGATGCTGACCCGTCTATGAAATAGATTTCTCCTTCTGTAAGGGCATTTTCTCTTGCTTTGGGAATGTCATCGCCTTCTACCCTCATACATGCTACAATCGTGTTCCTGAAAATCTTCAGTTGTGCATGGCTCTGTAATGAATGTGGCTGGGTTCACTGTCTTGCATCTGACCACGTGTACATTTGGACTGGATATTATTATTTCATAAGCAGATGCTCTGTGTTGTGAGAGTAGATTTTGATCTTTCCAAGATAGCAAATAATGAGTGTTCTGCATATAGCGTCACTGAACATCCCATTACGATCCTGGCACTTTTCTCAATGGCGAAGGCTGCTGCAGCGAGGGCCTGTTCGCAAGCGAAATGTCCCTGCATTACTGGATCTAATATTCCACTGTAGTATGCTAATGGATTGTGGCCTAGCGATGTCTTTTGTGTCAATACTGCTGTCATCAATGTTCCATTGCTGTGTGAAAACAGGAAAAATTCCCTTTCATAATCTGGATTTGCAAGGACTGGGGCGTCTGCAATAAGGTCTTTTAGTCGGGAGAATTGGGCAATTGTCTCATGTGTCCATTTTATTGGGGCCCTGTTCTTCTGTGCTTCCTTCAGTGCTTGTAGCATTGGCCGTGTGTATGCTGCATAATCGAGGATCCATGCTCGGCAATAGTTACATATGCCAAGAAATTTCTGCATGTCCTTCACTGTTTTTGGAATGATAATGTGTCGAATGGCAGCTTCTCTGTCTGGTAGTATTCTTTTTCCATCTTTAGATATTTGCTGGCCGAGATATACAACGTCTGCAAGGCGGTATTGTAACTTTACTTTGTCCACCTTGTATCCCTTGGCAGCCAATACGTTAAGCAGTGTTATCAAGTCTTCTCTACACTCTTCTTCTGTTTTGCTGCAGACGAGTAAATCGTCTACGTACTGTATAATGGTGCTCCCTACATCTATGTTGCCGATGTCTTCTCGTAGTATTATGTTAAAAATGCTTGGGCTCTCGCAATACCCCTGTGGGAGTCTGCGGTGTTCATATCTGTTGTTTCCTAATGTAAAGGCTGTAAGGTACTGCGACTCTGGTGCGAGTGGCACAGAGATAAAAGCATTTTTCAAATCAATGACAGTGAAGCAAGTTGCCTCTTTTGGTATACTGCACAATATTGATGCCGGGCTAGACACTAATGGAAACTCTTTTTGGATGATGTCATTGAGTGGGCGGAGATCCTGGACCATTCTCCAAGCCCCTCCTTCCGCTTTTTTAATCGGAAAAATCGCTGTGTTGCATGGGGAAGTTGATGGCACTAAGATACCTTGGCTTAGGAGTGCATTCACTGTTTTTCTAATACCTTCCTCTGCTTCTTTGGATATTGGGTATTGTTTCACTCTGGGTGGGAGGGCACCTGGTTTCAGTTTTATCTTTATGGGAGTCACCTCATGCAACAATCCCACATCGTGTGGCCCTGTAGTCCAAATTTCAGGTGCTACCCTGGCCATGTCTTCCTCAAATATTGTCAGTGGGGCCTTTATGTTAGCCATGAGCGGGTTGTGTATTTCTCTGTATTGGATCATAATGTCACATGGTATGCTTATTTCCATTATTATTTCTCCATCCCCCTCGTAATCGGTAAACAATTCTTCATCAGTTATATCTTTTAGCATTATGTTCGGCTCTATGCATAGCACACTTCTCCATTTGCGTCCCTGCGTGTCCAGGCCTATGACCACAATGTGTCTGTTGGAAACTTGAACTGCCTCAATGTCTATAGATATAATTGTGCCTGGCACTACATCTGTTGGTGTAATTGGGCGGAATATAAAGTTTGATGGTATTCTCCACTCTTTTTGTGTTATTTCAGGCACTACTTGGGCTAATACCTGTATTCCATAGACGAACATGTCCATGTCAATGGGGATCCCTCTTACTGCAACTTCCTTTGTAATCGTGCTTATTATCAGGAGTGCTCGTACTGGGCATACCCCTGGCGTCGAGCACACTATCCCTCTTTCAGTAAAAGCTATGGTCATGTTTAACTTACTGAGCAAGTCTCGTCCCATCAAATTGATTGGCGCGTCTTCGTAATACAATAAGGGTGCGAGTACTGTTTTTCCCCCTGCTGTTACATCAAGATCTTTTGTGTAAGGAACTTTTAAAATAGCCCCAGAGAACCCCTGCGTCTCCAAATTTCTTCCCGAGAGCTGAAACCGCCCTTCTGTGAGACATGATCTTTCTGCTCCAGAGTCTACCATAAAGATAAACTGCTTGTTTCCTATCTCTGCCGCCACTAGTTGTTCCTCATTTGCACTTTGTGTGGTGGATAGGACTGGACACGCAAGTACTCCCTGTGGGCTGTCCTAGTCTTGGTATCTTTGCTGACCTGGCACTGAAAAAACATTGTCACCTACGACCGTTACGCCATGGAATGGTGCAAGGGCACCATTTGCAGCCGCTGAAAAAGGGTTATTGTTTATGTTCCCTACTGAGTTTTGTCTTGCCATGGGCTGTAGTGTGTTTTGCTGTTGTGGCTGCTGCTGTTGTGGGGCTGTCTGTCTTTGTTGCATTTGGGGGTCATAGCAGTACTGATCTTGTTGTCCCTCCTCCCCATTGGAGATCCACAAGGGCTACCTGGGTGTGGGCAGCCCCTCCCCTGTTCATTGTTCATGGGCTGCTGCTGCCCCTGAAAATACCCTGATGGTCGCATTCTACAATCTCGTGAATAATGTCCCCACCTTCCACAATTCCAACATGACCCCTGTTGTCCTCCCCTTGGTCCTTGCCCACCATACCCTCTGTTTCCCATTCCTCCGTATCCTCCCCTCTGCCCACGGTACCCACCTCTTCCTTGAGCCGGCCTGTTCTGCCACTGTGATCCTTGGCATGGCTGTTCCTCTCCGTTCCACTGTCCTTGGTCCTCTCCAACCCACTGCGCTGCTATCCCAACGGGCCTTCCTCCCACGTTTCCCTCTCCTTCGTTTTCTCTGTCTGCGGTTACACTGGCAGTAATGGCGGCGACCTTCACTAATTTTGTCTGCACTAGTTTTGCTTCGTCGGCCAGCCTCTTTTGTGAGACCTCCTTTTCCTTCTCTTTGATCCTCCTCCAATGGTGTACAATTATGCTCTGAATTTCAGGCCATCCTTTGGCTTCGATCCCAGCTATTTTGTCCACGGCCTTCTGCACCTCTTTCGGCAACCCCTTTTTAATGATAAAATAAAATAAGGCTGTTGATTCCATGCCGTACCAGTTTCACTTCTCCATAAGTCTTGCACTTGCAAAATGAATTGTGCAGGATCCTCTCTCTCCTCCATCGTGCACTGCATCACTGCATGCAAGTCTGGAACGTCTGGAAATGCACGCCGCAATGCATCCCACACTTGTGCTCGAACATTGTTGAATGGTGATCCATCGTGGCGATCACAGCTCATTGTTACTCCCGGGAACCCTGCCCTTTCCCAGATTGTGTCTGCTTGGTCCCCGATTGCTGATACTAATAAGCTTTTCACATTACCTATAGCTAACGGCACGCCTGCCGTGTTCTTCTCAAATACATGTATCCACTTACCTGCTCCTCCCGTCAGCGGGGGGAGGAGTTTTAACAGGTTGTTTTTGTCCATTTGGTCCCACGGGATATAGTTTGGCCTACCTGCTCCTTTATGCATCAGTGGCATTTGTAGTTTTTCTTTCCTGTTTTGCTCGTTCTCCCTTTTTTCGTTTTACTTACCAGTATGTTCCCTGTCCTCCCTGTTCGTTGTCTTAATCTACCCTGCCATAATGGTGGTGATAGTGTGTCTGGGTAACGGCAGTTTGGCAGTGGGCAACCCTCTGCGGCAGCTGCCTCTTCGTATTCATCTAAATCATCTCATACTTCTTCTATTTCTGATTCTGGCTCGTTATTATCCTCCCAGTTTTCCTTGGGTTCACTTCCTTGTCTTTCACCCTGATCTCCACTTTGTTGACACTATGGTGTATCTGGGCGTATAATCCTCACTGGCTTGTTATTCAATTGGAACAGGAACTGTCCTGACTGCCACTCTTGTTCTTGTCTTTGCTGTGATGATGTCCCTTGTGATGCTATAAGATTGCCCTGATACTGAGACTGCTGGGGTTGCATTGCTTACTGCCCCTATCGGGAGTGTGAGATCTGCCAGGGACAGCGGGGGTACCTCCCCTCCCCCTGGCAGCATTTGCCCTTTGTCGCATAGAGCTCTTAACCGTGTTATTTCCATTTGTGCGTGTGCTAGCTGGCGATTTAAATCGCCTGTTAAACGTGCTAAGTTCACAGGAGGCGCACTCGTGGGGCCGTACAGGCCTCCTTTGTCATATGGTGGGGGTTCAGGGGCTGTTGCCCCGCACGGAGCAGTGGGGGTGGGTGGTATATACATGGGCTCACTAAAACCTACTGCTGGCCTGGTCATTAAGTGATAGATTTTTGTTACTTCGTTCTCAGTTGTAGTTGTTGAGCACTCCCCTTTTGGTGTCCCGCTTACTTCTTCAGGCATTTTCTGCTTTTCTATTATTCGGCTTGTACCTACCTCTGCCGTGGGGGTAACTTCCTCGAACATTCGCCTTAAATCTAATACTTCTCTCCGGTTCTGTAACTGTTTCCCTTTGTATCGTGCTAGCAAATGTGTTGATACTAGGTCCAACACATTTTGTCGAATGACCCTCCTTCTGGCCAAATTGGTATAACCCCATCTCCTTTTATCTCAGTGATCCACTGATCGTGATACTTCTGTATCCTGTCGGTATATAGTGGAAGGTGCTGGCAAATATGTGCTAGTGGCGTTACTCCCCCCATGGCACTGCTTCTTTTCCTTTCTTGTGTGTTCTGGTACCCTTGAGTCCCTTCCCACCTCTCACTTGGTATGTCAGTTACAATATGTGAAAATATGTTCTTTATCAAGGCTCGCAATTATGGTATATCACATTAGCTGTTCTTTCTGAGAGGTGTTACCTGGTCACCTCTCACAATTTATTTCTTTGCCTATTCATTAATCAACAAGTTACTTGTACTGAAATACTTTGGCGTGTTCAACAGGACATATACACAAGGCAGACCAACAAACATATAATCATGCAGCATACACATGCACTGCCTGCGCACGTTTGTTCTTTCCCTATTCCCGTTACTGTTCCCGGTTTTTCTTCTTCCCTATTCTACCTACTATTTCGCATTCACTCCCCACCTCTTTCATCTTTATTATGTCTCAAGATTTCTTACCTCCACGGAAAAAGAATATTCTAAAACTACTCTGTCTACTCCATATACGAGACCCCTACCTTTCTCTTTATCTCTATTCTGCACTTGGTCGGGACAAATGCTACGAGGCGCCGCCTTCTACCCCGTACGGGCTAGGATACCACTTCTCTTCTTCTCACTTCTTACAACACCTAATGGCTATATAAAGGATAGATCAGAAAAGCCTCGCCGTCACTCACACAGACCCTATTCTTAACTACCTTCCCTTTGTTGCTAATTCCCTTCTTCCCGTATTTCCCCTTACCTTCCGTTGGGGTCTTTGCAACCGGGACTCCACGTGTTCAGTCAGGTACTCCGAGGGTCGCCGCTCACGGCCGGACCTCGCTCAGGTCCGTCCCCCAACCAAGCCGTGGCCTGCCTTGGCGACCAGCCTTTTCGATCGGGTACTCGTCAACCGGGAACCCTTGACCCTTTCTTCTTGGTGTGCACAGTCTGGTCAACCACGGAGGCGATGGTCTTGCTGGGGGCGTCCTGGATCTCGCTGCCGGGTGGTGCAGGCCTCGAGGCACCTCTCTAAATCATGTCGCGGGGGTCACCAAAAATGTAGGTGCCTTTCCCTGGCTTACTGCGTGTGTAAGAGAAAATAAAATAACCAACACAACCCCTGTCGGGGAAGGAGGCACTGAGAACCGGCTGCAAGAGTTCAAAGGATGGTTTATTTCTCCAGCTAGGAAATAACCCAAAAAACCCTCCAACCCCATTTACATCATCACTCATATATCATATATCAATTAGAGTAACTCTAACAAAAAATACTAAATGGACCCGATTGGCCAGGCGGTGTAGTGCTGTAGGTGTGGGTGGCATCTCTTCCTTCTGATTGGCTGAGTGGCTGACGAGATGATGGACGTCCAATATCTTGTGCTCCACGCAGGTCAGGGTCCTGTCACTGTGGTCACTACTTAAGCTAATATGTTGTATTCGTAAAACATTAAATAACAAATTATCTAAACATTTTATGCTACTTTTCATATTTCTACACAAATCACACATAGTATTTATTGTCAGTACAATTGGGTCATTCGTGGCTTTAATTGGAGTCCTTGACCTTTATTGTGCATGTAAAAATAAAATGAGTTAAGCTGTGTTCCACATATCTCCTAAGCTTTAGACCTATTAGTATAAGTAAAAACATATATTGTGGCAAAGTGCTTAAGGTTAGTAGCGGGTGTGTTGGGTGGGTTTCGCAGCGCAGGCGAGGGTCTGGCACTTGAAAGAAATACGTTACAGGGAGCGCAGGGTCAGGATGGCAATAAATTGCTCTAAATGGGGGTGGGTGGCTTGCACGTTTATGGGGACGAACGAGCAGAAAGTGCTTAGCTCATCCTGGTTCACATGCTGGTTCTCATGCTAACAGTGATCTCAGAGGAAGAAAACTGTATCATATTGGTTGTTGCAACTTTCTCCAGCTTCAGCGTGAGAATGGGAGCGCGGAGCTTTCCTTCGCAGGGGGAGTGCAAGGGTGGGGGCCAGTCAGCTGCCTGCGCGCCTTGTGTGTGTGGCTCTGTCCTTGGCTATTGCAGTGGAAGGGGAGCTGAGCCTTGCTGTACTATCGCAGTGAGGCCTGTTTACCCAAAGATGGAGTCGAAAGGGGGCACTAAAGATGGATGCCCCGTGTCCTGCTCAGTAGTCCCATCTATGTAGCGGTCAACTGTGGTTAACTTTACATAAGGGCAAGGGGCAAACCCACTACCGGAGGCACGTGGTCCAAGCCTTGTACTGAGGAGTGTACGGCGCGAGGGGGCCTGGGGGCCCTTCGCTCCCATACAGGTGTCCTCAAGGACTCCTTCCTCTTGTCCCCACACTGCGGCCCAGGAACCCCGGATCTGCAAGACTGCAACCAGAACAGAAGCCAGCTGTATCCTCTTCTTCAAACCTAAGGTACTATGCTGACTAAGGGGTACTTAACCTCTTTTGTCTGCAGCTTGCATTATCTCAGTGGAGACTTGCAGTAGCTATTCTTTTTTTAGAGTTGATCTCGGCTCTGAATTTCACAAGCCTAGCAGCTTGCGCCCCAACATTGATTATTTTTCTGCAAACTCTCTAAAATATTGTGCAATACTTTTGTGCTATCTAAAGAAGTGCCTCGGCACCATAGATATTGTTCAAATTGACTGTGGCTGTCCTGGCTTCCTGCAGAATCTTCTGACCCATTGACTTTGATTCCAACTGTCCCTCATAAGTGGTGCATAAGTTAAATTGTGTTGCTGGGAAATATCTAATCTAGACTTCATTGGGAGATTGAAAAACATTCACATGCTCAGAGAACCTTTTTCCTTCCCTAACCTTTTCCTTTTCCACAACCTCAGAATTTTACCAACTGTGAATGTGATATATAAATGCCAATACAGTCCTAGTAATTGAAGTCACCTTGGGGGGTAGGAAGTGTGTAAGAAGCATCTCTAACAAATATCTACTTGCTTATATTGATTCTGAGAAAGTGTTATGAAGTGTATTTATCTTGTTCCATATTGCCCTTTTTAAAGAAGGCTTATTTAACCCTTTAACTGCCATTGGTATTTCCCCCCCAGTGCCAGGGCCTTTTTTGGTGATTTTGGTATGTGGCCATTCAATGGCTTGTAACTTTTTTGTTAAATGAGATATCTTGTCCAAATTTGGCTCCTTTTTTTCCCACATGTAGATGGTCGTAACGCCACCCAGGAATCCTAGGTTGCTGTAGGGGGGTGAGGGAAAATAAGCAAAAAGGGCGAACATTTTGTTTTTTTTTTTCAAATAATGCCAATAAAATGATGTACAAAGAAGCCTGTGGTTTTTTTTCCTTGCAAGAGCTAGGAACAAATGGTTTGCTGTGCTGAATTCCCAAATTTCCTGGCTTTCAAGAACAGGTTCAGTGGAAACGGAAAAAAAATATTTTGATGTGGTTATCAACTGTTTTGTAAGAGGTAGGCGATTTTGGCCATTTTTGCCAATTGGACATGCATGGACCGAATGGAAGAAAAGGGTAGGAAAGCCGAATTGGAGGACGGAAAGGCATATATTTCTGAAAAGTATACAAAATTCCAAGTTTAGGAAGGGGTGATTTGCGTAGGTCAGGCAAACACTAGCTAGGGCAAAAGGCCTTAGATTGGGGGGGGGAAAGCGGGAAAATGACAGAAAAAAAGGTATGTGTTGGACATGGTTGGCTTGGTACGGCAATGGCTTCTATGAATTTTGAGAAAAAGCAATGCTCCGCTACATTCCCTCGTCTCTTGCAGCACACATTTTTTTGTAGTGTTTTACAAAACAAGCAATACCACAAGCCAAACAATGAGCCATGGTACACACGAGTTTTACGCTCACAGCCTGAGCAGACGCACTTTGCATTTGTAAATCGGGAAAACCAATGTGGTGAGGAACGGCAAGCACACATTTTTTGGAAGAGCACAGGCAGCCCTTTTCAAGGGTAGGTGACTTGTGCAGGTTACAAAAGTGTATGGTGCCTAAAGCAGCGACTAAATGTAGGTCACATTTGGGAAATGAAAGGGTTGTGTGACAAAGGGCACCAGCAAATGGGTCAAAACGTTATGAAAACCACACAAACGCAACAAATGTTATACCTTCCCGCATTCCCACAGGTGTGCCGATGAAAACGGTACCTCACATGTGTGGGTGCACCTACCTGGGCGCCAAAGGGAAAGCCTAAAACACAAGTAACCCCAAGTCTGTTTTCACACCTGAATTTCACACTTTCTCCAGACAAGCGCAACATATAGATATGGGCCTCGGGTGTCCAAGCCACCAAGGAAAACTGGGAGCCCCATGCATTTCCGAAAAAGAGGACACCCGTGGGAATCCACAGAGGTATGATTTGCGCAAATCGGCCCAGAATGTATTACCCAGACACCCCCGCAAAGTCCGAAATGTGGGGGGAAAAAACGAATTTTTCGCACATTTCACTCGGCTCACCCATCGAAACACGCCGCCAACAACACATGGCCTACCATCCCGCGTTCCCCCAGGTGTCCCGATCAAAACGGTAACTCACATGTGTGGGTGCACCTACCTGGGCGCCATGGGGAAAGCCTAAAACACAGGTAACCCCAAGTCTGTTTCGACACCTGAAATTGACACTTTCTCCGGACAAGCGCAACATACAGATATGGGCCTCGGGTGTCCAAGCCACCAAGGAAAACATGGAACCCCATGCATTTCCGAAGAGGACACCCCTGGGAATCTGCAGAGGTATGATTTGCGCACAACGGCCCAGAATTTATTACCCAGACACCCCCGCAAAGTCTGAAATGTGGGGAAAAAACACATTTTCCTCACATTTCACTTGGCTCACCCATCGAAACACGCCGCCAACAACACATGTCACAACCTTATCCCCAGCAAGGTCTCACGGGGCCCTAAGGACCTTATTCGGATCCCCTCGGATGCCTTGGAGCCAGTCCTGGCGCTGTTGGCATAGGAGACGCTTGCTGGTACGGGGTTTCTATGAGCAGAGGACAAGCATGGCCGCCCACATGCGGAATACTGGAGAACTGCATTCTGCGGTATAGCCTTCAGGGTGGGGGGTGGGGCCCACCCCGAAGACACCTGTGATACTGCCTTGCTATTTAAACCACGCCCGATCAAGGGCACGCGCTTCACGTTATTCTGCCTTGCAGCGTGATGCTCATCTGATCCTGCCCTTACCTGTTCTGCAGCTTCCATCGGCTTCAAACTCTTCCAAGGCAGAAACATCGCCATCCTTACCTGCTTAGCAGCACTCATCGGGTTCAACATCATCCGAGGCAAGATTCATTGCCATACTTACCAGCTCCACTGGTCGCCCGGAAGGCCAACATCTTCAAGCCATCTTCATCTCGTTGTACTCTTGGGAAACATCCTCCTCCAGGTCCGGGCGACCTACAGAACAAAACCAAAATCTGGTTAGCCACTTGCTAGGACGCTCCCAGCGCCGCTTGGCGTTCTTACCTGTCTTAACCGGGCATCGACTTCTACCGCAGCACTTGCCACCTGCAACAAGAAGCGAGAAAGGCAATATTGCAAATTCAACTAAGGACTTGCTTGCATCTAAAAGACATTGCTTTTGCCAGAAAGACTTACCTGAAAGGAGTTGCAGCTGGTCGGAACTCCGGCCCTCGCCAGTGAAGAAACTCGGCGGAACGGTGCCACCTTTCGATGCACCCCTGCCCAGCATGGCAAGACGGAGAGTGCACCTTATAGAGAACCAGGTGAGAGACCTTCCCTGGGGAACTGTGAGGGGATCCCGGGAGGAGGGTTGCAAGGAAAGGACCGAAGCTTATCTCCCCCTCCTGTCTTCCAGAGTCGTCCCTCGATTATCCAGGTCCCAGGACAGGCAAAGGGTTCCCGAGAGCATTCCAGCTATTCGAAAGGCGCCCCCGTGGACCAACAAGGTGAGCGTTACAACATGGCCTACCGTCCCGCGTTCCCACAGGTGTCCCGATGAAAACGGTACCTCGCATGTGTGGGTGCACCTACCTGGGCGCCAAGGGGAAAGCCTTAAACACAGGTAACCCCAAGTCTGTTTCCACACCTGAATTTGACACTTTCTCTAGACAAGCACAACATACAGATATGGGCCTCGGGTGTCCAAGCCACCAAGGAAAACATGGAACCCCATGCATTTCCGAGAGGACACCCGTGGGAATCTGCAGAGGTATGATTTGCGCACATCGGCCCAGAATTTATTACCCAGACACCCCCGTAAAGTCCGAAATGTGGGGAAAAAAAACCCAATTTTCTGCACATTTCACTCGGCTCACCCATCAAACACTCCGCCAACAACACATGGCCTACTGACCCGCGTTCCCACAGGTGTCCCGATGAAAACGGTACCTCACATGTGTGGGTGCACCTACCTGGGCGCCAAGGGGAAAGCCTAAAACACAGGTAACCCCAAGTCTATTTCGACTCCTGAATTTGACACTTTCTCCAGACAAGCGCAACATACAGATATGGACCTCGGGTGTCCAAGCCACCAAGGAAAACTGGGAACCCCATGCATTTCCAAAAAGAGGACACCCGTGGGAATCTGCAGAGGTATGAGTTGCGCACGTCGGCCCAGAATTTATTACCCAGAACCCCAGACAAAGTGAACATTGTGTTTTTTTTTTCCCCACCAAATATCACATTTTGTCGGGGATTGTGGCTAATAAAAACTGGGGCAATTTGCGCAAGGCAGACCTCTGTGTATTCCCCACGGGTGTCCTCGTTTGGGAAATGCATGGGGTTCCCTGATTTCCTTGCTGGCTTTGACACCCTAAGCCCAAATCTGTAGGTTGCCCACATGAACAAATTGTGCTGTGGCGAAAGGCTTGGGGTTACCAGCGGGTTACCCTTTTCCTTTTGCGCCCACGGTAGGTGCACCCACACATGTGAGGTACCTTTTTCATCGGGACACGTGTGGGGACGCTGGAAGGTAGGCCATGTGGTGTTGGCGGTGTGTTTCGGTGAATGGCCAGAGCGAAATGTCTGAGATTTGTCTTCATTTCCAGCCAATTTCAGAGACAATTCCCTGTGTCAAAGACATCCCTGGTGTCTAGTCTGCATTGCAGCCCGCGCATCGAGCGCCCTGCGCCCCATCCGCGCACAGCAATGCTGTCACACAGGGTGTCCTTGGAAAGGGGAGAATCTCCCCTTTCCAAGGACACCATTTCCGGGAAAATCCCTGGTGGCTAGGGCCCCCTTTCCCCCTTCCCATCACATTTTTTTTTTTTTGTTCATTATTTTTGTTGCCCCCTTCCCTGTGGGCAGATGATCAGCCATCTGCCTCCAGGGTTGTACACATGTGCCCCATGCTTTGAGGGCCAGGGGGGGTCGAGGGCTGCCTACTGTAAGCAGCCCCCACCCCCCCCCCATTCAAAGACATCCCTGTGTCTAGTGTGCATTGCTGCACGCGCATCGAGCGCCCTGCGCCCGATCCGCGGGCAGCAATGCTGTCACACAGGGTGTCCTTGGAAAGGGGAGAATGTCCCCTTTCCAAAGACATTTCCGAAAAAATCCCTGGTGGCTAGGGCCCCCAAAACCCCTCCCCCCTTCCCATCACGTTTTTTTTCTGCATTTTTTATTTTTTTGTCCCCTTCCATGGGGTCAGATGATCAGCCATCTGCCCCCAGGGTTGCGCATATATGCTTTGGGGGCCGGGGGAGGGTGAGGGCTGCTTACTTGAAGCAGCCCCCCCCCCCCCCAAGTCACAAACGGATCCATGGTGGTCCAGTGGGTTGCTGGTCACGGATCGAGCGCTCTGCTCTGTGCTTGAACTTAACAAATCGGTTACATTGCAATCATAGTCCAGTTATAGGAGGTGCATACAAGGGTTTAACAGTTCAACAGTACATTCCTTGCATGCATGGGTTAAGCAGTGGTCACATTCATGGGGAGGTGCATTATATTAGATAACAATTTTGCTATCAATTCTCCAGGAGTGTAGGAATTTATCAGGAATCTTGGTTTCAGAGACAGGTTTTGAGATTTATTAGCTCCAGGGGCATGGTCTGGTTAGCCAGGTGACCTGCATATGACGAGCAGGTTGGTCTAGAGGAGGGGACTTTTGAGATTTGTTTTGTCAGGCAAAGCGGAGCAGTGTCGGATAGACATTTGTGTGTTAGTGATAATATTTTGAATTTGATATAATCTCGCACTGGTAGCCAGTGCATGCTTCTTCTGACTGGGGATATGTGGTCTTTTTTCGGGATATTGATGGCTGCTCAAATTGCATTATTCTGTACTATCTGAAGCTTATTGATGTTTTTAGAGGTAGATCCGGCAAACAAGGAGTGGTAATAATCAATCCTGGAAAGAAGTGCTCTAACCAGTGTAATACAGTTGTCCGTGGTTAAAAAGGATCTGCAAGAAGTAATACGTTTGGCAGTATAGGCTGATGCCGATGTGATAGCGTTAACTTGTCTGGTTAGGGAGAGTGACAAATCCAGTTACACACCTAGAGTTTTTACTTCTTTGGCTACCATAATGTTATTGCCATCAATGTCAAAGGATTTGTAGGCTGGTGGTAGGTTCTTAGCCTTGGTAGGCTTCCCACAATGAGGAGCTCCGTTTTATCGTCATTCAGACAGAGTTCATGTTGCACCATTCAGGCTTGGATGGTGAGGTAGATAGTGTTCAAGGACTTAGTGTCTGTTTCAGGAGTTCCAGTGATTGGAAGTAGTATTTGGGTGTCATCCGCATAGTTTGTATATTCTACCTGTATTATGGAGTATGTCTGCTCCATAGCTCTTAAAGTCATCTGTATTGTTAATAGTGCAGCACACCGCTCCTTATGGGCAGTGTTGCTGGGAACCCTTTGGGGCCTCTTACGATTATTTTCTTATATCCTCCAATAACTACTGTTCTTAAATGTTCTTAAGGATAGAGGGATACTTAGTATCCCTCCCAAATCTTTATAGTCTGAAAGATTGGCACACGCCACCTTCTGTGAAGTACCAAAGGGATACCTAGTATCCCCCTTCTCTTTGCTCCTGTGCCCTTTTAGTCACATAGACAATATCATACTTATGGCTGGTGGCAGTGGACGTGTTCTACCAACTATTGTGTTTTTTTTTTTTTTAAACCACAGGCTATGTCCATAGCCTCGGTGGTGCACAATGGGGGCACCCAAGTACCAACTTGGGCCCTCCCTTCTTTTTTCGTCATTGCTAGCGCGGTTGGTTTTTTGTCAGCCCTTCTACCATTCTGGGAGAGGGAGGTCTATGTGTGTGTGTGTGTGTGTGTGTTCTGCTTTTGGCGGGAACCCTTGGGTGTCCCTGCCTAGACTCCAGAGTGTCTGGGCAAGCAGAAAGTGGGGGAGGAGTCTTCCACCCCCTATCCTTTGTCTGCCAGAGTGCCTGAATAGAACCAGCTCCCAGAGAGGGTCTGGCTGTCCCGATTGGACAGCCGAACCCCCCTTTCTGTAAAATGCTGAGAGCGATTGCAGAGGAGTGTGTGCTGGAACTGTATAAAAGGTGAGGCTTCTGGAGTAAAAAGCAAGGCGACTACTGGAAGCTGAACTTACTAAAGACGATGACCAGAGACGCCTGCAGACCCTTTGCAACACTGTGACGCAACCACTCCTGTCCTGACACGGTTTTCTGTGCGACAGAGGAGCTTCCAAGAGGAAGACTTTCCCTTTGGCTGGTGGGAACAACTAGTCCCAAGACTAACTTTGAATTGATCCATCTCCCTAGGTCCTAGGAGGTCCCAGAGCTGTGGAACCCCCCAACCAGGAGACCTTCTGCCCATTTTGAGTGCATCGTTGTGGAAAGGCTGAATCCGTCCAACTCTTAGCTGAGCTCTCAAGGACACTCCAGAGATCTGATCCAACTCACCCAGACCCCCTCATCAGAGTGCCGGACTGCAGGAAGCGAAGGAGATTGACCGGGTGAATTGCGTCCTTTGTTGGTACTGCGGAGAAGGCACCAAAACCGCAAAGTGAACAAGAAGTTGCTGAAATTCATGCCTCAGGACCTCACTCGAGACTGCTGCTGAGAGGCCTGCAAGGAAGGCATGGTATCAAACAGTAAGACAGATGCAAGTGATCACAATTCAAGGGCGTTTAGTGAACTTCAATTGGTTTTGAAACGCCCATCTAATCCTTAATCTAAGGATGGGAGCAAGCTACGACCATCAAATAATGCAGTTCTAGTCGAGTCTGTCAAAATAAAAGGGTCTATACCTTTTGCCAATCTTTACTTCTAAATACAAATAGTGTGGGAAACAATGTTCTGCAAAAGAAATTGATATGTCAAGGCGGCACACTCAAGCTTAGCACATTCTCTGGCTTCTCTAGCATGAGGATGCAGTTCAAAACCTCAACATCATGGCCTTCTGTGCCAAAGTCTCTTTGCCATTCAAAGTCGCTTATTTCAGAGGGCCTGATACAACATGACAAAAATAAAGTTCCTTTTTTCTTAGGATTTCACATATACAACTTCTCAAGTGATTTACTGTTCACCCACTTTAACACAAAACCTTCAATTGGTCTCCCTCTGCTGGGCTCGGACCAAATTTATCTACTTTTTCAAACTTTCTCTAAATAAAGTGTAAACAATAAAAATGGGAAGACTTTTGACACTGCGCAGGATTTTGTTGACCTGTCACAGAACCACTTCGATTTACAATTACTTGTTCTCTTCTTGATATAACCTTTTTTCTCACTTTTGCCACTTTTCAGCTGGATACCTTAAAGAGACCTTCGATTGGGCACCTACACGGTGCCCGACCACTCTGTCAAAGGTATTATATCTTGCTTTTAAAGTTCAATCGCTCATCAGCATTTTGACTTTACTTGCATCTCTTATCACACACGTTTTTAACAATGTTCGTTCCAGCACTCGTCGGACAATGTTGCTGCTTGCAACCTTGGCTTCAAAACAGACCAATCTTGTATCGGTCTCCCCAACTCCCCGGCTGTGCTGACTTCACTGACGCTGCTTTGTTCTTGGAGCCAGGGTCGGTACCACAGAGACTGATGCTTCTCCCCACCTTGATTGATCTACGACACACAATGCAGGATTCTTCAGCCTGATTTCCTGGTCTTACGCTTTCTATTCTCAAGGTTTATGTAAAGTAACGTTTCCTTGTCGAAAAGGTCAAGGGAACTTCCCTCCTTGCAATTGTTGGGGAGATTTCTCATTTTGAATGGATTGTGTCCTCCCACGTATTCCTTATCTTTGATATTTCCAATATCCAGCTTTGCTGCTTTGGAAAACAAATGTTCAGCAGTGTGTGCTGTGCGTCGATGCCTATCGAGTCGATGTCCCTTGGAGGCCTCCGTCTCGACGTCGACCTCACTGCAGGTATATGAGACACACGCAGCGCCCGTTGGCCTCGGTTCAGTTTTTCCATGCTTACAGCATTCGGATGCTCTGCGCCTCGTTCCTGACAGAATATCTTCGACTCTTCTTCGAAATTCTCTTAACTATCCTGAGTTCTGATGCAAAATGGCTTCATCTTCGGCGCCGTCCACACCTCGATCCAGCTTAAAAAAATGCTGTGACTGCAGTGCAAAGATGTCCATGATGGACCCTCACAGGATCTGCCTGTGGTGCCTGTGGTTGACTCATTGTCTTTGGAGTGCGAGCAATGCCTATCTACCACGGCCAAAGCCCTGAGAGAGCGTAGAGGGAAGCTTGCGGCTGGTAAGGCCCAAAAATCCCCCTTGACTCCATCAAAAACTAAAGACCTCAGATGAGTTTCTCCTTGTCAAAAAAAGTACAAACGTTCCTGTTTACAAAGTGGTTCACACCATTTGTTGACTTCGAGACACAGAAAGAAATGGCACCATAGATCGCCATCATCCTCGTCTTCTAGTTGCCTGGAACGGGCTGTTTGCCCCACTAAATCTAGTTCACCGGCTCTGAATGTTAAGGGTTTTAGAACGTGGCCTTGCCCCACTTGACTACACCTAAAGGCTATGCTCCGGTTAGAAGACCTCGGAAGCACAAGAGCCATGCATCCTCTGACCCGGCGGCCAAGTCTCCATCAAGAACGATCCCTCGAGTCGTGAAAAAGTCCCCTCTAAGATTAAACCATCGACGTAATCGACACCAAAGGACTTGATTCCGACAAGACCGAAAAGTGTGTCATCGATGCAATCTGTGCCGATAACTGTGGAGAAGCCATCAACGCCTCGAGTGTTGACCTCCTCAACGCCACGTCTGTCGAAACCATCGACTCAAACGTCGAAGTTATCAATGTCAACACTTTTGTCATTTTCGGCTCCTGTTCGACAAATATAATGTCCCCTTCGGTTCATTTACCACATTCAGATTTCTTCAAATCCCTCTCTTCTATTTCTGAAGATGCAGAAGAATCCTCCGATGACGGGAGACCCTTTTGGTTACAATATAGAACACCATCAGTGCCTGAAACATTGATATCGGGGGACTCGCACATGAAACACTTGCAAGAATGCCTTCATGAGGCTACTGGAAGAGCAGACCCTGGTGACCAGGCTGAGGTGATGTACAGGCAGCTAATATCAAGGGTTATGGAGTACATGGATGGTCAAGACCTACACCTTTCTTTTAATAAGATGATCTCACTGATATGTTTGACAGCGGGCCACAGGTGGACCCAATTGTCCCTTTTCATCAAGCCTTACAAAGGCGTGTGGCTACTAATTGGGAGCCACCAGAGGTTATTCCAGTTGTAAATAAAAATCCAACGGCTAAGTACCGAGTTTCTAGCTCTGACCCTTTTTACCTCCCCAGCACCAGAAAGCCTGGTAGTTCAGGCAGCCACCTCCACGAGTAGGCAAAATGCCTATTGTTTGTTTGTTTGTTTGTTTTTTATTTCTAATGCGCTCCAGACCCATAGGTAGAAGGGCGCAGCAGGTAGGATAATGCAAAGCTTACATCGTTACAGATTATACAGGATACAGTAAAAGTTATACATATTATACTATACAATTCAGAAGGAATGCTATCCAATACCTTATCTCCAACGACCACTAGATGACAATGCATTACTTACCGTAAAAGCATTTCTGATGGTTGTATCTGACATCCAGTGGTCACTGCGGAGTATTGCATTTTGTTTTTCGTAGTCGAAAAGGGGACGTCGACAAGGCGTGTCTGAAACACTATCCCTATAGTGACGTGCGTTGTACCCACAATCCCTCACGCGTCGAGGTCCCTCAGATTGTTTTTTTCCGCCCAGCTACTGGTCGCCTTTACGCGGAGCTCCTCGAGAGACATTGCAGATTTCATCTCCTCGACCTTTGGTCGTTTTCCTATTAATATATAACACATAGATCCCTCCCTCGACGCAGTTGTGAAGCTGTTTCTCCGCCGAGCAAGATCTTCGACGGAGGGGACGAGCGGAGGAGATCCTTCGGCGTTGCCGAACACGTGGCCTGGCCTCGCAGGCCAAATACAGTAGGGAGAGTGGGTCGTGGGACATCTCTGTTTCCTTTCTGAGAATGCCTTTCCTTTTCCCCTTCCTTTCCCTTGGGGTCGTTATCACGATTTACTGCCTCGGCTATGGAGAGGACACCCTTTAGGTTTTGCCCGCGTTGCAAGGGCAAGTTCACTTGGAAGGACAAGCATTCACGGTGTAACCGCTGCTTGCCCCTCGATCACAAAGAGGAGGGTTGCACGGCTTGTCGGCTTCTTAAGCTAAAGACTCTAAAAGACCGTAGGGTCAAGAGGTGGGCGGCCTACGCTATGTCAAAGGCCGATTCCTCACCTGCCGCTGCTACCACCGACAGTGACGAGGAACGTGATAACACGACCTCCGCTACGGAAGTCGTAGACCCCTCTAAAGAGCGCTCGCGCTCTTCGTCGTCTGTCCCCGGCCCCGACGGGCTCGGCTCACGCCCTGCTTATGGGGATGAACACCCCGGCGACACTGACGCACACGATACCACACATAAGCACACAACCCACGGCTCTTCTTCTTCGTCAAAGACGAAGAAAGCATCAGCGCCCAAGGAGACGCAGGTTCCACCGGCGGCCTCCTCGGACCGTTCAGGTTCGAAGCCCCTCTCGCAACCGCAGCCGCGACCAGCGACTGGGCTTTCGGCAAATAAGGGCGCTGCCCCCAAACCATCGGCCGGCGCGCACCAGCAGAAAGCGCACGCCGCCGTAGAACGATCGACACCCGTAACGTCGAAACCACAGCCCTCCTCTGACAAACGAGTCGCAGAGAGCTTGGCGAGGATCGTTGTAGCCGACGCCCAGAAGCGTACGCCGAAAGACACGTCGAGCGCTACGCAAAGGTCGAAAGACACGCCGAAAAAGCCCGAAGAAAGACAGGGACTACCCCCTTCAGTCGGGGGGGACCCCCAGCACACCGGAAGGCTTTTCGGAAGGCGACGGGACACTTTCCTCGACGTTATGGGAGAGGTTGAGCCGTTTTCAGGCGGAAGACACTAATTTTCCCCCGCTAGACCGCTCAGGGGTACCCCATGAGACCATGGAGAGAATGGAGAGGTTTATGAAGACCCAGAACCCTCCCACTCCCAAGAGAACAAGAGAAGGGCCTCAGGAGGACCCCAGGGCTAAATATCCGAGACTATTCAATCCCCAGCAGGACACAGCCTCAGATTTCCATAATGTGTATGACCTCACTGGTGAGGAACAATACTTGGAGGAGGAGGATGAATTTGTGGACGATGAAGAGGGACAGAACCAGGAGGAAGGTCTGGAAGACAGCCCAGACATGGTAGGGGAAGGCTTCGGAGAAAATCCAGAAGAAGGGCCTTCACATCCCTGGCAATCCCCATCAGTATATTCGGACACTGATGTCCTGAACCTAAATCCTCCTGACAATTCACCTGTTAGGAACACGTCTCCCATAGACGATCAGCCCACATTCAATGCCCTGTTGCGCAGAGCAGCAGCACATTTCGAACTGGACACTGGGGAGATCTCTCCTGAAACAGACTTTGTGGAAAGAGTAATTAAGGAGAAACCCCCGGTCAGCCAGACCATTCCCCTCCTCGCTTCAATGAAGAGAAGAATCATCCCTTTGCTATCCACGCCCGCACTAATCAGAGGAGTTAATCCAAGAATTGAAAAACTTTTCACTCCTTCACCCTCAGACCCGCTGTACATCAGGGGACATTCTATTCCTGACTCCCTTGTAGTAACTAATACAAGGAAGAGGGCAGGGGTGCCGCTGTCCACCAGCGAGGCACCACCTGACAAGGAGGGCAAGGGATTATATGCCCTTGGAAAGAGAGTCACCTCCTCGGCTGCCTTTTCTGCAAGAATTGCGAACAACAATTCTTTGCTAGCTAGATACGCAGATGCGCAGTGGCCCAAACTGCGCAAAGACGCCGAAGAAGCGCTGGAACCACTACGGACACGCCTGCTATCAACTATTGGCGAAGGAACCCAGGTCAACCAGAGCATTGTGAAGAACTCTCTGGATGCTGCAGAGTCAGCGGGACGTTCCCTGGTTCAGGGAATACTCCTAAAACGCCATGTATGGCTGCGTAACTCGGGGTTCAAACCGGAGACACAGGCGTCTTTAATAAATAAACCTATTGAAGACTCAAACCTCTTCGGGAAAGCGGTGGATGAGGCTCTGGAGATGGCTAAAAAAGAGTTCGATACTATCAAAACTCTTGACCAGATCTCTAAGCCCACTACCAGACACGGCTATGGCAACAAACGCTTTTTTCATGGCCAACGCCAACAGCAGAATCAGCAGCAACAGTACCCTGCCACCAATTACCAGACCAATAGTGGGCAGTACAGCCAAAGAGGCCAGCGCCGTGGCAAAGGGAGAGGTCGGGGGTCCACCCCCAGAGGCTCCCAAGCCCCCAACAACACCAAGTGACGCGAAGATTCGCGTCCCTTCCCATGCAACACCGGTCGGGGGCCGGCTAACATCCTTTCTTCCAGCATGGGAGGGAATAACGTCAGACCGCTGGGTACTTTCCACCGTAGCCCACGGATACTGCATCGAATTCAACGGTTCCCCAACATACAGACCCCCGAGGGGACGACGCATGACACCAGAACACCTTGCCATCCTTCTCCAAGAAGTAGAACAACTGCTGGAAAAAGGAGCCATAGAGGTCGTGCCTCTATCTCAGGTAACGGAAGCTATTTATTCAGTGTACTTCCTTGTACCCAAAAAGGATCTAACCATGCGCCCTGTATTAGATCTGCGCCCAGCGAACAAGTTTGTCAAACCCCAGAAGTTTCGTATGGTGACCTTACAGGAAGTGATCAACCTGCTATCACAAGGAGATTACATGACAACACTAGACATGAAAGATGCATACTTTCATATTTTAATGTTGCCAGCGCACAGAAAATACCTCAGGTTCATGATAGAGGGCAAACACTACCAGTTCAGAGTGCTACCCTTCGGCATAGCATCTGCACCAAGGGTATTCACGAAGGTACTGGCAGTGGCAGTGGCAGCGGCCCACCTGCGCAGGTTGTCCATCCCAGTTTACCCTTACCTCGACGACTGGCTCATAACAGGGGATTCTTACGAAACATGCTTCTCCAATACCCAAAAGACTGTAGACCTTTTGTTCCAGCTGGGCTTCTCCATCAACGAAAAGAAGTCCAGCCTAGACCCAGCCAGATCAAACAATTCCTAGGGGCTCTAATTCAAACAAAGGACGGCCTCGTCTTCCCCTCCAACGAGAGGGTCCAAAACATGCTGTTTCAGATCCCTCAATATGTGGCCGGTCGAGAGGTGACGGTACGCAAAGCAATGCGCTTGCTAGGCATGATGGCGTCGTGTATTTATTTGGTACCTCACGCGCGCCTGCGCATGCGCCCAATGCAAGAGTGGCTCAACAGCCAGTGGTGTCAGGCCAGCGGACTATGGGACGATCTAGTGGTGGTCTCGCATGCCTTGGTTCTCTCGCTACGGTGGTGGACAAAGGAAAACCTGGAAAGAGGGAAACCCTTTGCCACACCCGCGGCGGAAGCCACTCTAACCACAGACGCATCCCTCACAGGATGGGGGGCTCACCTATCCCATCAGACTGCTCACGGAGTGTGGACTCCGAACGTAGCATCCAAACGCATAAATCTACTGGAGCTACTAGCTGTGTTCAAGGCGCTAAAAGCCTTCCAGGAACACCTACAAGGCAAAACAGTGATGGTCCTTACAGACAGCACCACAGCCATGTACTACATCAACAAGCAGGGGGGCACCCACTCTCCAGGACTGTCCAAACTGGCCCAAAATATATGGAAGTGGGCTCCCAAACAAAACATGTACCAGGGGAACTCAATCTGCTGGCAGACAAACTCAGCAGAGATTTCCCCCTGCCCGAAGAGTACGAATGGCGACTGCACGAAGACATCGTCTTCGACGTCTTCACACAATGGGGATTCCCAGAAATAGACCTGTTCGCAACCCTGGAGAACTCGCAATGCCAAAATTACGCCTCCAGGTACCCCCAGAACAAATCCAAGGGGAACGGTCTGTCGATGCAATGGTCAGGGAAATTTGTTTACGCTTTTCCCCCCGACTCCCCTTCTCAACAAGGTGGTGCACAAGATGCACCAGGAACAAGTGACCATGATACTGGTGGCCCCAATGTGGGCCCGACAGCCATGGTTCGCTCACTTGATGGAGATGTCTCTATCTCTCCGAGTGAAACTCTCCTTCCCGTACAACATGCTGTCACAAGACAAGGGCAGGACTCTGCATCCATGCCCCCAGAACATGAACCTAGCAGCCTGGCTCCTGAGATCATAGAATTTGGACATCTACTGCTCCCGCAGAGATGCATGGACATCCTCAGGGAAGCCAGAAAACCTAACACTCGCCACTGCTATTCTAGCAAGTGGAAGAGATTTGTCATCTGGTGCAGAGGAAAGAGCATCAACCCGATTGACTGCTCTCCCACACATATTGTTCTATACCTGACCCATTTATTGGATTCAGGTCTAGTGTTCAATTCCATTAAAGTCCACCTAGCGGCACTTTCTGCATACACCACTTCCCAACTCAAAGTGTTGTGGTGGAAGATCCCTGTTATAAGGCCTTCATGGAGGGAGTAAAGAGAATACACCCCCCGATAGCTGACCCAGCTCCTGGATGGGACCTTAACGTGGTACTTACCAGACTCATGGGCTCACCATTTGAACCCATGCACAAAGCATCTCTTAAAGACCTCACTCTTAAGACTGCTTTTCTAATAGCTATCACCTCCATCAGGAGAGTAAGTGAACTACAGGCTCTTTCTGTTCTAGACCCCTTTGTTACAGTTCACAGAGATAAGGTGATTCTACACACGCACCCAAGGTTTGCTCCGAAATTCATATCGAAATTCCACGTAAACCAGTCTATAGAACTACCAACGTTCTTTCAAAATCCTTCCAACTTGGGAGAAAAAAGTCTGCACACACTAGATGTGCGCAGAGCGGTCATGTTCTACATGGAAAGAACCAGACCACTGAGGAAGACTAATCAGTTCTTCATCTCGGTGGCAGCAGGAAGAGAAGGGGATGCAGTTTCAAAGTCCACTATTTCTAGATGGATTGTTCAATGCATCACTCTCTGCTATACTCTTGCTAAGAGAGAACTGCCCTTTAAGCCAAGAGCACACTCTACTCGAGGCACGGGGGCGTCCATAGCATTCATTGCAAATGTTATCCTTGAGTCCATCTGCAAAGCGGCTACCTGGAGTTCTGTGCACACCTTTACAAAACACTACTGTCTAGATGCACACTCGAGATCTGACTCCCAGTATTAAGACATCTTTTCTCTACTGTTCCTTCTCATAACCCACCGCCAACTCCGGGTACTGCTCGCTAGTCTATGCACAGCATGTGATTCAAAGCACATTAACAAACATCAGAAGACAATGCATTACTTACCGTAAAAGCATTTCTGATGGTTGTATCTGCTTAGATTCACATGCGCCCACCCTTCCTCCCCGCTCGGATGGAAGGAACATAGACTTCCTTTTATATCTCTCTATTCTGTACTCACTCACGTCTAGAAGGCTCCCTCAGGGCAGAAAAATACAAACAGAGGGACCTCGACGCGTGAGGGATTGTGGGTACAACGCACGTCACTATAGGGATAGTGTTTCAGACACGCCTTGTCGACGTCCCCTTTTCGACTACGAAAAACAAAATGCAATACTCCGCAGTGACCACTGGATGTCGGACCTATGCACAGCATGTGAATCTAAGCAGATACAACCATCAGAAATGCTTTTATGGTAAGTAATGCATTGTCATCTAGTGGTCGTTGGAGATAAGGTATTGGATAGCATTCCTTCTGAATAGTGGGTACGGCTGATCTGCTCTTAGATTGTTGGGTAATAGATTCCAGGTTTTAGCCGCCTTCACAGGGAAACTATTCCCACCGACCGTGGTTAGTTTAAATCTAGGTACTACCAAAGAGTTAGTGTTGGTAGCTCTAATAGGTCTGAGGGAGGTTTATTTTTGTATTTTGTTCGTGAGGTAGCTTGGGGCGGCGTTGTTAAGAGCTTTGTGTCAAGGAGATCATTTTTAATTGAATTTTGTGGTTTGTAGATAGCCATTTGTGTTGACGTCTAATGGTGGAAATGTGTGCTCTTTTATTTATGCCAAGCGCTGCTCGCAGAGCATTGTTTTGGAGCGTTTGAAGTTTCTGGATGGTAGATTTGTTGATGCCACTGTAAAGGGCATTAAAGTAGTCGATCCTGGAGAGGATAAGTGCTCTAGCCAAGATCATGCAACTGTCATTAGAGAGGAAAGGCTTGCCTGCTCTTATCAGTTTGCAGGTGTAGGCGGTGGTGGAGGCCAGGGATTTTAGTTGTTGAATGATAGTGTGGAATCCAAGTAGAAACCGAGGGTTTTTACTTCCTTGGAGACCCTGATAGGATTTCCATCAATGTTGAAGGAGGAGAATTCCTGATCTAATTTTTTGGTGTTCATATGTGTTCCCAGGATTATCAACTCCGTCTTGTCGTCATTCAAGCACAGGCCATGTGTGGCCATCCATGCTTGAACAACGAGATATACTCTGTTCACCAATTCAGAGTCCTTCCTATGATCCCCAGAAAGCGGGAGGAGAATCTGTGTATCATCTGCATAGTTAGTGTAGGTGATACCCAGAAGGTCCAGATCATCGAACAAGGGTTTGGTGAAGATATTGTATAGGGTAGGCGAGACGCAGGAACCCTGGGGAAGGCCACATAATATAGGGGTAGGGTCAGCTGCGGCCGAAGGGGGAAAAAACTCTCATTGTTCTTTCGCTGAGGAAAGATTCTAGCCACTTGATGGCCTCAGGAGAGAAATGGGCAGCAGAGTCCAGGTGTTTGCAGAGTACCTTGTGATCGACCAAGTCGAATGCTGCTGAGAGATCAAGTAGGAGCAAGAGTGCTGTTCCTCCTCCATCCCTCAGCTCGTCGACCTGCGTCTTTAAATCAATTAAGGCGGTTTCCGTTCCATGAAGTGGACGGAAACCAGATTGTCTTGTTCCTAGGAGCTTATACAAGTCAAGGTGTTTTTGTATCTGAATATAGGTGCCTACAATACCTCCGGATAGAGACGACAAACATTAGGTCGCCATGGCCAAAAAGGGTTTTCGGCTGGGAGTATGGCCTTGAAATCGGGCAATGCTACATGCACGCTAGCGAGGTTCACACACACCCGACCCGTTGGGAGTGCATTTCTATGGCGGCTGACCATATCCCTGAAGGGGAGGAGCGAGACATATTCCTTAACCTTGTCAAGGATGGGAAAGACGCAATGTACAAATCCCGCCAGACTGGTCTCAACTCTGACAGTATCAGCAAAGCTATGTTGGCTATTACAGTGATACGCAGGTTTGCTTGGTTGAGAAAGTCGGGATTTGCCCCAGACGTACAATCCAGGCTTCTCAACATGCCCTTTGACGGCACTCATTTATTTGGAAACAAAGCTGATGAAAGTTTGGAGAAGCTGCAAACTTCCAAGGCGTCGGCCAAATCCTTTGGAGCTGCAATAACACAAACTCCAAACCGTCCCATGGGTACACCCTGGAGGGGTAGGTCCTTTCTACACTACTCCACATTTGGAAGAGGCAGATGCCAGCCAGCTCAAAGAGGACAAAGCCAATTCTCCTGCGGTGGATGGGGAAGAAGTACTAAGACTGCAACAGTAGCGGCTGCCTTACTTTCAGCCATTACGTCAGCCGTTCCAAAATCTCTGAGGTCTTTATTCACAAGACTGCAGTAGGAGGCAGGTTATAACAGCATCTGACAGACTGGCAGGCTATTAGCTCAGATGCGTGGGCATTAGAAACGGTTGCCCAAGGTTACTGCCTCCCTTTTCTGCAAAAACCTCAGTCATCCACTGGGGGAAAACTCTCTGAAGGTTCCAGATCCGCTCCTTATGCAGGAGATTTTAACCCTGCTAGCGAAAGGCGCTATTGAATCAGTACCTGTAGCGTAGAGGAACAGAGCTTGGTACTCCCTGTATTTTCTAATCCCCAAGAAGGACTGAGGATTGAGACCCATCTTGGATTTAAGAAACTTGAACAAGTTCCTCAGGAAGGACAAGTTCAAGATGGTAACCCTTTCTCAGATCCTTCAGGCGCTCCAGCTTCAGGATTGGATGGTATGATTGGACCTCCAGGATGCTTACTTTCATGTGCCGATCCATCACAAGCACAGACAGTACCTGAGGTTTGCCATTGGCGGTTCTCATTATCAGTGTCGGGTTCTGATATTTGGGCTGACTTCCGCCCAAGGGTTTTCACCAAGCTGATGGCGGTTGTGGTTTGAGTCGCAGAAGAGGGGGGGTTTCATGTCTACCCCAAACTAGATTATTGGCTGATCGGGGCCAGTTCCCCAGAACAGGCCCTGGAACATCTCAGCTCCACCTGTCACTCCCTTCACAGGCTGGTCATCTCCCTCAGCATCAAGAATTCCCACATGATACAATCACAAAGACTCCAATTTATAGGAGCAGACCTGGATGCATCCCTGGGAAAAGCCTTGCCACCAGAGGTAAGGGCTCAAGACATTCTGCAGATGGTGACAAAATTCCAGAATGCCCAGCATCTACTGGCCTTAGATTTTCTGAGGCTGCTCGGCCTCATTGCATCCTACATTTTTCTGGTGCCAGAGGCTCGCCTGAGAATGAGATCTCTCCAGTGGGCTCTCACGTCCCAATGGCCACAATTCTCAGGAAGGATATCGGATCTCCTACAAATCCCAAACAGTCTCACTGGATCTTCAGTGGTGGGCCTGTTGGGAGAACATCTTGAAAGGAGAACCGTTTGGCAACCATGGCCGGTGATAACAGTAGTGACAGACGCCTCATTCAAGGGGTGGGGAGTCCATACCAACGATTTGACCATCAGCGGTCTTTGGTCTCCATCGGAGTCCAAACTACATATCAACCTTTTAGAGCTGAGGGCAATCAGACTAGCACTGAATGCCTTCCTGCCATCTGTATGGGGAAAGAATACCCTGGTAATGACGGACAACACAGTGGCCATATACTACCTCATCAAAAGAGTTGGCATAAGATCACTACCACTGTGCAGAGAGGCAATGCAGCTCTAGTTCTGGGCAATACAGTGTAAAGGCCCACTCTCTGTCTAACACGTGCAATACCAATAAAAGTGACACATTCCAACGGGGAATGAGACTAAGAGAACAGGCTGCGAGAGTTAAGTTTTGTTTATGTAAAATTGGCATCCAGAGAACTCTGCTGCCCGAGAGCGCTCTGGCAAACACACTTACAATTGATTAAGAAGGCAGAAAACGTCATCAGTGATGTCAGGTATGAATGTTACTAAGGTTCATTATGATTGGACACAAGACCGTGATCTATAGGTGGATGTAGGCGCTGCTCCTCCGTGGTTGGCTGCTTGGTTGGCGGGAGGGTGAGCGTCACGAGGTCCATCTGTCTGTGTCCAGGCGGGGTGAGGGTCAGGTCGCGGTTTGGTAGGGCGGGGTAGCTAACGTGAGATACTACCATTAGACATGCACTAAATAATGTCACTACAGTTCCTTTGAGTATATCATCATAGATCTATAAATCGTGCACATATAATCACAGCATTATTCATTGAGACTTATATTAGGATCCTGGTCAGTAAGATAACATTGGCTGTGGGCTGGGTCCAGGTGCATCAAAGATGCTATAAGGCATTCTGACATTTGTTAGTTCTACGGTGCAATATACTGCGACAGAAGTCTGGTGTTAGTTGGGGTCACACGTCGGGTACATCAAGAGAATACCTTGCAGGGACACAGGGTTGTAGTGGCAGTAATTTTCCAACAGCGGGGGTAAGAGGGCACAGACAGGTTTGTGGAGATGGATGCGCTACAAGGTATGGTTCGAGCCGGTTCACACATTGGACAATGATCTCAGAGGAAGAGTGAGATGTTACATTGGTGTATTTGTTGCAATTATCTCCGGCTCATCTGTGAGAACGGAGCTGCAAAGCTTTCAAATACAGTGAGAAAAGGTGTGGGCCATGAGCGCGCTGTGCGCAGCGCTGCAGCGGGGTGAGTAGTCTTTTCGTATTATCCAGCGAGGCCTAGTCCAAAGATGGAGTCGAGGGTACTCAAAATAGAAGCTTAAGTGTCCCGCACAACAACCTCGCATCTGCCACTGCCAATGACACCGCTAGTGTGCATGCGAACAATGGAAGCATCCCCCATTATTGTACGATTAAGTGGCTCACATTGTGCTGAATGTATGAGGGGGACCTAAACGACCCTCACTCCCACACATTCCCCCCTTCCGTTACATCTAAAGTAACAAACTACTTATTACAATTATTCTCATTTCGATAATACTCTGCTTCTGCCTCGTCCCACGCAGGTGTACCCTTTATTGGCATCCAAGCCCTACATTCACCGCTCAGGCTCTTCCCTCTTCTTGCGTACTCATCAGGTGTGCATGTCGTATATATTCCTCCATCCTCATCCAGGTACACCCACACTTCCCTGTACCATTGCAGCTCCCGTGGTTCTTTAATTGGTGTGTGATATAGATTATCTACCCTGTCCCCATGTTGGTGTGTTTGAATCCCCAGTTTGTATTTGTGCATCTATCATTGTTGCTACCGTTGTCTGTTTGCCCATTGTTAACATCAACATCATCATCATTGTTGAATTAGGCATAGATTTTGCACAGCATCGGACGCCTAGTTGGCACACACAGAAAAATAGTAAAATAAAAACGATGACTGGAACAAAAATGTTCATCATGATGCTGAACCAGGACGGTATCCAGTTGAACATGTCGAGCCAGTTGCTCGGCTCTATTCCTCCTTCCTTCAGCATTCTCTCCCATGCTGTGTACTGCCGAGATGACGTGGGAGAGGGTCCCATTATCCGCGTCTTCAGAATGTACAGCATGCGCTCCAGATTTTTCGGCAAACACTGCCGTCCATTGCTGTGAGAAGGTCCAGGACGTACTGGTTCTGCATTATCATCAGGCGCAAGTCGCGAAGTTCCACCTTGATCACATTGAATCCCTCCTCCGTGTTGTTGGCCAGTTGGATCAGTTCCCAGTGCACTATTTGCAGCCATTTGGCGTTCGTTCGTGCCTGAAGTCCTGGCGTTAGGAGGGAGGCAAAGAAAGTTTCTGTTGAATTGAACAACTTTTATTTTGCAGGAATCTCGGCGAGAAGGTTGGATGACTCGCTGGAGATAGTTTGACCTCTTTTTGCGGGACACTCTGTCTTGTAGCTCATTTTCAGGCAGAATGTCATATGTGGAAGGCTCTGTGGTTGCTGGATGGAGTGCTGCCGATTTGCCAGCTGAGTGCCCTGCTGTCGATATGCCAGCCGAACCTCTTCCCTCCCTCCCCCTTGGATATGGCTTTCTAGGATTACCATTAGTGCTGAGTGCAGGGTAGCCAGGCTGCATGTACCCTTCCATGATGCCGGTAAATGCAGGTAAGCTTGTTTGCCACACACCCAGTACATGTCCATGAGCGCTGCTGTACCCTTTTTCATATCTGGGATGATGATTGTTTTGTTGCATTGCTTGTTGGACCCCATCTGCGCTTTTCCTTCGCCGTGAAAACAAAGTTCATGCAGAATTTCTTTCTGGGTTTTTCTCGAGAGCAGTAACCCATGTAAGTTTTGCAATGTGCTGGGACCAGACGGAAGTACACATATCTTTGACCCACTGAATGTTTTCTTCAGTTAGTCCTCGTAGTGCCTCAGCTTTGCACTTGATCGTCTCGTCATGCCACTTATTCTCTGTAAACCTTTTCCCTTTGATGACAAAAAATGGTTCTTTGATGCAAATCACTCCTTGCGGTTTGCTCGTGCAGGTTTTCTCGTTCTGCAGCATTTCTATTATAACTTTGTGTGACTGGAAGGTGCTCCGAATTCTACATAATACGAGATGAATTAAACATTGGGCATCTGGCAAGGGCACTTCTTGAGGAGGTACAAGTATTTTAGGTGTGCCTGATGCGTGCAGTATGAGAGAGCAAACCTAGCAGCTCTCGTTCGTAGCTTGTTTCGCTCTTGCACTCATGTCTGAGTACCATTTGTTTGATTGGTCTGGGTGGCGGGGGTCTTCAATTTAATCTAATCCCAGGCCATGGTACACATCATATCTTTTCCCTCCTGCCCCCTTTTTCCGTCTAATCCTCCTCCTCCCCCCCCCCTCCCTTCCCTGTTATTTATCATTTTCACCCTTCTATACTTTATGGGAAAGACATCTGCCCATGTTGTGCCATTGGGTTCACTAGCAGTTTGCCAAGCGTGTGTTTCTGGAGAATCTTGTGTAATCGCAGTAGCAAGATTAAAGTGTATTATAGTGCCTTGTGAGGTAGGTTCTGTGGTTGGTTGCACATCAGTATTTGTGTAGTAATCCCCATCATACTTATTGGTCTCATTATCTTTACTTGCTTTAATAGCAGCAAGTGAGAAGCGTGGGGCTGTGACAGTACAATTTTTATGCAACGTAGTAAGATTGCTATTTGCAGAGTGATTGTTTCCACATAGTTTTAACTCCAGCCCATATGAGTGTTGAGCCCTCTCATCAGGTTTACCCCGCTCCCCCCCTCTTTCATATCCTTAATTATGAAAGCCACAGTCCAGTACCAGGCCACAAAAAATATCATCACAGAAAACAATATTGCCGCAAATTTAAGGCCACAATCTAAATTATAATATTTACTTATTCTACTATCCACCTTATCACTATCTAAATCTGTGTTGTTGTCAGTAAGTGCCCTCCTTTCTGCCATTTTTCCACCTAGATGGGCGACATAAAATTGTTAAGTGTCATACAAACATTTCATTCTTACTCACATTAATTTCTCTATCATTGTCATTACAATCATTTTTCACCTTAGTTACTATTTAATTCATTATTCTTTCAATATGCATACTTCTATTCAGCTACTGTTATTTAAATTGTATCAACATAAACTCAATGTCTTATCACAGAAAATGTAAATAATCGTCAAAATGTCTGTTATGACAATACGAGAGACAGAGGAAGCAAGCGACTTCTTTTTTACATACACAGATTATCGTTTGTACACTTCTCTTTTCATTTGTCATAAACTTTCTTATTCACCACTCTGACTTTTTGTTATATTTGTTTTATGCACACCTCGTTTATCCACTTGCAACTTTGTTGCTGTTATTTTGTTGACATTGAGGGATTGCACGATCGTGTGCTCTTCTCGCATCTGACAGATGCACCCAATATTTCAATCCCTTTACCGTAACAGCTGTGAGTGTGCAATAGATCACCTCATAAGGCCCATGAAATCTTGGAGAGTACCATCTCCGCACAAAACTTCGCACATACACATTTTCACCTGGCATTAATTGACCTTTTGGGTTGTCTTGGGCTGGCATTGCAGTATCTGTCTCAGCATTTTGTGTGAAAGGTGGCGTGATCTGTCTCGCTATGCTACGCACTGCGCGTGTCAGCTGGGAAAGGTATTCCTTAAATTCATCCCCCAGCACTGTGAGCATCTGAAGCTCCTCTCACTGGGGAAAGTGGCGTATGGATGCGCCGACCCGTCACTATTTCGTGCAGGCTCAAATGATGGTCTTTACTTGGTTGCGTTCTGAGTTGGAACAGTTCTAGGGGCAAGCAATACACCCAGTTTTTCTTAAGCGTGTTACACAGCTTGGATAGTTTGCTTTTGAGTAGGCCGTTGATTTTTTTTCTACCACCCTGTTAGCCATTGGGTGATAAATCGGACCTAATTTGTGCTCAACACCCAGTAATGTGGTCACTTCTTTAAATAGATTGTTACAAAATGAGTGCCATTGTCTGATCTTATGTCACATATGCCCCACCCTGAGAAAACCTCCCGCACTAGGAACTTTGCGGAACACTTCGCGTCTGGGTGGGGGCATGGTCCAATTTCCACCCACCTTGGATGGACAAACTATCACAATCAGATCTCTCGTTCCATTACATCTCCCCCCATATCCGCGTAGTCAATGTGTTGCTCTCTAAATGGGCCCACAGGACGCGGTAACGTTTATTAGTTCATTTAGTAGGGCTGCGTGTTGTACTGGCGAACCATCTGCCCTTCAAAACCCTCTTTGTCGCCATTGTGACAATCCTGAATGCACTGTTGTTGTAGCATATGCTGAGTTAGAGTATATTGTGACAGCACATCCTTTGGCTGTGTGCAGCGCTTCAATTAGCGCTGTCAGTTCTGCTGCTTGAGCCGAGTAATGAGAGGGGAGGTGTTTCTGCACAATAATCTCATACTCTTCTTCCATTCTTACAACTGCCGCCCCCACATGCTTTTCTCCTCTCACTGTCTATTGATGCTGACCCATCTGCAAAGTATATTTCCCCCTCCTGAAATGCATTTTCACTCACCTTGGGAATATCATCTTCCTCTCCCTCATATGTAGCGCAATCATGCGCCTGCATGTCCTCAACTGTAAATGGTTCTGTAATGAATATAGCTGGGTTTACTGTCTTGCATCTCGCAAATGAACGTTTGGGCTGGATATTATAATTTCATAGGCTGTTGCCCCCTGTGTTGTTAATGTAGATTTTGAATGTTCCAAAATAGCAAAGAGTGAGTGTCCTGCGTATAGTGTCACTGAGCACCCCATCACGATGGTGGCTCTTTTTTCTATTGTGAAGGCCACTGCAGTGAGAGCTTGTTCGCATGCGAAGTGCCCCTGCATTACTGAATCTAGTGTACCACTGTAGTAGGCCAATGGCTTGTGACCTAATGATGTTTTCTGGGTCAAAACTGCAGTCATTAAAATGCCATTGCAGTGTGAAAACAGGCAAAACTCAGGATCATAATCAGGGTTTGCCAAAACTGGTGCGTGTGCAATGAGGTCTTTCAATTTGAAATATTGTGTAATCATCTCGTCCGTCCATTTTAATGGGACATTATTCTTTTGCGCTTACTTTAGGGCCTGTTTGTTTATTTATATTGCACACCAGACACGAAGTTATAAGGGCGCAGGAGCAGCAAGGTTATTCTCAGCTTGGTTACAGTGCTGTACAATAGTTAGTGTGTACATAGGTTAAAGCAGTTGCAACCAGTTCAGTGATAAACAGTTTACAAATGTGCATACTTACATAGTATACATAGGGTAGGCAAGGTGAGTTATCAGTCGTTGTCCTTTATCCACTGAACGTAGTTGCGTCTAAAGTGGGGGTAAGTTTGAGGTGTCCTTAAGGAAGGTGGCAGGGAGTTCCAGTGTTGGGCTGCTTTCACCTGGAAGCTGTTACCACCCGTTTTTGTTCGTTTGAACCTGGGAAATGAGAGCAAGTTGGCATTGGCGGTTCTGGTGGGTCAGTTAGGGGTGTATCTTTTTATTCTGTCGACTAAGTAACGGGGGGCTACATTGGTAAGGCATTTATGAGTTAAGGAGGCTACTTTGAGCAGGATTCTGTCGGTGGTGGTGACCCAATTATGGACTCTCCTAATGTTGGAAATGTGTTCTCTCTTGGGGATGCTGAGCGCTGCTCTGAGAGCATTGTTTTGCCAAGTCTGGATTTTATTTGTAACATATGTGTTGGCTCCTACGTAAAGGGCGTTAAAATAGTTCAGTTTTGATAGTATAAGGGCTCTGGCTAAGGTGGTACAGGTCTGGGTGGATAGGAAGGGTTTGGCTGCTCTCATTAGCTTACATTTGTAGGCTGTGGAGGAGGCCATGGAGCTAACCTGTTTGCGGAAGGAGAGGGAAGAGTCTAGATAGATTCCTAGAGTTTTCACTTCCTTGGCTACCTTGATAGAGTTGCCATCGATGGTGAAGCTTGTGTAGTTGTGATCCAGTTAGTTTAGGTTAGCGGTGGAGCCGAGGATAATGAGTTCTTGTCATCATTCAGGCATAGATTGTGGGAGGCCATCCATGCCTGGATGATGAGGTACACCCTGTTCACCAAGGCCAAATCCTTGTAATCTCCCGTCGGCGGGATGAAGATCTAGGTATCATCGGCGTAATTAGTGTAGGTGATACCCAGACCGTCAAGATCATCAAACAGGGGCTTTGTGAACACGTTGTACAATGTGGGGGAGACTCATGACCCCTGAGGGACCCCGCAAGTGATGGGGATAGGGTCAGCGGATGCTGAGGTGAAGTCACGCATAGACCTGCTGTTCAGGAAGGACTCAATCCAACCGATGGCTTCTTGAGAGAAATGGGCTGCCGAGTCTAGGGGGTTACAGAGAATTTTGTGATCTACTAAATCAAATGCTGCAGAGAGGTCAAGTAGAAGAAGTAGAGCAGTTTTCCCGTTATCTCTGAGGGTGTCGATTTGAGCCTTGAGATCAATGCGGGCAGTCTCTGTCCCGGGTTGGGGTCTAAAGCCCGATTGCCGGATTCCCGGGAGATGGTTTAGTTCAAGGTATTGTTGTATTTGTAGATAAGCTGGCTTGTGTAATATTTTGAGCAGGATGGGGACGGTGGTGATGGGTCTGTAGTTAGTATGTGTAGTAGGGTCTAGGGAAGGTTTTTTTTGAGTAAAGGGAGAACCCAAGGCTCTTTGAGATTGTTGGGGATGATGCCTGAAGAGAAGGAGGCATTAATGAGTTTAGTAATAAATGTTGAGAGGTGTCTTTCCGCATCTTTAATAATTTGTGAGGGGCAAGGGTCGCCCTGGCAGTTAGAGGGTTTGAGACCGAGGATAATTTTTTCCACTTCTAACGTGGAGACTTTGTAGAAGCTGAAGCGGGAGAGTGGGTTGGGTGTAGGGATATGGTGTGTAGGGCTGGGGGGGGGAGTGTTGGTGGAGTTAGTAGAGTTGGTTAGGGATTCTTTCTTTTTGTTAATTTTGATTTGTAGGCCTGCAACTTTGTTGGAGAGGGCGTTTTGGACACTCATGCACCATTGTTTATCTTTCACACATGTGTCCGGGACCGGGACAGGTGTTTCCAGCTCTTTGATGATAGTAAACAATTCTTTGGTATTGGATTTGGCTTGTGATATTCTCTGGTTTAAGATTCTTGTTTAGCAATTGATTTCATTTTTGTATGTGGAAGGTATTTTATTGAGGCTCAACTTGTTGTCTGTGGGTGATTGTCTCCAAGCTTGTTCCTTTTTACGTTTCTCTAATCTGAGAGTTTAAGTGGGTAGAGAACCAAGTGTTTAAGATGTTTTTTTTCGGTTTGCTTTTTCTTAGTTTTAGCGGTGCAATAGTCTAAAGCTCAACGCATGATTTTGTAACGGTGAGCGAGTGAATGATGCATAATCAAGAATCCAGGCACGCCAGTAATTGCAGATGCCGAGACATTTTTGCATGTCTTTCACTGTCTTTGGTATCGTCAGGTGGTGTATTGCTGCTGCTCTATCTAGGAAAATCCTCTTGCCATCTTGTGAAATCAACTGTCCTAAATAGAGCACCTCTGCTAGGCAATATTGCAGCTTACCTTTGTCCACTTTGTATCCTTTTGTAGCTAGTAAATTTTGTAATGTGATCGAATCAGCCCTGCATTGTTCCCTTTTACTGCAGACAAGTAGATCATCCACGTACTGTATTATTGTACTCTGTACATCAATTTTGCCAAGTTCTTCGTGCAAGATTCTATTGAAAATGCTTGGGCTTTCACAATATCCCTGTGGTAACCTACAATGTTTTCATATCTGTCCCCCCCCCCCCCCCCCAGCGTGAACGCTGTGAGGTACTGCCAGCTTGGGTAAAGTGGTATTGAGAAGAAGGCGTTCTTCAAATCCACTACTGTGAAACAAGTAGCATCTTTAGGTATGCTACACAAAATGGACGCGGGGTTAAGGACTAATGGAAACTCCTTCTGTATGACGTCATTAAGTGGGCATAGGTCCTGGATCATCCTCCAAGCCCCGCCCCTTGCTTTCTTGATCGGAAAAATCGCTGTGTTGCATGGTGAAGTGGATGGCACTATTGTTGCAGTAATGCATTTGTTTCTCTAATCCCTTTCTGTGCCTCCCTTGATAGTGGGTATTTAACTCTTGGCGGTATTGTACCTGGTTTCAGTTATATTTTAATGGGAGTGACCTCTTGTAAGAGTCCTACGTCATGAGGGCCTGTGGTCCATATTTCTGGCAGGACCTTTTCCATGTCTTCTTCAAATATGGTGGTTGGCACATTAACACTAGCCATGAGGGTGTTGTGTAATTCCCTGTGTTGGATCATGTCACATGGCACACTTATTTCCATTATTATTTCCCCATCACTCTCATGGTCAGTGAACAATTCCTCATCAGTTGCGCAACAATATATTTGGGTCTATGCATAGTACTGTTCTCCATTCGCATCCATGTGTGTCCAGTCCTATCACTGCGATACGTTTACTTGAAATCTGTACCCCTTCTAGGTCTATAGACAAAATGGTGCCTGGTACAACATCTGTATTCACAATTGGGCAGAAGACACAATCTGAGGGAACTTTCCATTCTTTTCTCGTTATCTCTGGTACCACCCTGGCAAGTACCTGGATTCCATATACAAACTTGTCCATGTCTATTGGCAGCCCTCTTACCGCAATTTCGTTGGTCATTGTGCTAATCATCAGCATTGCCCTTACTGGGCACCCTCCTGGGGTGGAGCACACTGTCCCTCGCTCGGTAAAGGAAATAGTCATATTCAATTTACTCAGGAGGTCTCTTCCCAACAAATTTATTGACGAGTCTTCATGATATAGTAGAGGTGCTCGCACTGTTTTCCCTCCCACCGTTATGTCAAGATCTTTTGTGTAAGGAACTTCTAAAATAGCTGCAGAGAACCCCTGCGTTTCCAAATGTTTTCCCTAGAGCGGGAACTGGCCTTCCATGAGACACAATTTTTCAGCTCCCGAGTCCACCATAAAGATGAATTGTTTGCTGCCTATCTCCGCCCCCACTAGTGGTTCCTCTTCTGCACATAGGGTAGTCGATAGGACTGGACACGCAAGTGCTTTCTGTGGGCTGTACTAGTCTGCGTTCCTGGAACACAGAATATATTGTTCTCCACTACCGCTGCGCCGCGAAAAGTTGCCGGCGCGCCATTTGCAGACGTTGCAAAAATGTTAGTGTTTGCATTACCCATAGTGTTCTGCCTTGCCATTTGTTGTTGCATACCCCTCTGCTGTGTTGGTTGTTGTCTAAGTTGCATTTGTGGTTCCCTCTGCTGTGGCTCATAGTATTTTTCGTTCTGCCTCTCATAGGTAACCCATAGGGACTGCCTGGGTGTGAGTGACCATACTGCTGTTCGCTTCCCATTGGGGGCTGCCCTTGGTAATAGCCCATTGGTCGCATCCTGCACTCTCTCTCGAGAAAGGTCCCCACCTCCCGCAATTCCAACATGACCTTTGTGGTCCTCCCCTCATCCCTGGCCCTCCAAATCCTCGAATCCCCCTCTCGATCCTCGGTACCCACCTCGTCCTCTTGCGGGCCTTCTTTGCCACTGGGGCCCTCCGTACTGCTCCTCTCCGTCACCATTGCTCCTGTCCATTTGCAGCCCACGTTGCGGCCATCCTTGCTGGTGCATTTCCTACCTCCTCCTCTCCTTCCCCCTGTCTGTCAGTAGATGTTGTGGTATTCATCGCTTCGCTTTGTCTGCCGCCAACCTTCTCTGCACATCCTCTTTCTCTTTCTTTGATCCTCCTACAATGCTGTACTATTATGCTCTGAATCTCTGGCCAGCCCTTGGCTTCTATCCCAGCTATTTTATCCAAGGCCTTCTGTACCTCCTTCAGGAGTCCTTTTTTAATTATAAAGTAGAACAAGGCGGGGGATTGTTCCCACGCCGTACCCGTTTCAGATCTCCACAGGTCTTGCACCCAAAGGATTAATTGCGTAGGCTCCTCCTCCTCCTCTCCCATAGTGCATTGTATCACTAAGTGTAAATCTGGAGTGTCTGGAAAAGTTCTCCGCAATGCATCCCATACTTGTGCTCTGAAGTTATTAAATGTTGATCCATCATGGCGGTCACAGTTCATTGTAACTCCTGGGAACCCCGCCTTCACCCACACTGAGTCTGCTTGGTCACCGACTGCAGACACTAGTAAACTTTACATCCCCTATGGCCAATGGCACTCCTGCTGTGTATTTTACAAATGCATGTATCCGCTTCCCCGCCCCACCCGAAAGTGGCAGAAGAAGTTTCAATAGGTTATTCTTATCCATCTGTGCCCATGGAATGTAGTGTGGTCTCCAGGCTCCCTTGTGTATCAGAGGCATTTGTAGTTTTGCTTTTCCTCCTTTCTTAATTACCATTCCCTTTTTTGTCTTACTCACCAGCATATTTCCTACTCTTTGCCTTAACCTCTCTTGCCACCTTGGCGCGGCTCTTTCATCCACTTGGTCGAATCGGAATGGCAGCGGAGATCCCACTGCTGCCACCCCCTCTTCATATTCATCTAGGTCACTCCATACCTCCTCTATCTCCTCCTCTGACTCCCTTTCTCTTTGCACCTCTGGTCTTTGGCTGTCTGGGGTTGCAGGTCTTATTATTCTTACCGGTTTGCCATTTAAATGGAACAGGAACTCTCCTGATTGCCACTCTTGTTCCTGCCCTTTTGGTATTGGCGCTGGCGGGGATGGTGTGGATCCCCCTGCAACACTTGGTGGAGGGGTGAGGTCGACTGCTGTCAATGGTGGTACTTCTCACTCCCCCTAGCAACATCTGGTCCCTATAACACAAGGTTCTTAATCGCGTTAATTCCATCTGTGCATGTGCGAGCTGTCCAAGTCTCCTGTTAACCGTGCTAAGTTCACTGGTGGGGCACTAGTTGGTCCATATAACCCTCCTGTTTCGTATGGTGGCGGGGCGGTGGCTGATGGTGTTCCTGGGGTAGCTGGTGTGGTGGGCACTGGCACATACAGGAGTTTACTGTATCCCACTGCAGGTCTTGTCAACAACGGGTAAATTCTAGTGAGGTCATTCTTGTTTTTATTGTGCATTCTTCCCCTGTTCTCTTTCTCGGTTACTGTGTCTTTACTTACCTCGCCGCTAGGCACAACCTCTTTGAACATTCGCCATAAATCTAGTACCTCCCTTCTGTTCTGCAATTGCTTTCCCCTTTATTTCGCTAGCAGATGTGTTGACACTACATCCAATGCATGTTTCTCAAAGGACCCTCCTTCCGGCCATATACACCCTCTCCTTTTATTTCCACCACCTATTGATCATGATATTTCTGTATTTTGTCACTATACAAAGGAAGGTGTTGACAGATATGTGCTAATGGTGTAGTCCCTCCCATAATACTGTATTTCTTGCTCTTACTTGTGTTCACTTCTTTTTCTGGGTATAGTTACACAATGTCAATCACCAAGTAACCTTCTTTCTTTAACAACTCTGTTCAATCTTATCTCACCGTCAATCTCAAAAAATAGCACAACCTTTTTTACTTGCACCCTTTTGCAAGAATCGTAAATTGTTTACCAATGTAAATCACACATTATTTACCAATATTTCTCATCCGACCTTATTTTGGTGCATGCACAATACATATGTACTTACTGACAAACCAACATGAAAAAACATCAACACATTGACGAAAAACTTTAGCACATTGAACATGTAACATATACTCCCTTTCACCCCCTTTTTTCAAATACTTTAGTCTATTGTCCCTCGTTCTTATTTTCTCACACTCCCCACCTCTGAGTCCCCCTTAGGCTACCTCTCCAAGAGTTCTGCTCACACGGGAACAAAATATTCTCTACTACTCTGAGTCTACTAAATATGAGACTCCTACTTTTTTCTCTTTATTTCCACTTGTTCCCTGCACTGGTCCAGACAATGCTATGCAGCGCTACCTTCGATTCCCCCTGCACCCCCTCCCATCTCCCCTTTGGAGCTAGGATCCCGTACTTTTTTTTAAAAAAATTTTGTTTACATTTTTTTATCTCTTATTTCCACAACAACCTAATGGCCATATAAAGGATAGATGAGAAAAAGACAGTCACATTCATATGGACCCTAAACTTTACCCTCAGTTTCTGTTTTTATCTTCCCCTATTTTATCTCTTACTTTGTTATACCCCTTTCCCAATTTTTCCTTCTTCCCCTGAGAATCTCGCAACCGGTACTCAAGTGTTCAGTAGGGTGGTCCAAGAGCCACCGTTCATGGTCTATCCACAATTTGGACCGCACCCCAACCAAGCCGTGACCCACCTTGGCGAGCAGTTTTAGTTGGGTATTTGGAAAATGGGGACCCTTGGAACCTCTTGTTTGTGCGCGCGAACTGGTCATCCGCTGAGGCGATGGCTTTCTCTGCATGGCACGGGGCCTCAGGGCACCTGTCCCAATCATGTTGTAGGGCCACCAAATGTAAAGGCCCACTCGCCGTCTAACACGTGCAATACCAATAAAAGTGACATAAAAATGAGACTAAGAGAACAGGCTGCGAGAGTTAAGTTTCGTTTATGTAAAATTGGCATCCAGAGAACTCTGCTGCCCTAGAGCGCTCTGGCAAACAACACACTTAGAATTGATTAAGAAGGCAGAAAACGTCATCAGTGATGTCAGGTATGAATGTTACAAAAGTTCATTATGATTGAACACAAGACCGTGATCTATAGGTGGATGTAGGCGCTGCTCCTCCGTGGTTGGCTGCTTGGTTGGCGGGAGGGTGAGCGTCACAAGGTCCATCTGTCTGTGTCCAGGCGGGGTGAGGGTCAGGTCGTGGTGTGGTAGGGCGGGGTAGCTAACGTGAGATACTACCATTAGACATGCACTAAATAATGGTCACTGCAGTTCCTTTTGGGTCCAGGTGCATCAAAGAGGCTATAAGGCATTCTGACATTTGTTAGTTCTAGGGTGCAATATACTGCGACAGAGGTCTGGTATTAGTTGGGGGCACACTGGAGTGGGCTTCACAGTGGGGTCACACGTCTGGTACATCAAGAGAATACTTTGCAAGTACACAGGGTTGTAGTGGCAGTCATTTTCCAACAGCGGGGTTAATAGGGCACAGGCAGGTTTGTGGTGATGGATGAGCTACAAGGCATGGTTAGAGCCGGTTCACACATAGCACAATGATCTCAGAGGAAGAGTGAGATGTTACATTGGGGTATTTGTTGCAATTATCTCCGGCTCATCCGTGAGAACAGAGCTGCAAAGCTTTCAGACACGGTGAGAAAAGGTGGGGGGCCACGAGCGCAGTGTGCTCGGCGCTCCAGAGGGGAGAGAATCCTTTTCGTATTATCGCGGTGAGGCCTAGTCCAAAGATGGAGTCGAGGGTACACAAAATGGAAGCCCAAGTGTCCCGCACAACAACCTCTCATCTGCCACTGCCAATGACACTGCTAGTGTGCATGCAAGCAATGGAAGCGTCCCCCCCATTATTGTACGAGCAAGTGGCTTACATTGTGCTGAATGTATGAGGGGGGGGCCCTAAACGACGCCTCACTCTCACACAACAGGAAGGAATCTGTCGGCTGTTCACCTAGCCGGAGAGAATAACATGACGGCGGACGCTCAGGAGGTTGAGAAAGTTCAAGAAATCCATGATCCTAACTTCCCCAGACTGGGCCAGGAGGACGTGGTACCCAGACCTTCTGGACATGTCCATCTGCCCTCGATACATCTTCCACAGAGAAGACCTTTTCTCGCGAGAGGAGGGTCGGTTTCTCCATCCAGATATCAGGACGCTCAGCCTTCATGCATAGTTTCTCGGAGGCTGAGATACAAGGATTGGGACCTCTAAGGCGATGTAATGGAAATTTTGCTTTTGGCCAGAAGGCCAGCAACCAAATCTTTATACTGCTGCCGCTGGAAGAAGTTGTGCAGCTGCTCTCGAGATAGGAATGTCGACCCTTTCTCATGTAATACACCGATGGTATGATCCTTTCTATTTCATCTGGTAAATCTGGACCTCTGGATTGGTACCATCAAGGGATATCTGGCAGCGCTTTCTATTTTTAAGCGCACTTCTGAGGAAATATTGTACTCTTAAGATTCCTCTAATAGTACAATTATTAAAGGGACTAGCTAATGTTTTCCCTCCAATTCCGTTTCAAGTCCCCCTGTGGGATCTCATCTTGGTGTTAAACTTTTTGATGGGAGCTCCTTTCGAGCCTTTACACTTTTTTTTTTTATCAACTTTATTTAATAATTATACAAAACATAATACAACTGAGTAACAACAGAATGGGAACAAGCAAAAGATTACTCCATATACATCAGTGCAACAAAATGCAAATTACTACTAAAGTAACAGCTATTCAAAACGAAATCCGAAAACATCCCCACCCTCCTATCACATGGCAAGATGTGATAACACAAAACACAAACAAAAAAAAAAGGACAAAACATAAACCCCTACCAATCCCCAACCTCAATATCCACAAAATAAACCAAAGCCATTCAGGGATTTATTTGGATGAGCCTTTACACTCTTGTCCCTTAAGACTTCTAACTCTAAAAACCATCTTTTTAGTGGCAATTACATCAGCATCCTCATACTGTCTTTTATAAAGACAGAGTGGTACTAAAAGAGAAGCCTACTTTTCTCCCCAAAATTGTCTGAGTATCATCTTACTCAGAAGATAACGTTACCATCTTTTTATCCTCCTCCACATCCTGGGAAGGAAGATGAAAGACTTCACAGGCTTGACCCTAGGCGTACACTGAGCTTTTATATCTCCAGATTGGCAAGATTTAAGACAGGATGACCAGTTATTTGTGGGATATTCAGGTCACAGATTGGGACTGGCCATTACCAAGCAAACTAGATCTAGATGGATTATACTAACAATATCGGAATGCTACAAACTGGCAGGTGAAGATCCTCCAGAACACCCAAGAGTTCATTCGACCAGGGGCATTGCAACTTCGAATACCTTGCAGAAGGCAGTTCCGATAAACAATATATATGCAATTTGCTACAGGGTCGTCTATGCACGCCTTCACCAAACATTACAGTTTAGACTCTTCCTCGGGTCAAGATTCCGCATTTGGAAAAGCAGTGTTGCATTCACTGCGTACTCAACCATAACATTCTCATGCCATACTAATTTCTACTCCTACCTCCAAATTACGTAAACTGCTTTGGGAGTGTATCAAAGATAAGGAATACATGGAAGGACACAATCCATTCGAAGAACAAGTTACTTACCCCTGGTAACGTTCTTTCGATTGGATGTTCCTCCCACGTATTCTTTATCGCCCCTCCCAACCTACCCCGCAGTGAATTTCCCTTGCGGTTTCAGTCTACGCTCTCTCAGGGGGAGTAACCATCGAACGCAAGATAATGATCCACAAGTAAAAACGGAACTCGGGCCACCAGGCGCTGCACGTGCTAGATAGACCTGCGGCGATGTTGAAAAGGAGGCCTCCGAGGGACATCGCCTCGACAGATCTCGACGCACAGCGCTCCCTACTGACATTTCTTTCCCCAAGCAACAAAGCTGAATATTGTAAATATCAAAGATAAGGAATACCTTAAAGACCCCCAGCTCTTTTGCTGGACTTTAGGACTTTTTAATGTTAACCGTGGAGTGAGTGAGCCTTTTTCTCACACATGTGTTTTGATCCGATTTTTTTATTAGGAGTTTCCTTTGTTTTTTCGGAGTCTGACAAACTCCATAGGAATCTACATTTTGTATGATGACACACAGCCCCTTCAGTGCAGGTTTACAGAGCAATCCTTTAGATTTCTCATAAGGTTTAAATACCTTTTCTTGTCTGAACTACTGTTGCCAAGAATCGTAAAGTGGAATTGACTTTACTTGCCTTTTGTCTGTGTAGGTCCAGCCCACACCATCTTATGTGGAGTGCTCGGGGGGTTACTCAGTAGCCCCTTTTCCTACCTATTCATGTTAAAAATGTTGTTACCCTCACTTTTAAATGGCTGGTGGTTTAATTTTCCAACTATTGTGAATCCTCAGTTGCAGTATAGCACCAATGGGTGACCATTTTGTCAAAATGGCCCAGTCTTCTTTTTCGACGATTTTCTGTTTGTGAGGTCTTTCTTGGGTTTTAATCTGCGTGCCAAACCAGGTGTCAGCCCTTTGTTCGTTTTGCCTTTGGCGGGCTTCAGTACTGAAACCCGCCTCTGACTCCAGTGTGTCTGGAAGGGCAGAAAGTGAGGGAGGTTCCCGAAACTCTGCTGTCCTTTGTCTTTAGGAATGCCTGAATGCACCCAGTCCTGATTGGCTGGCTGGCTGGCTGGGTGTCCTTTCAGGACAGCCGCCCTGCTGTTTGAGTGACAGCTAGGCTGTTCATGAATGGGAGAATCCTGCTTAAAAGGTGAGGGTTTTGGGACTGAAGGCCGAGTCGACCACTGGGAAGAACCCAACAAAGCTTGCTGCATCCTCCTGGACCTTGAATTGCCCAGTGAAGCTCTGCTGATGTACTGAAACTCCTTTTTCTGATTGACAAGAGAACCTCCAGAAGGGACTATTTCTTCCCTTGGGTTAGTGGGACCAACTAACCCCAAGACGGACTCCACTGGACCATCTTCCCTGACTGTCTGTACTACTTTGCAGATGCAGGAACCGAGTACCGGGGGTCGAGAAATCCGGGGTAGAGTGTAACGTCTGCAAGCCGACCAGAAGCTCCAGGAGTCTCTCCAGGACCCTCCAGAAGCAGAACGACCAGAGCTCCAGTCCCCTTACCAGAGTGCAGGACTCAAGAAGTGAAGGAAGCCCAACCGGTGTCCAAGATCCGCAGTGGTGCTGTTTACCGAAAGTTGAAACCGCAATGTGCTGCTGCTCTGAAAATTGAATTGCCACCGCAGGAGTCCTTCAGACGTCCTCCCTCTTGTCCCCATGACCGTGGCCCAGGAACCTAGGGTCTGCATCACTGCCACCAGACAGAAGCCAGCTGGCCCACTCTTCTTCTAACCAAAGGTACTTACCTCAGTGTCTTTGGCTTTGCTCTTCTTAGTTGACTTGCAGTAGCTACTTTGCTAGAGTTGATTCCAGCTCTACCCTTCACAAGTGTAAAAGCTTGTGACTCTACAGTGATTTTCCTTCAACAAACTCTCTAACCTTGTGCAAAACTTTATTATTTAAGGAGTGCCTCTGCTTCATAGACTGTGCTCCAATTGACTTTGGCTGTCCTGGCTCCCTGCAGACTCTTCTAGTGATTTGACTTTGATATTTACTGTCCCTCAGAGGTGATAACTTGGTTTTAAACTATTAATGCTGGGAAAGGTTTTTGACTAGACTTCATTGGAAGTTTTAAGTGCTCACATGCTCTGAGAACCTGTTTAACATTTTCCTGTCCCTTAACCATTCCTTTCTATCAACCTCAGAATCTACAAAGTATACTAGTGATATATAAATGCCATTACTGTCCTAGTTAGTGAAGTCACTTCAGGGTGTAGGAAGTGTGTAAAAAGCATCTCTAAAGAGTATCTACTATCTTTGTGTTGATTCTGGAAAAGTATTTTAAAGTATATTTGATTGTCACATATATTGCCTTTTTAAAGAATGCTTATTTAAAAACTACTGTTAAGTTATAATTATTTACAATATAAACCATGAGTGTATGTTACTTGGCTACTTGTATTTGTGGATTTAATTTCTACAGCTCACGTGTGTACCTCCTTGAGTCAGTCAAACTACCAACTTGTGTAGTACAGGCCTATACCAAAAGGTGGGGTTACCGAATACCAAGAGGACAAGTGTTGTGTACTCTCCCACATGGTTACTACATCAATTCTTGCCTAACACTGGTGGATTATTGTTCCTTCTACCTAAGTGAGTGGGAACCTTTTTCCACACTCACAGAATCTTACTGTTTTTATGGGTGTCATTTTTCAGACTCTCCATAGTGTATTTTAAAAGTTATCATCTTTGCCAACGTTTTGGCAAGAAGTGCCTATTGTTGCTGGGTTGCCCTGGGCACCCCCTTGTAACTTTCCCTGGTTAACCTTGTGAAAAATACAGTTCCCAAGGGTAGAAAGGATCTTTGGATATCTTTTACATTTTATTACGTTAGATCAGCACCCTGAAACATACGTTGAGTGCTGGGGAGATACTGAGTAACCCCTTTCTCATTTTAAATGTAACATTTGTGTTACAAGGACAAACTTAGGTTTAATGGCTGGTGGCAGTGTACCTTTTTATTAATTCGGTTCACCTTTACCGCAGTCCTGTTCGCACACTCATGGGTGCCCATGTTACCAAAATGGCCCATGTATTCCTTTTTCGCCATTTTAGCGTTTCTTGTCCTTTCTTGTTCCTTCCCCTGACCCCCAGGGTGGAACACTCCTTTGTGTGATTTTTCTATCTTCGGCATGAGTCCTGTGGACTCCCTGCACAGGCTCCAGAGTGTCTGTGACGGCAGGAAGCGAGGGAGGAGTCAAAAACGTTGTAGTCCTTTGTCTTCCAGCATCAGTGTCAAAAATTACTGTCCTGAAAGGATTGTCAACCCACCAAGTTTCAATGTTGCAAGGCTGTTTGATTGGCTGGGCTCCTGCATAAAAGTCTGATCCTGGAAGCTGAAGAGGTAGTCGACCACTGGACCCAAAACCAAAGAGGAAGAATTTGCGGCTGATATTTCCAGCAACTGGAGAGCCTGTGTGTAGCTGGAGTCTTCTGTAGCCTTTCCTCTCAATCAAACAGGGGACTCTGAAAACGACAAACCTGACCAAGAGTATGGTGAGACCTTCTAGACTCAAGAAAATACCTGCATTTATTGTTATTGTTATTTTGCACTTATATAGCGCCTTATATACCATTGGTATGGTCTGAAGGCGCTTGTAGGTTGAACGCCCTTGGGAACCGAAGTTCAGATCAGTAGAGAGAGTAGGGAGAGTCAAAAGGTGCGTGTGAGCACCGGGTATGTGTGCAGCTCGTGCGGTACTCGTGTAATAGCTGCTTCTTAGCGGTAGGTGTGGTGGTTGAGAGATCAGGAGAATGTGTTCGTTCTGGCAGGATTTATCCGGAACGGATGTGGCTGCGTTAGGCCTGAGGAAAACGCCTGGCTGGGGGTGTGGAACCAGCAGTGATTACATAGAATGATGTGGAGTAAGCGGCGGAATGTTGGTATGAGAACAGTTATACCGAATGGTGTCATAGTATCTCTGTGTTCTAGTTGAGTGGTGATGTAAGGAGAGAGTAAGCATGGTGGTGTAGTATGATTGGTTATATGCTCTTTCACTGAGCACACTTCTAATTGCAACTTTCCCAGAGAGGGTACTGGGCGCACTTCTAAATACAGTTTTCCACAGAGAGGCTATTGGGCACACTTCTAGATTCAGTTTACTAGAGGCTATTGGGCACACTTATAAATGAAACTTTCCAGAGTGTCTATAGGATACAGTTCTATAGTCAACTTTCACAGATGCTATTGGGAACACTTCTAAATTCAACTTCACAGAGCGACTATTGGGAACACTTCTAGATTCAACTTTACAGAGCGTCTATTGGATGCGCTTCTATAATCAACTTTCACAGAGGGTATTGGTTACACTTCTAAATGCAACCTTCACAGCGATGGTATTGGGCGCAATTCTAAATTCCATTTTCTACGTAGTGGATTCCGGGCGCACTATTAAGTCAATTCTCAGAGAGGCTTTTCCAGAGAGGGTGTTGGGAACACTTCTAAATTCAATTTATTAGAGAGACTGTTGGGCACACTTCTAAATGCAACTTTCCAGAGTATCTATAGGATACATTTCGAAGGGATTGTGTCCTCCGACGTATTCCTTATCTTAGATATAAATCCTTCAGCTTTGCTGGCCTCGGAAAATTTTTTCGCCAGAGGGCGCTGCGCGTCGATGATCGCCGAGTCGATGACCCTCGACGGCCTCCGTGCCGACGTCGACGTCATCCTGCCTATAAAGGCCGCGCGCAGCGTCCGTTGCTCAGTTCCGTTTTTCCGCGCTTCGTTGTGCCTCGGAACACCGTTGCTCAGTTCTCGTCAAGATAACGTATATAATAACTACTATTTACCTCGATATCGATGGCATCCTCCTCCGACCCGACGACCCCTCGGTCCGGTTTCAAAAAGTGCCGAGACTGCGGGAAGAAAATGTCGTTGACGGACCCTCACAGGGTCTGTTTGTGGTGTCTGGGAATCACGCACCAGAGTTCGGAGTGTGAGGAATGCCTTTCCATGACGGCGAAAGCCTTGAAGGAGCGTAGGGGGAAGCTCGAGAGAGGTAGGTCAACTTTAACTTCCTCGAAAGCTTCTTCGGTAGAGTCGAGACGTTCGTCTCCTCACCATAAAAAACACTCTCGATCTAGATCACGAAGTGGCTCCCACCACTCGTCGACATCGAGACACTCGAAGAAGAGACGTAGGAGATCCCCTTCGTCATCTTCGTCGAGTTCTCCTGAGCGTTCTCGAGCAAGACTCCGATCCTTTCGAGTTCTTCGAGGCCTAGTACACATTTCTCGACGCTTTTCACGGCGCCTTCGAGTACTTTCACGTCGGTGTCGACGACATCGACGTTTTCAAGGCCTGTGATGATGGCTCCTTCTGCATTGGAAATGGGGTTTATACCATTCCAAAAACCAATGTATCCCCCTTTAACCTCGATTTTTGAGGAAAGGGAGGATTCAGACCAAGATATTGATTTACAGAGGACCACATCACCAGAGCCAGAGACTTTCGCCTCTGAGGAAGGAAGATTAAAAAATCTTCAGGATGCACTTCAGGAAGCTAGTGGCTTGGACACTTCTCCTGAAGCAGAATTTATCAAACCAGACCCAGGAGAACATGCGGAGACTCCATATAGAGCTCTGATGTCTAGAATCATAGAATTTATGGGTTGGTCTGCACCTTCTCCTGCCTTTCAGCAGGATGACCTCACTGACATACTGGACAAGGGCCCACAGGAGGATCCTGTGGTTCCATTTCACTCTGCTCTACAGAGAAGGATTTTGACAAACTGGGAAACGCCAGAAATTATCCCGGCAGTAAATAAAAAACTGTCAACAAAATACAGGGTGGCTAGTTCTGACCCTGAATATTTGTCAAAACACCCTACTCCTGAGAGCTTGGTTGTACAGGCTGCAACCTCATCAGGCAGCACATCTGCATACCCCACTGCTCCGCAGGATAGGGATGACAAAAAATATGATGCCATGGCTAAGAAGGTTTTTTCTGCCTGTAGCATGGCGTTAAAGTCTATTAACGCGACCTGTACGCTCGCTAGGTTCAGCCACACCCTTTGGGAGTGCGCTTCATCAGCGGCTGACTGCCTCCAAGAAGGAGAGGAAAGGGACGCATTTTTAAACATCATCAGGGATGGTAAAGATGCGATGTGCGAGACCCTACAAACTGGCCTAGATTCTGCTGACAGTATCAGCAGGGCCATGGCGGCAAGCACCACAATCCGCAGGCATGCGTGGTTGAGGAAGTCTGGTTTTGCCTCTGACGTGCAGACCAGGCTTTTGAATATGCCCTTTGACGGTTCTACCCTCTTTGGAAAGAAGGCGGATGACAGTTTGGAGAAACTGCAAACGTCCAAGGCAGCAGCCAAGTCATTGGGAGCTGCTATCCGTCAGAATACCTTTCGTCCTTCGGGATCATCGTGGAGAGGACGGTCCTTTCGTTACTATTCCTCATATGGAAGGGGCAGGGGACGACCGGCTCAAAGAGGCCAAGGAAGATTTACCCGTGGTGGACGGGGTAGGGGAAAGAAAGCCGCACCCGCAGGAGCAGGAGCCACTTTACCTTCGGCAACTGCATCAGCCGCTTCAAAACCACTCTGAGGTCTCCCCTCACAGAACACCAGTAGGGGGCAGGTTAACTCACCATCTGACGGAATGGCAGGCTATTACGTCAGATGCTTGGGCTCTGGAGACAGTAGCCCAAGGTTACTGCCTGCCCTTCCTACATATCCCTCAGAGTCATCCACCGGGGAACAACCCTTTGAAGCTTCCAGATCCGCTCCTCTTGCAGGAGGTTTTAGACCTGCTAGAGAAAGGTGCCATAGAACTGGTACCTGTAGCGGAAAGGAACAAGGGTTGGTACTCCCCCTACTTCATAATACCGAAGAAGGACGGAGGACTGAGACCCATCTTAGACTTACGGGAATTGAACAAATTCCTCCGAAAGGACAAGTTCAAGATGGTGACTCTCTCTCAGATCCTTCAGGCCCTCCAGCTTCAGGACTGGTTGGTATCTCTAGACCTCCAGGACGCTTATTTCCATGTGCCGATCCATCCCAGGCACAGGAGATACCTGAGGTTCGCAATTGGCAGCTCTCATTATCAATTTCGAGTTCTGCCATTTGGGCTAACCTCCGCCCCGAGGGTCTTTACCAAGCTAATGTCGGTTGTGGCTGCAAGTCTAAGGAGGGAAGGGATTCATGTCTACCCTTACCTAGACGATTGGTTGATCAGAGCTGTATCTTCGGAACAGGCTCAGAGACAACTAGATTATGTTTGCCACTTCCTTCACAAGCTGGGCTTCTCCCTCAATTTAAAGAAGTCACAGATGATACCATCACAGAGACTCCAATTCATTGGAGCAGTCCTGGACACTTCCCTGGGAAAAGCCTTGCCACCAGAGGTGAGGGCTCGAGATATTCTGCAGATGGTCATCAGATTTCAGAATGCCCAATATCTCCCAGCCTACGACTTTCTGAGGTTGCTAGGCCTCATGGCATCCTGCATATTCCTCGTGCCGGAGGCTCGCCTGAGAATGAGATCCCTCCAGTGGGCACTGAGAACTCAGTGGTCACAGTTCTCAGGAAGGATGACAGATCTCCTTCGGATCCCGGTCAAAGTAGCCCGAGACCTTCAGTGGTGGGCCTGTCGGGAGAACATCCTGAAAGGAGAAATGTTTTGGCAACCATGGCCGGAGATAACAGTAGTCACGGATGCCTCACTCACGGGGTGGGGAGCTCACGCCAACGACTTGACCATCAGCGGTCGTTGGTCTCCATCGGAGTCCAGACTACATATCAACCTGTTGGAGCTGAGAGCCATCAGACTAGCGCTGAAGGCTTTTCTGCCGTCTGTACGGGGAAGAAACGTCCTAATAATGACGGACAATACAGTGGCCATGCACTACCTCAACAAAAGAGGAGGCGTAGGCTCACTACCACTGTGCAGAGAGGCGATGCAGCTCTGGTTTTGGGCAATTCAGGAAGGAATCTCTCTATCGGCAATTCACCTAGCCGGAGAGAAGAACTTGACAGCGGACGCTCTGAGCAGGCAGAGCACAGTCTCTCACGAGTGGGAGATAGCTCAGGAAGTCCTTCAAGAGATCTTCGCCCTTTGGGGAACCCCTCAAGTGGATCTGTTCGCCACCAGTATCAACAGGAAGTGCGACAGATTTTGCTCAAGGGAATTTCCCCCGAGAGGAGCTCTAGGAGATGCGTTCGTAGTGGACTGGGAGTTCCCACTTCTGTACGCGTTCCCTCCGGTCCCTGTCATTCCTCAAATGATCAGGAGGTTGAGAAGGTTTCGGAAGACCATGATCCTAATTGCCCCGGATTGGGCCAGGAGAACGTGGTACCCGGACCTTCTAGACATGTCCATCTGCCCTCCAATTCGACTGCCATACAGAGAGGATCTTCTCTCGCAGAAGGAAGGTCAGGTTCTCCATCCAGCCATCAAGACCCTCAACCTTCACGCTTGGTGTCTGAAAGGTTGAGGTACAAGGATTGGGACCTTCCGGATGATGTTATGGAGGTGTTGCTTTCGGCCAGAAGGCCGGCAACTAAAACTCTATACCGCTGCCGTTGGAACAAATTTTGCAGCTGGTGCAGAGAAAAGAATATTGAACCCTTTTCTTGTGGTACACCTATGGTGTTGTCATTCTTACTTTACCTGGCTAATTCAGGCCTACAGGTTGGCACAATTAAGGGCTATCTCGCAGCGCTATCAATCTTTAAGCGCACTGCAGAGGAGCCTTCATACTTCAAAATTCCATTGGTAATACAATACCTAAAAGGATTAACTAATGTTTATCCCCCGAAACCTTTTCAAGTTCCCTTATGGGATTTAAACCTAATTTTAAACTTCCTAAAGGGTGCCCCTTTTGAACCACTACACTCTTGTTCATTGAAGCTTCTCACCCTCAAAACTGTTTTGCTAATAGCATTGACATCTGCTAGAAGGGTTAGCGAGTTGCAAGCCTTATCGTGTAAACCTCCACATACAATCTTTTACAAGGACAAAGTTGTTCTTCAGGTGAAGCCTAACTTCCTCCCGAAGGTAGTCTCGGAGTTTCACATCACTCAGAAGATTATATTACCTTCTTTCTACCCTCCTCCTCATCCGGGGAAGGAGGAAGAGAGACTGCACAGGCTGGACCCTAAGCGAGCCTTGAGCTTCTATATCAGCAGATTGGCTAAGATCAGACAAGCAGACCAACTCTTTGTAGGTTATGCAGGACATAAGTTGGGCCTTCCAATAACAAAACAAACCATCTCCAGATGGATTATTTTAGCCATTCTGGAGTGCTACAAATTGGCAGGAAAGGAGCCTCCTCAAAATCTAAGGGCTCATTCTACCAGGGGTATCGCAACATCCTCAGCCCTTCAAAGAGGGGTGCCAATTCGAGATATATGTGCGGCTGCCACATGGTCGTCCGCACATACATTTACCAAATTCTATAGCCTGGATTCCTCCTCTAGTCAAGAAACTAGATTCGGCAAGGCTGTGTTACACTCTGTCCATTCTGGAAGGGTAACATAACTTTTATTACTCCCGCCTCCAGTCACAATACCACTGCTATGGGAGTCTATCTAAGATAAGGAATACGTCGGAGGACACAATCCCTTCGAAGAACTAGTTACTCTTACCTTGTAACGTTCTTTCGATGGGATGTTCCTCCGACGTATTCCTTATCGACCCTCCCATCCATCCCCGCAGTATGACTTCCTGTGGGTTTGCAGCCTATGCTCCTTCAAGGTGATTAGTCTAATCCAAAAACATTACTGGGGACTACAAAACGGAACTGAGCAACGGACGCTGCGCGCGGCCTTTATAGGCAGGATGACGTCGACGTCGGCACGGAGGCCGTCGAGGGTCATCGACTCGGCGATCATCGACGCGCAGCGCCCTCTGGCGAAAAAATTTTCCGAGGCCAGCAAAGCTGAAGGATTTATATCTAAGATAAGGAATACGTCGGAGGAACATCCCATCGAAAGAACGTTACAAGGTAAGAGTAACTAGTTCTTCTGTAGTCAACTTTCATAGATGCAATTGGGAACACTTCTAAATTCAACTTTACAGAGCGTCTATTGGATACACTTCTATAATCAACTTTCACAGAGGGTATTGGTTACACTTCTAAAATGCAACCTTCACAGCGATGCTATTGGGCGCATTTCTAAATTCCATTTTCTACGGAGAGGCTACATTTAGAGCCATCCCACGTCGCGCTGTGACCTTGCGGGGCTTCAATACCCCAATACACTGGGACCTTGAGAATTTCGTATCTTGCTGAAACTTTGTGGGCATCCTGAGAGACATGAATAGAGTTTGAATAATACCCTCACCATAGTGCTGGACCTTGCAAACGACAAGAATCCGACCAGCAATATTCTGTCTGCTTCTGTGCTCCTGAAAAATGCACCAAATCCACAGAGCCGCATCCAGCCGTGAGTTAAACCTTGCCTAAAGCCTTACCCGTGATCCTTACTGCAAAAGTCCTTCCAGTATTTTTTTTTTTTTAACCTGTCTTCTTGATGAAGGAATTACATGACCGGGTTGTTTTTACTGATTATGAAGCCTTCCTGCTGCAAAACCTTTTTCTGTGCTTGCTTGGGTATTTACTTACCTTGATTCGCTTGTAATGCCTGTGTAGTTTTGGGGTGTTTTCTGTGATTGGGAGGTCTCCCGTCCTCTCGTTCAGTTCACCCAGGCCCACTGCTGCAATCCTCCTTGGGTGTCTGTTAGGCAAGATTGTGTGCAATACCCTTCGGGTGCACTACAGCAACCTTGACCTCCTGGCAATAGGAACCCAACCTTTGGTATAGTTCTGTACTACGCAGATTGGTAGTGTGGCTGAGCAGCCAGGCTTATCTCAAGAGGGGTCAATGTGAGCTGTAGGGTTTTTACACAGAGATGCACAAAGTATCCAAATAAACAAACACTTCTACTCAAGGTTTCTTGATTAAGCAATCTTATACTCAAGGTTTCTTGATGAAACAATTATTAATGTATTTAACAGTCAGTTTGAATAAGCCTTCTTCAGAAGGGTTAATATAATAGTAACGCACACATACACTCCAAAATACCCACTCTTAGTTTCTCTGAACCAGCACAAATACCCATTTGGGATGGCACACAGATGTTTCCTAGACCCTTGGGTTATTTCAATAGCTAGGACACTCTGGACATTAATATATCACTAGTGCATTTAGAGCAATACTGAGATGGGTGTCAAAGTAAAGAGGTTTTTAGAATAAAAAAGTCCTACAATTATTCTGAAGCAGGTAAGTACTTTTGAACCCCCAATGCAAAGTAAGTAAGTTAACCATTTCCTGAAAGGAAGGCAACACACAGAGGGAAGAAGAGCCATTCAGGGAGCCAGGCCAGCCAATGTCAAGTGGGCAGAAGTCTAGGTGAGCTGAAGCACTTCTTGTAATTGAAAGTCTTGCGCAATGTTTTAGAAGTCTTTGTAGAAAAAGTAGAATCAATGTAGGGCCACAAGCTGGGAGGCTTGTGAGAGGTAGACGCTGCAAGCAACTCTACAGAAGCAACCAAGACAAGTCTCAGCTGAGAAAAAGTAAAGCTACACAACCAGAGGTAAGTCCCCTTATTTTTACAGTACCTTTGGTTAGAAGAAATGGTTCCAGTTTGTTTCTGTTCCTGTGCAGCTCTGCAGATCCTGTTGTTCCTGTGCCTCAGTCATGGGGACAAGAGAGAGGACTTCTGGGGACTCCTGCACTGCAAGGGGATGATCAGCAACAGCAAAGGGCCAACTTCAATTCAGTGGCACTTTGCGGTTTCAGCTCCTCGCATCTCAGCAAATAGCACCACCTCGATTCTCGGGCTACCACTCTGGACTTTCCTCACATCTGGGGTCCAGCACCATGTTGAGGTGGGTCAGGCTTGGTTAGTCCTGCTTCCTGGGAGTCCGGAGTATCTTCAGAAGCTTGGGGTCCGACTTAAAAGTGATGTACTCCAATCTGGTGTTCCTCTCCCTGGCACTTTGGTTCCAACAGCAGCAGCAGCAGTGGAAGTACAGCCAGCTCTGAGAGGATGTCCAGACAAGTTCACTTTAGAGTTCATTGGTCCCACCAACTCAAGGGGAGAAGTCATCCTTGCAGGGCTTCTCTAGTCGAGGTGAATTCAGAGCTTGAGCACAGTAGGAGGGCTTCACCGGGCAAACCAAGGGTCCAGGAGTTGCAGCAGGCGTCTTTTCCAAGTTCTTCGGATTCCTTGGTCGAGTGGTCGATTCTGCCTTCCAAGCCAAAAAGCCTTGCCTTTTATGCAGGTTTCTCCCATTCATTCCAGCCTAGCTGTCAATCACACAGTAGGGTGGCTGTCCTTGCCGGAACAGCTAGCCGGCCAATCACCTTTTATGTACATTCCTGTAACCAAGGGGATTAAGCACAGGGAGTTTCGGCACCTACCTCACTTACTGCCCCTGCCAGACACCCTGGAGCCCGAGGCGGGCTTCACTCATGAAACCCGTCAAAGACAAAGCAAACCAAGGGACCAAACCTGGTTTGGCGTGCAGAGTAAATCTCAAGAAGGACCTTCCCAGCACGAAATGGCACAAAAAAGAAAACCGGGGCCATTTTGACAAAATGGGCACTCATGGGTGCCTTACTGTAGATGCGAACGCAGCCCACGCTAAAAAACACAACAGCAGTTAAAAGTAAACCACTGCCACTAACCATTAATTGTGTAAAGGGTAACACAAAAATGTTACATGAGAAACTGGACAAAGGGGATACTAAGTAACCCCTCCAACACCCTATTGTAAGTTGGTGTATGCTGGGACTAGAAAGTTACACATGTAGGCAAAGTCAATTTCACTTCACTGCACTTGGAAACAGTTGTTTCAGGTATTTTAACCTTTGGGAAATCTGAAAGACTTCCCTCTGCCACTGCACTGATGGTGCTGTGTGCCACAATGTAAAAAGATGCCTATGGAGTTTGTCAGACTCCACAACCAAAAGAAATAGAGTCCAAATCACAGAAAAATACACAAGAGAGTGGGAAAACGGTCTCACTTTCTCCAGGTAAAAAATTAAAAGTCCTAAAATCCAGCATAAGTGATGGGGGGTCTCTAAGGTACAGAGGTATTAGCATATTTCTGAGAATTCTCCCTAATAGTGTCTTCTCTGAAGTCCTTGGACCCTCAACTAACTCTGAAGTAAAAAATGTAGTTGTTTGAAATGTCTTCCTGTGGGACTCTGACTTTGCCTGCAACTGAGCCCTATCTCACCCTGCCTACAGCATGCTCCTTGACCACTAGGGTCCCTTTTCTGCCTCTTGGAGAACTCATGTTCTAGAATTTAGAAGGCCTGGATACGTGGTTTGCCTTGAAAAGTAAAACAAGTGTTAAAATTGTACTTACTTGTGAATGAGTTAGTAACTTTAAAGTGCGTGTACAGTTACAAAAAATTATGACATACCTTAGATGTGTTTTGCCATTCTGAAAAGCATATGTAGGATTTACTTGCCTCAAATAATCTGTGTGCCATCTTAAATATGTATGCTCAAAGTCTTACTTTCCTTAGAAACAATTTCGCCGTTCTAAAAGAAAGTAGGTAAAGGGTCAACTTACCTGTGATTTTGGTTCCCCTCATCCCAAAAGTAATGCTGTTGGTTTCACTTTATTATTCCTGTTAGGATAATTGTATGAGTGTCCACAATTGGGACTTGCTTCCCCTGACGTGCTGTTAGCCTGGCCAGAATAAGTCTGCCTAGGTCATACTTACCTTTTAGGTTGCTGGTTGCTCCTTAGAAAAGTATGTAGGTTTTAGTTACCTTGAGTATAACTGCATTATCCTAAAATAAGTTATTGATTCCCTTAGTCTGTGAACTGAAAAGCAACTGTAATTGAATATTATTAAAAAAACAGGGGGGGGGGTCCTAGGAGTCCCTCTAATGGACATCAGTCCCGGTTTCGAGAGCCTTACCCATATTCCTTAGCTCACTATCTTTCATAGAGGAGAAATTTCCAAAACATATCCATCTTTGTCCTGCCCTGGGGCAGTCCAACACTGAAATGCTAGGCAATTCTCCTCTGAGCAAGAGTACCAACAGCAACCCCAAACAAGTGTTTCGGTCTGGTTGGTCCTCATCAGTAGGGTGGAGCTGTGACTCTCTAAGAATAGTGAGCAAGGGGTCCACGTCTGGATTCCCTTAGTAACTTAGGATGAGACCCAAAGTTACTTAAATATGCACAAACAAAAGGGGGGTCCTGGGAGTCCCTCTGCCGGTCATTAATCCCGGTTTCAAGAGCATTATCCAGATTCTTTAGCTCACTATCTTTGACAGAGGAGAAATTTCCAAAACATATCCTTCTTTGTCCTGCCCTGGGGCAGTCTAGCACTGAAATGCTAGGCAATTCTTTTCTGAACAAGAGTACCAACAACAACCCTAGACACGTATTTCCTTCTGGTTGGACCTTATCAGTAGGGTGGAGATGTGCCTCTCTAAGAATATGTTGTGGATATTTCTCTTCTGTTAAAGGGATCGGGAGATAAAACATCTGGTTGAGACTCCCCCGGGACTGAGGCCGGCAGAGAGACTCCATAACCCCCCCTGGTTTTGCATTCAATATTACGACCCCAAGGTCCAACTCCCTTAGAATAACTGTGTAATCCTGAATCAGAGTTTTAGGTTTATACTGTTCCTGGAATAAGTGTTCCACTATTCTGAAATATATATTGTGCAGTTGACTCTAAGTGATTTCCTGCTGAGCTCCACGGTACAATTTATGGGGTCTACTTGCCAGGTATTACTGAAAGTAATCTAAAAGTAACTATTAGTTTTTCCTTCCCTAGAACTACTGCTGGGTGTTCCAAATAAGGTTATATGCTTTGGTCTGTGTACCTTCAAGCATAGTGTTTTGTTTTTAAAATTGTGCTTGTATATAATGTGACGGTACTTCTTTCCCCCCAGGTTTATGTGGCCGTACTTGTATTTAAATAAACCATTTAGTTTTACAATACATAGTGTTTCCTTGGACCATTTGTATTACAATTTCTTAGTACTGATTCCGCAACCCTCTCTCCCTCCTAAAACAAGCTTGGCTGCTCTGGCTACGCTACCATGAACTCGGGTGGTACAGCCTTGTACTTTGGGCCTCATCACGAGTTGGGCGGTAGCCCTTAAATGTGGTGGCATTACTGCCGCATTTAAGGGCTGGCCCTATCACAAGTGTGTCTTATTTACCCCAAGCTATGAGCTGTGGGGTAAATTCACCGAAAAATGCCAATTTTCAGCGCAGTTACAGCTGGCGGTATACCGTGCAGTAATTGCGCCATAAATTCCCTATTGGGTCCTATGGAGAATGGGTATTAACAGCGCCCAACCAGTGATCCAGCGGTAATACAGCCCGACCGGTGGGTGCTATTGCTAATATAGTTGGGCAATATCCTAGCCGGGTTACCGCCCAACTAGTGATCAGGCCATAAGAGTTGAGTCTTTTACTGTCTCAGTTGAATGGTTTTACCAAGCCCTTAGCTGGACTTCAGAACTGTCTTAACAGCTGTATAGCCTGTTTAGAATAAGTCTGCCTTAGGTTTTACCTACCTGAAATAACATTGAGTCATTCTTAAAGTGTAATATGGGTTTTTTGCTTTCCGTGGTCTGTTTTATACAGATACTAAAACCGTCTTGGGTCTATACATACCTTTTTTAAGTTGCTGATGGCTCCTTTTAAAAGTATATAGGGTTTGCTTAAGTTAGCTGTGTGCCATACTAAAATAAGTTAGTTATTACTTACCTCAGTCTGTGTTCCACTGAGCCGAAAAGCAACTGTAATTGCATATTACAATTTTCTCTGCCTTAATGCTCATTGGGACCACTGCCCCTGCTTTCCCTCTTTCACTCAGGCAGCTCCACCTTGGGCACTCTTCCTTCGCCTTCCTGTGATGCAAAAAAACCTTGGTGTCATCTTTGACAACACTGTTTCATTCTCTCCTCGCATCTCGGATGTCGCCACGAAGTCCCCCAACCAGCTGCACCTCCTCAAAGGGACTTTTCCCTTTCTCACTTTCCCCCAGAGCTCACCGTCTCCAGAGCCCTGGTTCTCTTTAGGCTGGACTACTGGGACAGCCTCTTTCTCAGTCTGCCCTCCTCTGCTCTCTGCAACTATTCCAGAACATGGCTGCAAGACTTATCCTTGGCTTCAAACCCAGGGACTGTATCTTTCCAGCCCTGAAATCTCTCCACTGGCACTAGTTGGCTGCAAGGATCAAGTTCAAGACCCTTTGCATTGTCCACAAGGCTTTCTGGGGCAGGGACTTGCACTACATCCAACGCTCTCTTCCAAAATACCTTCCTTCTTGAACCCTTTGTTCAGCTACCTCTAACTCTCTAAGGGTTAGATGCTTCTTGAGGCAGAGAGTGGGGGGGTAGATCTCTCTCCTCTGCAGGTGCCTCCCTCTGAAATGGGCTTCCTGCCACTCTCAAACTTGAGCCGGACCACCTAAAGATTCGGAAGCAGCTCAAAACGTTCCTCTTCTCCTCTGCTTTCTCTCTCTTGCTCCCCTTCTGACCTTCCTGTCTGATGTACCACTGCATGCTTGGCTGCCCTCATTCTCACTGTGTACCATGCTCTTTCTTGATCAGTCACCCTTGCACTGCCTCTGGGCCTACCACGCACTTGGGGGCTGTAACTGTAACTCTACAGTCCCTTGCTCTCCTTGCACTACCCAGAGCTGTGCTGCCTTGGCTGCACTAGCATTGCTGCCTTGTTTTACTCTCCCCTCTCCCTTACACCCTCCCACACCCCTCACTCTCCCTTTGCACTTTTCGTTCTCACACTTGCACGATCTGAATGACACCAGGCCTAGTAAGATCGTTTTTCTCGTCCTCCCTCTGTCTTCACTCCCTAGTCTTGTCGCGCCTAGAAACACTTGTGTACAAGTGCGTTATAAATGACTGGTATCAAAAGTTCTTACTCACCTAGTATGACTGTGTGTTATCATACATGTAGTTGTAGGTATATACTGTTACTTGAATCTGTGTTCCACTATTCAGAAAAGTATTGCACCAGTGGGTAACCGCCAACCTCGTAATGAAGCCCATTGTGTACAGGAGTGAAGTTCACAGAGTTTAAGGGTGGTCCTGCTTACACTCACAGTGGAGTAAATACACCCCTCCAGGGAAATAACGCCAAGAGTCTATCTTGCAAGGATAACAAGTTTAATCTTACAAAAATTAGGATGGTAGCAAGGGACTCTGCTGCCTGAACGGTGTTCTCCTGTCCCTCTTCCATTCCTTCCCTGCCAAACTGGTGCCAGGCAGGACTTTATATATTCGGGTCTTGCTGTAGTGGCTTCACTGGGTACGTGCTAAGGCTCCATCCCAATCCATCCTTCTTCCATACAAGGATGCTCCAAAGCCTTCCTTTCTTCATTGTCGGCAGTTTCTGTCCGAACATGCTTCTCTACATTTTGCTACCTTACATAGAAACACACTGCAGCTCTGCAGAAATTTACAAACCTTGAGGCCTAGCCCCAGTAAAAACGAAACATTTTTTTATACACAATTTGTATTAATTCTATCCATATATCACTCCTCCTGCTAATGTTATCTGGGCCCTGTAGTTTCACCCATTTATTTTTATAATCCATCCCAGCCTGAATTTTGTCACACAGAAAGCCTGCCTGAACCCTTACAGTAAACAGCTGGTGAGTGCATTTGTGTGCTGTCAGTGCTTGGCTCTAGTGACGAACCACTGTGCAAGCCTCTGGTCCGTTTTGAGCACAAGCTGCATTCTTCCAGGAAGGGAGGGGCGGGTGGTTTGCATCTATTGTACTAAGATTCTTACAAATGCATAGGATCTGACATTGCAAATCTATTCAATACAATTCAGCTAATAGTCAATTGTGCCTTATATTTAAACAATGACTGCGGCCTTCAGTGTCTGCCCATGTTCTTCAGTGCCTGCCCATGTGAGTGTATGTGATTATATCTGCATTAGAGAGCCTTCCCAGCGCCACCCTCTCTCCTGGTCCCTTATAGCGCCTAAAAGAGATCTTGCCTAACTGTAAAGTGCTTGGGGATGCCGGAAGACCCCAGTTCCTTCCCAACAAGAGCGAATATGGAAGCAAGTAAAGGGGGGGGGTATGCTTGAGGGTAGGGCACGTCAAGACCCTGTGAAAACCGGGTTATGAACTGTAAAAAGATACTGTGCGCACGATATTGAGAAGCTGAACTTGAACTGGAAAAGGTGCCAGGGGCACGCTGAGAAGAGAAATGTGAAAGAGAGGCCTAAGTATCAGTGGTCCCACACATGGCCGGAAGTACTGTGTGTTCATCGAAAGTCTCTGATATGTTGAACTGCTGAATAACTGTGTTTTGAACTTCATAAAAGGAACTTTATGCAGTGCCTTTGAAAGCCAAGGAACACATGCTGAATCCCAAGTGGCTCAAGACTTTGGGAAGGGAGCTGTGGACCAGCTACAATACTATCCTGACCTGTACTTTGAAGCACCCTTTATATTTAGTCCAATCCCATGCACATTATTGTATTAGAGAGCAAGCATAGGTTTAACACACACTTTGTTTTGACTAACTTGACTGACTTGGGACTTATATTTTAGTTGATGGTCGAGACTACTCCCATTATTGAAGTAGGGCAAGTTGGGCAGTCTCCAACCCCCTTTCTTAACAAAATAAAGGTTTTCATAAACTTGAATCATTGTGTCTGTGTTTCTCTCATGCCTGTCTCACACCTGGTATAACTGTGTTAACCTGAATGTGGTTATAGGTTCATACTGTTCCATGAATTTGTGTTCCACTATTCAGTAAAGTATCCTGGTAACAGGGTTGGTTTACCAAAGTTATTCCTTAACTGAGAGTCACTGCATGACTGACAGGGTATACTACCCTTGACTTACTGTAAAGTAATTTAAAAGTAACAGATGGTTTTACTCCCCATGAATAGGTGTGTCCTATACTAAATGTGTCTGATAAGGTCTGACTTCCCTAGAATTACTCTTAGTGATTCTGAAGAAGATTTATGCTTTGGTCTATGCACCTTCAAGCATTGTGCTATGTTTTTATAATATGATTATGACTCAAAGTACTTAACCCAAGACTTTACTCTGCCTAACTGTATTTATAATAAACCTTTGTTTTATAATACTTCTGGTTGTGTTTCTGTTGAAGAACCCTTGATATAATACAATTTCTTTGTACCTTCCTACAGCCCTCACTCCCTCCTAAAATGGGCCTGGCTGCTCTGTCTACGCTACCAAATACTCAGGTGGTACAGCCTTATACTAAGAGTGGAGTTCTGTACGCTCTGTGTTGGGTAAGATTTCCATACTAATGGTAAATCTTCCTGACCTGTCAACCCAGAACTTTTCGTTTACTGTTGGATTATTTTTCCTTCTACCTCTGTGTGGGAACCTTTTTCCACACTCAAAAAATCTTTTACTCTTTTTATGTGTGTTATTTTTAGACTCTCCATAGTGTCTTTTTAAAGTTATCCTCTTTGACAACTTTTAGTAATAAGTGCCTGTTGTTGCTGGGTTGCCCTAGGGGCTCCCCATTTAACTTTCTCTGGCTAACCTTGAGAGAACTACAGTTCCCAAAGGTAGAAAGGGTCTTTGGCTTCCTTGTACATTTTATTTGGTGAAACCAGCACACACCCCACCTTATGTGGAGTGCTGGGACGATACAATGTATCCCCTTTCACAGTAAAACTCTAAGAATTCTGTTACAGGGACACGGTTACCTTTTAATGGCTGGTGGCAGTGATACCTTTTACTAATTCGGTGCACCTTTACCGTGGGCTGCGTGCACAGCTGCAGTAAAGGCACCCAAGGGTGCTCATTTTACCAAAATGGCCCCTGTCCTTGTTTTTTCGCCATTTTAGTGTTTCTTGTCCTTCCTTCTTCGTTCCCCTGACCTCCATGGTGGGAAATTCCTTTGTGTAATTTTTATCTTAGGCGGGAGTCCCCTGTACTCCCAGCCCAGGCTCCAGTCTGTCTGCGAAGGCAGGAAGCGAGGGAGGAGTCCAAAACTCCACAGCCCTTTGTCTTCCTCCTTGCCTGAATGGGGACAAACCCCAGTGGGGGGGGGGGGGCTAGCTGTTGTGATTGGACATCCAGACCGCCCCTTGTTGTAAAATGCAGGGAGAAAATGCAGAAGTTGCGCTGTAGTTCCTGTTAAATACTCTGAACCGTTAAGCAGTAGACAAGTCGACCACCGAAACCAAAGCGGATGATGAAGGAAAAGCGGCTGAGAGGATTTCCAGAGAGCCTGCTGTGTAACCTCAGCCTGCTGTAGTCCTTCCTTCCAACCGACCTGGGGACTCTGAAAATGACAGCTCTGACCCAGCGCCTGGTGAGGCCCGCTAGACTCAAGAAGACCTGCATTTTGAGCCATCCCACGCCGTGCTGCGACCTTGTGGGCTGCAATACCCTGGGACCTCAAGCCATTGTGCGGTGCACAGTCTTCTGAATTCCGAATCTTGCTGAAACTTTGTAGGCATCCTGCTGGATCTCCAGAGGCATAAATAAAGTCAGAAAAGTTGCCTCACCAGAATGCTGGACCTTTGTAACGACGAGAATCCGACCAGCGATATTCTGTCTTCCTACGTGCTCCTGAAAAAGTTGCCAAATCCACAGAGCCACTTCCAGCCATGAGAAAAAGCTTTCCTGGAGCCTTCCCTGTGGATCCCTGCTGCAAAGTCCCTTCCAAGGTCCTGGTGTCAGTCACCATGACAAGTAATCCGCCCACCAGGTTTTTGGCTGCAGATCCTGAAGTTCTCCTGCTGCAAAATCCTTTTCTGTGCTGAGGTACTGTGCTGGCTTGGGTATTTACTTACCATAAGTCTCTTGTGATTCCTATGTAGTTGTTTAGTGTTTTCTGTTATTGGGAGGCCTTTCGTCCAGTTCACCCAGTCCCACTGCTGGAATCCTCCTAGGGTGTCTTCTGTGAAGCCCCTGGATCCTCCACTAACTCTAAAGTAAAATACTCATCTGTTTGAACAGTCGTCCTAAGGAACTCTGACTTTTGCTACTTAAGAATATATCCTGACACTGCTTGTTGGACACTAGACCCTAGTGACGCCCCTTCTGCCACGGAGAACTCATGCTCCAAGAATAAGGGAAAAACTTTTAAGGGATTGGGACTTTTGCCTAGAAAAGAGAATAAGTGTTTAAAAATGACTTGCTTGTAAAGAGTTGGTTGGTAACTATAACTCCTAAGAGTGAACAGTTATAAAGGTTCTTACCTTGGATTTGTTTTGCACTAACCTGAAAAGTATATGTAACATCTTTCTTTCCTTAGAAACTGTTTCGCCATTTTAACAGAAAGTAGATGTAGGGGTGTATTACTCACCTGTGATTTGGTTGTGCCTCTTGCCAAAAGTACTGCTGTTGGTTTCACTTTATTATTCCTGTTAGGATAATTGTATGAGTGTCCCCCAACTGGGTCTTGCTTCACGTGACTTGCTGTTAGCCTGTCTAGAATAAGTCTGCATTAGGTTTTACCTACCTAGAATAACCGAGTCATTCGTAATGTGTAGCATTGGGTTTTGCTTTCCCTGGTCTGTTTTAGATTGACACAAAGAGTCTTAGGTTTATACCTGCCCCCAGTTGCTGATGGCTCCTTGAAAAAGTTTGAGTTTTACTTACCTTGAGTTAGCTGTGTGCCATCCAAAAAATAAGTTAAGAGTTACTGCTTATCTCAAGCTGTGTTTCACTGATCCCAAAAGCACCTGTGATTGAATATTACATCCTTAGGTTTTACTCACCTAGTTTAACTGTGTGTTATCACAAAAGTAGTTATAGTTTTTTTTTTTACTGTACCTAGAGCAAGTGTTCCACTATTCACAAAACCCACACTGTCTAGTTGACTGATTATGTGATTTGTTACGGAGCATCACGGTACAACTGGTAGGGTCTACTACCCTTGAATTACTGAATGTAATCTGAAAGTAACCATTGGTTTTTACGCCCCAAGAATAGGTGTGAATGTGTATGAAAATGATTAACTTCCCTAGACCTGCTGTTAAGTGTTCCAAATAAGGTTATATGCTTTGGTCTGTGTACTTTCAAGCATAGTGTTTTTATAGTTGTGGTTATATATAATGTATTAGTACTTCTTTCCCACAAGATTTATCTGGCGCTACTTGTAATTAAATAAACCTTTTATTTTTACAATACATAGTGTTTCAGCGTTTCTTTGGACCATTTGTATTCAAATGTAATTTGTACTGATTCTACAGCCCTCTCTCCCTCCTAAAATAATCCTGGCTGCTCTATCTACGCCACCCTGAACTCAGGTGTTACATTCTTGTACTAAGAGTGGAGTCTTGTACTGCCTCAGTTGTATGGATTTACTAAGCCCTTAGTTGGACTTCAGAAAAATTGTCCTAACAGGATAACAAAGTGTCTCTCTTTAACTAATATTTACTGAGAGTGTGTGACTTGAATAGGATTCCTTTTTTCGGGTTTCAAGTAGTCAGAAGTGCTTGACATTTTGACTATTTGTAAACTGCTGAGACAAGTATTTTTTCACTGCTAACATGAGCGCAGTGATTAGTGTCTCTTCCAGAAGATCTGAACGATTGAGAAAAGTCTTTCCCACCACGCATTCAGGGGTTAATGTCTGCCACTGCAGGATGGATGTGTTGTGCATTTCAATAATGTTCATTCAATTGATCACAGGCACTTGTGTCACAATATGTTCGCGCGCGCACACATGTTTAATAACGCCAGCGCACTTATTTCCCGACTCCTGGAGGTGAACTTGAAATAAGTTTTCCTTTCGGGTCGCTGAAACCATAGGCTGCTTTACGAAAATAGTTATTTACCATAAACTACTAGGCAACTTCTAAATTTGACTAACCACAAATTTACAAAAGAAAAAGTTATAAGTATACCAAGTATCCTAACCGCACCTCACTGTAAGTTGATGTGTGACGCTTTGAATAATACAAGAAATACACTACGGGAAACTTAGTTTCCTAGTACTAATAGTCGGGACAGTTTTTCTAAAGCCCTAGTAAGGGCTTCATAAAACCATGTACCTGAGACGGTACATTAGCTCCACTCTTAGTATAAGGCTGTACCACCTAAGTTTGTTATCATGGACAGAGCAGCCTGGCTTATCTTAGGAGGGAGGGAGGGAGGGTTGTAGCTTGGTACAAAGAAATTGTAGCATACATATGGCCCAAACAAACACTATATTTTGTAACAAATAAGGGTTTATTTAAATACAAGTAGGCCCTGATAAATCAGTTATTACTTAGTAGAACACAGTTCAGAGCTAGTAATGTAACTCAGATATACTTTCCGGATGGGCCTTAAGCTACTCAATGATAAGTTTGAACACTCAACTATTTTGCTTTGTGCATTCCAATTCTGGGAAATCAAACTCCAATTACACGACGCAATGTGTTTCAGGGTAAGTAATTGTCCTATTGGTACATAACAATTCACTGCCTAATAGCTAGTTGTACCCAGTATACGTTTTAAGAAGTGTGTAATACAGTTTCTAGGGTAAGAACTTTGACACTATTTTAGAATGGCAACAAATCAATTCAGGGAAGCACAGACCAGGGTTACATGTTTAGAAGAGCAGCAGTTAATCAAAGTGAGTAAGACCTATATACTTTTAAGAGGGGCTACTGTTAGGCAACATTGTATTAAGTAACCCTGTGGGAGGCTATACCAACCTTGTCCTCTTGGCAATAGGTAACCCAACCTTTGGTATAGGCCTGTACTCCACATGTTGGTACAGTGACTGAGCAGCCAGGCTTATCTCAAGAGGGGTCAATGTGAGCTGTAGAGATTCACAGTGACATTTATTCAAATAACACTTATACTCATGGTTTCTTGATTAAAATAATTATTTATAAATTTAACAGTCAGTTTTAAAATAAGCGTTCTTTAGAAGGGGGCAATAAGCAACACTTCAATACACTTCAAAAATACACTCCTTCAGGTCAGTTATGTAAGTAGATACCCTTTTGGGATCTTTCTCTCTCTCTTTCTCTCTCTCTTTTTCTCTTTCACTCCCTTTCTCTCCCTTTCTCTCCCTTTCTCTCCCTTTCTCTCCCTTTCTCTCCCTTTCTCTCCCTTTCTCTCCCTTTCTCTCCCTTTCTCTCCCTTTCTCTCCCTTTCTCTCCCTTTTCTCTCCCTTTTCTCTCCCTTTTCTCTCCCTTTTCTCTCCCTTTTCTCTCCCTTTCTCTCACTGCTAGGACAATGTGGACATTACTATATACCTTTTATACACTTAAAAATGCACTACGAAGAAAAGGTTCCAGCTGGCTTATGTTCCTGTTGTAGTCCTACAGATCCTGTTGTTCCTGGGCCTCATTCATGGGGACAAGAGCGAGACACCTGCACTACGGTTTGAAGGTCGGCTGAAGCAATGGGGACAATTCAGATCACCAGCACTTTGCGGTTTCAGCTAATCGCAAATAGCACCACCGTGGTTCTTGGACACCTTGTGGACTTTCCTTGCTTCTGGGGTCCAGCACTCTGTTGAGGTGGCTCAGGCTTGGTTAGTTCTGCTTCGAGGGAGTCCGGAGGATCTTCCTGGGGCTCGGTTCCTGCTTAAAAACGATGCACTCGATTCTGGCACACTGTTCCAGCTGCACCGAAGAAGTCTAGCCAGCAGGGAGAGGGGTTCCAGTCCAGTTCATCTTGGGGTCACTTGGTCCCACCAACCCAAGGGGAGAAGTCGTCCTTTCCGGCCTTCTCTATTCGATTAGAAATTCGGAGCTTCAGCAATGTAGCAAGGCTTCACCGGGAAAACCAACTGTCCAGGAGGGTGCAGCAAGCTTCTCTTCCAGTTTCTCCTTCGGTTCCTTCTTCCAGTAGTCGATTCTGCCTTCCTTGCTAAAGACCACGCCTTTTATGCAATTCGTTCCCATTCATTTGCAGCCTAGCTGTCACTCGCACAGCAGGGTGGCTGTCCTCCAAGGACAGCTAGCCAGCCAATCCTGTAACCAAGGAGACTAAGCACTGGGAGTTTCGGGAACCTCCCTTGCTTCCTGCCCTGTCAGACATGCTGGAGCTAGAGGCAGGCTTCACCAGTGAATATTGCCAAAGACAAAATGAACAAAGGGACCAAACCTGGTTTAGTATGCAGAGTAAATCTCACGAAGGATCTTTCCAACAAGAAATGGCAAAATAAAGAGGGGGGCCATTTTGACAAAACGGGCACCCATGGGTGCAATACTGCAGATGAGGATTGTCTGTGGTAAAAACGCACAATGGTAGGAAAAATAAACCACTGTCACCAGCCATCAATTGTCGAAAGGGTAACATAAATGTTACATGAGAAGGTAGACAAAGGGGATACTAAGAAACCCCTCCAGCACTCTATGTAAGATAGTGTGTGCTGGGTCTACAAAGAGAAAAGGGTAAGTAAAGTCAATTTCACTTTAATACTCTTGGAAACAGTTGTTTATCCAAGAGAAGGTATTTAAACCTTAGCAGAAATCTAAACGATTTCTGTGACACTGCACTGAGGGTGCTGTGTGCCACAATACAAAATGATGATGCCTATGGAGTTTGTAGACTCCAAAACCAAAAGAGAAACAGGGTTCAAATCAAAGACAAATACATGAGAGAATGGGTAAAAGGTCTTGCTCTCTCCAGGATAAAAATTAAAAAATTAAAAGTCCAGCAAAAGAACTGGGGGTCTCTAAGGTACAATGGAATTAACACAGAAATGAGAAGTACAATCCGTCTTTTTGAGGGTCCTAAACCTCTTAAGGTACTGGGAAGGAGTTTTCCCAAAACTGGTTATTAAGGCCAGCTTCACATTCTCATACCCTTGTCTCGCAAGTACACCCAACTCCATTACAGCATCAGTTGCATTCTGGGGGAGCCGAGCCAAAATCCAAGGAATGAAGTCATTCACTTTGAGACCCTGAATCCCATGATTGTACTCAAAGGCACCCAACCAATCCAAAAGATAAAGTTTCACATCATACATACTCGCTGCTTCTTTGGGCAGGCGAGGCACCTTGGGACTGGAAGACCTAGAGGACCCTGGGAGGGGGGCAGTTTCAATAGAAAATATTTTCATATCTATAGCATGCTGCGTTTCCATTTCCCTTAGTCTGATGCCCTGATGTTTGGCTTCAGTTTGAGCTTTCAACCTTTTCAATGCCAAATCTAATATAATTGTTTCAAGAGACACATATTCTGGACTCGGTGTTGGTCCTTGTGGGGTCCCAGTGGACATAATTTGAGGCAAAAGGGCAGGCTATGGCAAAGAGGGGCTTGTATCCTGGGATGACTCTACCTCCTCCGACTCTTCTGGTACAATTGTTTGTCTCGGGAGGATAGCTCAGGGGCAAGGTGCTTGGCTTGGAAGCAAAGCGACACGGAGCAACACAGGTTCGAACCCGGGTCCGCGCTTAGAAACCTCTGGGTATTAAGCGAGTTATAAATAACCTATAATATCATATTTTTTGGGTTAGTAGGTGTTGTAGGCCTACTACCCAAACTCTGGTGATTCAACAACCTTGTAATCAACTAATTTTTCATTCCTTTTACAGTAAGATTCCAGACTTTACACATTTCTTTCAGTTGATCTACTGTTAAAATGATCAGGGTTTCTTGATGAGGTATCCCTATTTGGCATGTTACAATTGCTTTTTCTGACGGAGCTTAGCCATGTGGGGGTTTAGTTGAACACAAGAAAACAAAATATTCAATGTAAAAACTCTACAAAATATCCTCACCGCCTGCCACCAGTGTTGGGCAAGATTGTATGTAGTAACCTTGTGGGAGACTACACCAGCCTTGTCCTCTTGGCAATAGGTAACCCAACCTTTGGTATAGGCCTGTACTAAACAAGTTGGTAGCATGACTGAGCAGCCAGGCTTATCTCAAGAGGGGTCAATGTGAGCTGTACGGTCGTAACATAGAGATTCACAGTGACATGTATTCAAACAACTCTTATACTCAAGGTTTCTTGATTAAAATAATTATTTATTAAACAGTTTTAAAATGAGCCTTCTTTAGAAGGGGGAAATATGCAACACTTAAATACACTTCAAAAATATACTCCTTCGGTTCAGTTAAGTAAATACCCATTGGGACATCAATTGCTAGGACACTGTGGACATTGCTATAATCACTTACTAATTTATTTCAGTCAGTTATAAAACATTCACTAGAAGGAGGCAATATATCTCGCACACAAATATACTTCAGTACTTTACCCTACGTTTCTGAGGCATGTAAACTACTTTGAAGGAGGAGCAAAATGGCATAGGTTAATAAAAAGATTAGTTATTCTTACACACTGCAAATAGTTTGAGTTCACCAGAGGAGCCAATTTAATGCAATAGGTTAGGCCAAAGTCAATGGGCTAAAGTCTTGTATAGGGTAAAGTAAGTAAAAGAAAGATTCATATGTTGGGTCACAAGCTGACTAGGCCTGCTAGTTACCAAAGTTTCAAGCACTTTAGCAGTGAGAGATAAGTTCTCTCGGTCGGGTTTTCACAGTACCTTACAATGAAGAAAAAGCTACAGCTGAAGACTTCTGTTCCTGGCAGTTCCTGCAGGTCTTGCTGTTCCTGAGCCTCAGTCATGGGGACAAGAGGGAGGACGTCGGCGGACCCCTGCACTGTACTGGGACTGGTCAAAAGCTGGCAAATGGCAAATCTTCAATTCTGGTTACTGTAGTCAAGCACACAAATTGGAGTCCCTCTCCCTGGTTATTCGGTTTCCTGCAGCGCTCTGAGGAAAATACAACCAGCTCAGAGAATGGTATCCAGGTGGCTTACGGTTCGAGTTGATTGGTCCCACCAACGCAAAGGCAGAAGTCCTTGCAGGGCTGCTCTGTCGATGAATTTGGCGATTCAGGACGTGCAGCAGGGCTTCACCAGGCAAACCAACGGTCCAGGAGTTGCAGCAGCTGTCATCTTCAAGCTCGTCTTCGGTTCTTTCGTTCCAGCGGTCGACTGTGCCTTCCAAGCCAAGAGACTCGCCTTTTATTCAGTTCTCTCCCATTCATTCCAGCCTAGCTGCCACTCACCGAGCAGGGTGTCTGTCCCAGCCAATCACGCCAGAGTGCATTTGGGTCTCCTAGGAGACTAAGCACCAGGAGTTTCGGGCACCTCCCTCACTTCCTGCCCACCCCAGACACTCGAGCACCAGAGGCGGTCTTCAGTCCTGAAGCCCGCCAAAGGCAAAGCAACAAAGGGACCAAACCTGGTTTGGCGCGCAGAGACAAACTCTAGAAGGACCTTTCCAAAAAGAAACGGCGAGAAAAAAAAAGACCGGGACCTGTTTAAACTAAATTGAAAAACACGGCTCTTGCGATTTAACGCTACTGGTGTTCGCGATCAGGAAAAATCATGGTAGTTCATTGTAAAACTACTGCCACCAGCCATTTCAAGAGGAAAGGGTAGCATTTGACTGCTACATGAGTTTCTAGACATAGGGGATACGAAGTAACCCCTTTAGCACTCTATTGTAAGATAGGGTGTGCTGGGTCTAGGAATTTAAAAAGACTAGTAAAGTCAGTTGCACTTTACTTTCTCTGGGGAGCAGTAGTTTATCCCAGAGAAGGTATTTAAACCTTGGGACAGCCCAAAAGGCTTCCCTGTGCCACTGCACTGAGGGTGCTGTGTGACACAAATGAAAAGATGATGCCTATGGACTTGTCTAAAACTCCATAACCAAAGAAAACACAAGAGTAAATGCATTCAAAATACATGAGAGAGTGGGAAAAAAGGCTCGCACTCCCTCCATGTAAATAAATCAAGCCCTCAAAATCCAGAAAAGTTGCTGGGGGTCTCTAAGGTGAAGGAAATTAGCACATTTATGAGAATTCGCCCTAACGAGAAGGAGGAAGGAATATCCCTTTTCAAGCTCTGAACCAGATGTGGATTACGGAATGTGTTTGTGGAGGACAAATCCCTTCAATGCCTGTAGTGTCTTCATCCAGACCTCAAAGGAGGAGAGTGCGAGATCTGCCTCTGCTTCTCCAAGAATACTTTGAAGGATCGACACAGTAGAATGGTGGCGTGGCTAAATGCCAAGGCCTCTGTTCTGTGCCCCAAGCAAGGTCATGCCTCACCCAGGACCGGCCAGTCTGAGGAGCGGGCTTCTAAGTATTTTAAGGGTGCACCATCCGTAGAGGCCCAAGACAAGGCCAAGTCCGGTTCCATCAGGGGTCGCCGCGTAAGCAGGTCCCGCGATGGGCAGGGTGTGATCAACGTCACCATCCGCCTCCCATTGCCAGCCACCGATTAAGCTCCTCCTCAAAGAGAAAGCCGTCCTACGCTAAGCTGCAGGAGAAACTTGAGAAGCCCCGGACAGCGGAAAAGGCAGCCGACTTGCCCAATCGGCACAGGAGCAATCTTAGTCAACGATGGAGCTGGTGGTGGCTGCTCTCTCGTAGGCCCAACGAAGTTGGCCCCTTCTGTGCCCAGGGTGTCCCTGCCACTGAGGCAGGAGGCCTCGGCTGAGGCAGTGGCGGAGCTGACTGGCACGCCTGAGAAGAGGATGCCATCTCTGAGCCCTGCCCGACCCCTCTGGGTGCAAAAGGAGTTGGTGGGGGTAATTAAGTCCCAGGCCAACCACAGGCCGTACACCTGGTCATTGAAGTTTCATCCTCGGACGAGGACCAGGAGTACCCTGCACACGGTCCACAAGGACGTGAAAGAGGACGACAATGGGGCAAGTTACGAAGATGGCACAAGGCCTAGTGTTCCGCCCACGCCAGCTCAGCCGAGAGATGTATCCCTGGATTTCTTTTCGATCCTACACAGTTGGTGTCAGAGATCCAGAAAGGGATGCCGCAGGCCCTGGTCCCTCCGGCCCCGTATCAGCCTCTGCGCCAGGTGCCCTCCCCACCAGTGGACAATATGGTCACAGTGACGACGGATGACTACATCGTCACAGCGGGCGGATCTCCGCAACTGAGAGCGTCCCCTCCAGATGAGGTGGGGCTGTTTCATTCCATGGTCGCCAAAGCCGCCGAAACTTTCCATCTTGCACCCGAGAAAACGAAGGAGGGCTTCCTGTACCAGAGGCATAAGGCCAAGAAGAAGCCCATTTTTGCGGTACCCCTCCTGGACGATGTGTGGGAGGAAGGCCTAGCCCTTTGAAGAATTCTTGCATGGTCCCGGCTAAACAGGATAGGCTGGAGGAAAAAGTACCAATGCCGGAATCTGCTCCCAGGTGTCTGCGGTCGCAACCATCACCGGACTTGGTGGTTTTGGCGACCACGAGGAAGAGATCGTCAAACCCTTCCTCGTCATCCTCAGTCCCTACAGACAGCGAGGGGAAGAAATTGGACGCCATGAGGTTATTTACACTGCAGCTTCAACCATCAAGGCTGCCAACACACTGGCTATCCTGGCAGGGTACGACAGGGAGCTGTGGTATAAGTTAGGCCCACTTCCTGCCCGACGACAAAAGGACGGAGGCGATCACCATTTTCCAGCAGGGAGAGGTGGCTTTGGACCATGCCATAACAGTGGTGCTGGACATTGCTGACACAGGTTTCCGGTAGATGGGGAACGTTGTCTGCCTCCGTCGTTGAGGCTGGCTTAAGGCCAAGAATTTCCGCCAGGAACTCCAGACGTGGGTGCTGGACATGCCCTTTGACAGAGAACCTCTTTGAGAAAGCCGTCGACAAGTCCCTGCAAGCCATCAAGGCGGATACAGAGACTGCTTGTGCCCTGGGCACTCTCCAAAAACACTGCTCTTCCTTTTCCGCCTCCAGAGGAAAGTCAGACAGATCGGCGAAAGGTTTCTCCTTGTCGTACCGCCAGCCCTCCCGGTCCACGGCCCAGGAGGCCTTCAGGGGCTGTTTCAAGGCTTAAAGTGGAGGTGGTCAGTGCCATACTCGCCCCCCAGGTGGAACACAAGTGCATAAGCAGGACTGAATCTGCCAAGACGTCGGGCCCCCACCCAAGCACCCCGGTGGGGGACAGCGGCTGACAGGATTCGTCAGCAAGTTGGAGAAGATCTCCACCAACAGATGGCTGCTGGACGCTCTCACCCACAAACATACCCGGCAGGATCAGCACATCCCTCAGCTCTTAGAGGAGGTACGGGCCATGCTGTGGAAAAAGGCGATGGAGCGGATTCCTCAACGACTGCGGGGATCCGAAGTCTACTCCAGATACTTTTTGGTCAAAAAGCAAACCGGGGGCTGCCGGCCCATTCTAGACCTGCGATGTCTCAAGTACTTCAATTTCCAGAAATTCAGGATGATCACATTGCGGTACGTGCTTGGTCAACTGGAAAAAGGAGACTTCTTGACATCGCTGGCGGCGAACTCCAAATGTCAGAAATTTGCCAGCAGATTCCACCATCCAGGGAGCATGGGGGATGTGTTCTCCTTCCCTTGGGGCGGCCTGTTCCTGTACGCGCTCCCTCCGTTGCCTCTCCTGCTGCGAGCCATCATTCAACTCAACCACTGCCAATGCAGGATAATACTAATCGCCCCTGCGTGGCTGATGCAGATTTGGTACCCAACCTTCTAAGTGGCATCTCTGATAGAGATGCCGGTGGTTGCGGATCTACTCGCCAAAGGAGGCGCATTCCTGCATCATTACCCAGGATCACTGAACATGAGGGCGTGACTCCTGCAGCTCTAAAGTTTGGAGGATCCGAGTTATCAGCGGACTGCAGGGAGGGCCTTGCCAAGGCTAGAGCACAATCGACTCAGTGCTACAGTCACAAGAAGCGTTTTGTTACGTGGTGCTGGTCGCAGAAGATCTCCCCTCTGAGGGTCACGGCCCTGCAGATCCTTCCTTATTTGTTGTCCTTGGCCAAGGCGGGACAGGCGCATGCCTCAATCAAGGCGCATCTGGCGGCTATCTCCCGCTACACCAGGTCTCCAGGAAGGTCTTCTCTTTGGTTCCCCGTATCGTCAAAAAATTCCTCAAGGGACTGTTTTGCTCTTTCCCACCGGTGAAGGCTCCTGCCCCAGCGTGGGGACTCAACGTGGCGCTGAGGCTAATGGGGGCTCCCTCCGAGCCTATGCATCGGGCCCCTCTCAAATTCCTCTCGTGGAAGACGGCTTTCCTTGTGGCCATCACCTCTGCCAGGACGGTAGGTGAGATTCAGGCCCTTTCCTGCAAGCAACCTTATCTGACTTTCCATGTAGGTGGTGCTGCTGACGCACCCTTTGTTTATGCCAAAGTTTCTGTCGGAATTCCACTTCAACCTTTTAATGTTGCCAGTGGTTTTTCCGAAACCTTCGTCACCCGCTGAAAGGGCCTTGCGCTCGCTGGACGTTGCTTGTGCTCTGCAGTTCTATGTGGCACGCATGAAGAGTTTTCAGACGACATCTCAACTGTTTGAGAACTTTGGTCCTGTGATCCATGGGAATGCCTTGTCCAAGGCTTCCATCTCCAGGTGGCTCACCGGCTGCACCATGCACTGTCATCGATTGGCGAAC